>NC_091126.1:76777007-77115757 GCF_040183065.1 Periplaneta americana
CAGAAGTGTCATTAACCCAACCCGGAAGTGAAGCGTAAGTGTCTGTCTCAATGGAAACACTAAGTGAGGTAAAGCAAAATCTGAGCAGTGGGGTTTATGTTACGAGAAGCAGAGAAGGAAGGAGTAATGTTTGGGCGTCCTTTAAGGAAATTGTTACTGCTGAGGGAGGACAAAAAGTACAGTACGCACAGTGTACAAAATGTGATAGCATTCTGTCATTCAAATCAGGTACATCTAGTCTCCTTAGACACAAATGTTCCGTAACACAAATACGAGAACAAGAAATTAAGAGGGAAGATAAGGAAAGAATTACGGAGTATTGTGTAAAAATGTGTGCTCGTGATTTACGCCCTTTCGAAGCAGTAGGCTGTTCAGGTTTTAAAGATCTAACCCAGGAACTCATTAGAACGGGTGCTAAGTACGGCGACATAGATGTTAATAAAATACTGCCACATCCACGTACAGTATCACGTAATGTAAGAGACACTGCAAATCGCTTACGAGGTGACGTACTTCCTATCCTGCACCAAGCGGCTAAAACGGGTCATCTTGCACAACTGATATGGGGAGTGACAATTACAAAAAGGTTGTCTACACCACAATAACTGGACACTATATTTCAGACGAATGGCTTCTTCAGTCGTGTGTCATGCTAACAACAAAAGACTACAGATACTACCGAAAATTTGAAACGTGAAATTGAGGACAGATTAATGGCACTGGGATTTCCGTTGGACGACATTTTAAAAATCAGTTTTGTGTCTGATCAAGGCAGTAACAAAAAAAAAGCGCTTCATATCTATAAATGGATACTTTGCGCAGCTCATATTTTGAATAACGTGTTACAGCATACCTTTAAGGAAGATTATAACAAAAAAGTTACCCACAATATCGGCATCCATGACCGTATGCAAAGATATCACAGCTTACATGAAACGATCAGGATTAGTAAACAAGCTCTCCAAAACTTTATTACAGGAGTGCGATGTGATCTGGAATTCGCATCTCACCAATCTCAAATCACTATATGATCAAGATGAGGATGTTAGAGGGTTACTGTCACAGATGAATGCTGATCACAGGATGGAGGGATATAATAGGAAAATAGTTGAAAACTTGATACAGTTTTTGTCTCTTTTTAAAGAGGCATCAGAAAAGCTGGAGGCAGAAGATGTTCCAGCAATACAATTGGTATTGCTTTGGAAGTGTGCACTCATGAAGCATTGCTCACTGCAGGATACCGATTCCGAGGAAATTAAGTGTATTAAACAAAGAGCTAAGAATTTTCTTGACGAAAAATTTAGGATATACCCAATTCATAACTTAGCAACATTCTTATGGCCGCCCTTCAAGCATCTTGTAATGTTGCCCGATGAAGAAAAGAAAGCCGTCCGTGAATTAGCAAGATCACGTTTTAGGGATGTCTGAACACCGAGCCTCCCCACAAAAAAGAACGTTTATTTATTTATTTATTTATTTATTTATTCTGGTGTAGTTAAGACCATCAGGCCTTCTCTTCCACAACACCAGGAATACAAATACAATAACAGAAATAAAAAGGGAAAAAACACTATAAACGAAGTAAAGTCTCACAAAAAAATACACAGGTTGCAGTCACACAAACGTTTTGCAGATTGGAGAAATAAGGACCATCAAGTCGATGAAATATCATTATATCTTTTTGTGGGAAATGCAGAGGATGATAATGATATACTAAAATGGTGGAAAGATCACGCAGGTGCATTACCTCAGCTTTCCTCATTGGCAAAGGAGGTTTTATGTATTCCTGCCACAAGCGCTCCAAGTGAACGGGCTTTCAGTTTAATAGGGCTCATTAGTGAGAGAAGAAGTAATTTGTCCCCTGATGTTGTGAATGATCTTGTAACTGTTAACAGCCTCATGAAGAAGTGTGAAATGTAAAAATAAGTTTTTCGATCTTCAGAATATTGATTTTCTTTTTAAGGGGAGAGGACGGTATTTTTGGGCGAAAAATTAGTAAATTTTGAAAAAAAAACTTTTTATTTCTTTAAAATATCCTGTGATATGTGTGAAATTCATTGCGTAACATCCTGTGGGTATTTGTGCCCTTATCGGATGTTGAGACGCCATTTTTAAACGTCCTGCGCTATGGATTTTGTTGTTTGCTGTAACTTCATTTACTTGCTACATTGCCAGACAACAATGAATATAATTTCTGAACTATTAAAGATACATGCATGAAATATAGAACACACATTCTCTAGGCTATTAGGAAACCTTTTTCTGTAACAGAATTTTGTTAATTGGTTTCATTTTAAAAATATGTCTGCCTGTTTGCAAAAGAGGAAATCAAAAAAGTGTTATTAAAGTTTGATTGTTTATTTTACACATGTATGGACCAATATCAAAATTCTGTTACAGACAGTTTGTAGAGTATGCTTTTGCAAGAACATTGCAAAAACTGTTTGAATCTACAGTATCTTTAAAAATGGTTTAGATCGGCCTATATAGGTTTTAATAAAATCCTATATTGGGTACATTTTTTTTAAATCTGCGCGCCATTTTTTTTTCAAAATATTTATATTTGGTTGAGTTGCTACAGTCATGAGCTCTCTACATACAAAAAATTAATGTTACACCAAATAGCAAAAAAGTTTTGAAAAAAAATACCGTCCTCTCCCCTTAACATGTGACGGATAGTTTTTTTTTATTTATGAAGCTTAAAGTTAAAGCTGTTTGTAATTAGTAGTAGTAGGGTTTAAGAAGGGCGCGTCAGCTACTATCGCTATTTGCACCCTTATCTAAAATTCTTAATATAACAAGTACATAAACAATATAATAATCAGTGCTAAAAGAACTAAAAAGCGTTGTCACGATAAAATGAGGCACACAAATACAGTAGACATAAGGTGATTTCTACAGAATCATAAAAGTGAGCAGTTCTACCACACTAGGTGGTATTCAACACGAACAAATAAAACAATAAAACTAAGGCCACCAGAGATATCTTGTGAATCACATTTTCAAACTATAAAATTTTATAAAATATTCGGATGTATAGAGTCCGAAATATCAACAATGTAAAATCAAATATAAAACAACAAATGTAACCTCCGGATGTAAAGGGTCCGGAGGATAAGTAAAACGGATCAATAAAAAACTAAATCACCTTATCCAATCCTGTATTTGATAAATATCTCAGAACTGCATTTGTAAAATTAAAATCATTTCCAAGAGCGTCACGTAATGTCGGCCGAAATCCATATTGCCTCCGCGCATGGTCATATTTCCTGCAACGCAATAAAAAGTGTTCCACCGTAAGTGGAACATGGCACATATCGCACTCCGGCTGAGGTTCGCCACGTAGGAGATGGCCGTGTGTCAGATGACAATGGCCAATCCTCAACCGGGTGAGTAAAACCTCCTCGTGTCGCGACGCTCTTGTAGACGAATCCCAAACTCGAACAGTATTCTTTATATTTCGTAATTTGTTTCCCTCTTGTGCAGACCATTCTCCTTCCCATTGCCACCAAATTTTATATTTCACGTAGTTTCGAATGTCCTGCCACCTCTCGCGCCAATATACCAGAGAGCCATTCAGTGCGCCAGCCCTGGCTGCAGCATCCGCGGCCTCATTTCCTGGAATCCCTACATGGCCAGGAATCCACACTACTCCAATCTCATAATCAGATCAAAGGAGAGTATGGAACAGCTGCTGAGTTCTTAGGACAAGCGGATCATCATAATTAAAAGACTGCAAGGACTGGAGGTTGCCTAATTAAAAACAATAAAACTCTGTAAAAGGCGTAGAGTTCAGCAGTAAAAACACTAGTATATTGGCTTAGTCTGTATTTAAATATCTCTCCATTTGTAACGAAGGAACAACCAACACAATCATTTATCCGGGATCCGTCAGTAAAAACTAATGAATAATTTGGATATCGGGATAAAAGTTCACTAAAACGAAGTCTATAAACAAAAGCTGGTGTAAAATTCTTAAAACAGCGGCTCAGACTTATATCAAACATGGGACGTCGCATAATCCACGGTGGAGTGGTGGTATACTCCAGTGTGCGAACTGATGGTAGATGTATATCCAGCTCAGAGAGCAGTTCACGAAACCGCACACCTGCTGGACGAGGTCTCCGTGGATTTTCACTGTATCGGCCGTAAAGAGACGAATGATGGAAAGAGTCGTAAGAATTGTGCTCAGGCTGCGAGCGGAGCTTAACAGCATATGAGCACAACAAAATATTACGTCGCCGATACAGTGATGGTTCTCCTGCTTCACAATACAGGCTCGCTATCCGACTGGTTCGGAAAGCCCCTGTAGCGAGTCGTATCCCATGCTGATGTATAGTATCTAAAAGACGTAATTTAGATTTATTTGCTGAGCCATAAATAAAACACCCATAATCCAGCTTTGATCGAATAAGAGCTAGGTAAAGGCGTAAAAGCACTGTACGGTCTGCACCCCATCGGACCCCTGACAAAAGGCGTAAGATGTTTAAGGATTTCTCGCAATGCCTTCTCAAATCACGTATATGCGCCTCCCACGTTAACTTATAATCAAAGATAAGGCCCAAGAATCTCGCAGTGTCTGTATATTGCAATTCCACTCCATTAAGACGCAGTTCGGGATGTGGATGTAGTCCACGTTGGTTGTAAAAGTGGACACACTGCGTCTTCTGAGTGGAGAATTTAAAGCCATTGCGAACAGCCCATTCTGATAGTACGTTGATGACCAGCTGTAAATGTCGACCGATGGACGGAAGATATCGGGAACTGTAATATAAACTGAAGTCATCAACGTACAACAGAGAAGATACTTGGTTACCCACACAGTGGGCAATTCCATTGATCGCAATGCAGAAAAGGAGAACGCTTAATACAGAGCCCTGCGGAACGCCGTTTTCTTGGAGGTGTTCGTTAGAAAGTGTGGTGCCTACTCGAACTCGGAAATACCGCTCTGCCATAAAATTCGCAATAAACGTTGGTAGACTACCACGAAGTCCCCAATCATGCAGAGTTTGCAGAATGCCATACCGCCATGTGGTATCGTAAGCCTTTTCTAGATCAAAGACGACCGCCACAAGATGTTCCTTCTTGAGGAAAGCATCTCTAATGGTGGTCTCTAGCCGAACAAAATGGTCTACGGCGGATCTGTGCTTACGAAAACCACACTGGATATTAGATAATCGGTTTTCCGATTCGAGTACCCACATCAGGCGTTTGCTTATCATTCTTTCCATAACCTTGCGTCGACCTGGTTGGCGAGTTGGTATAGCGCTGGCCTTCTATGCCCAAGGTTGCGGGTTCGATCCCGGGCCAGGTCGATGGCATTTAAGTGTGCATAAATGTGACAGGCTTATGTCAGTAGATTTACTGGCATGTAAAAGAACTCCTGCGGGACAAAATTCCGGCACATCCGGCGACGCTGATATAACCTCTGCAGTTGCGAGCGTCGTTAAATAAATCATAACATTTAACATCCATAACCTTGCATACGCAGCTGGTGAGAGAAATTGGTCTGTAGCTTCCAGACAAAGAAGGATCCTTTCCTGGTTTGTGGACGGGGATTACAATGGCGGAACGCCAAGCAGATGTGAACACTCCCTCAGTCCATATTCTGTTATACATTGCCAGAAGAAAGGATTTTCCAGCAGGCGGAAGATGGCGAAGCATACGGTTATGGATGTTATCAGGACCAGGGGAGGTGTCAGGGGATGTGTCTAGTGCCGCCTCCAGCTCCTCGGATGTGAACGGTGTATTGTAATACTCTGTATTATCTGATATAAAATTGAGGTTTCGTTTTTCCGCAGCATCTTTGATTTTCAGAAATTCCGGGTCATAATTATTTGAGCTGCCAATCTGTGCGAAAGAGGTAGCGAATATTTCTGCAATTTCTATTGGACTGGTGGTCGTTAATCCATTGCTTATTATTCCCGGAATTACAGAACTACGTTTCCCCATTATTCGACAGACTTTGTCCCATACGATGTTAGATGGGACATTCCTTTTCATTGAATTGACGTAGTTTGTCCAGGACGTCTTCTTAGCATCGCATACAGTGCGACGAGCTTTTGCTCGAAGACGTTTAAACTGGACAAAATTTTCTTGAATCGGATGGCGCTCAAATTGGCGTAAGGCACATCGGCGGTCTCGGATTGCATCTCTGCAGGCATCAGACCACCAGGGGACAGAGAAGCGTTTTGGCCTGCAGGACGACCGGGGGATAGATAATTCCGCTGACTTGATAACCATATTTGAGAAATGATCTACTACGGAGTCCACACTTTCATGTCCGTTATCATCGAATGATATGGACTCCGAAAATCCGACCCAGTCCGCCTTTTTTAATAACCCAGTTTGGAGATCGGGATTCCACAGGACGTAAAGCGGACATAATGGGGTAGTGGTCACTACCATGTAGGTTGTGAATCACAGGCCATTCGAAATGCGTGGACAAAACTGGGCTACAAATGGAGATATCTATCATGGAGTATGTACCATAAGCCAAGGAGAGGTGTGTTGCTTCCCCTGAATTCAGGGTAACAAGATTTAGACGGGTACATACCTCTGCTATTTTATTTCCTCTGTCGTCATCGGAATTTGAGCCCCAAGAGTGGTGGGATGCATTGAAATCCCCCACCAAGAGATATGTTGCAGGTACCTGTGAAAGAATATGTTGAATTTGAAGTACTGTAAAGGGTGTATCTGGGGGTATATAAACGGAGACTATTGAAAACTGTATGGTAGGTAAGGTTACTCTGGCAGCTATGCATTGATAAGGACTGTTAATGTTTAGAACAGAGGAAAAGATACTCTGGCGGAGAAGGAGGGCACAACCTCCGTTAGCACGAATACCGGCAAGATGGTCATACCGGTAAACATTGTATCCCGAGATTTTCAGGGAATATTCAAGTCGGAGGTGTGTCTCCTGTAGACATAAAATAGCAGGGTTCTCACGATAGATCAATTGCTGTAGTTCTGCATATCTGCTGCGTACACCGTTCACATTCCATTGTATGATATCAGTCATTATGTGGATCTAAATTATCATGGTGGCTTGACGGGTGATTTTCTCTTATCTTTTCTAGGATTTCGTGCCGTTGAATGAGACTGCTTGGCCTTCGACCGTGGGGATTCGCTCGCAGATCGCCGCACGCCCGATCGTGATCTTGATCGAGACCGTGGTCTCGACCCGTCACCAGAACAGGGAGCGCGACGTCGCTGCGATCTACCAGGCGTAGAGTCTTTCTCTGTCGCCACGGTAATAATCTTTTTTGGAATATAAGGCCTTATGTCAAGGCCACACGAGTCGTCTGACTCAGCAGTCTGAGTGGCAACGTCTAAATACGTCTGGGTTGCGCTTTCAATACGCTTCCCAGGTATACTAACAAGAGGTGGCGTTTGCGTAAATACAACTATTGCTTGTGTTGCCTTTTGCAAAACTGCTGCATAGGACATTTCCGTCGCCTTTTTCTGTTGATCTAAAATACGCTTACGCGCCTCGAAAAACGTAATATTTTCTCGGACTCTCAGTTCTTGGATATCCTTCTCTACCATATACTTCGGGCAATTTTTAGAATTGGAGGCGTGGTCCCCAGCACAATTCACACAGTGCTCGGCGCTGGCACACGGGGATTCCCCATGGTCAGAACCGCCGCACTTTGCACATACGATGTTGTTTGTGCAACGTTTTTGCGTATGTCCGAACCGTTGGCACCTAAAGCACCGCATTGGGTTCGGCACATACGCACGAACTGGGACACGCTCGTACCCGACAAGGATGTATTCTGGTAGGACAGGCTTTTCGAAGGTCAAGAAGACAGTGCTCAGCGGAACAGTCTGTCCGTCCCGCTTACGTAATAAATGGTAAGCCTTGGACACAGACTGTTCCGCCAGTTCTAGTTGGATCTCTTCATCAGACATACCGTCCAGAGAATCCGTATGCACTACTCCCCGCGTGGTGTTCAGCGAGGAGTGCCGTTCGACTTTAATAGGGTAAGACCCTAGCAACTTCGCTTTCAACAGCGTCTCACTCTGTTTTGGAGATACCGTTTCGACGAGGAGACTACCGTTGCGTAGGAGAGTTGCATTTTTGACCTTCCCAACGAGTCCGTCGAGTGCGCGTCTCACGTAAAATGGACTAATGTTTTTCATTGTCTTTTCTGTTCTGTCCAAGGTGATACTGATAAACTTCGGAGGCGGCACTTTGACAGTTAATTTCTCAGGGTCCAAATCCATAGCAATTTTCGTCAAAATTTGACCACCAGTCGTATCAATTCCTGTCTTCTGTTTTTTATTATTTTTTTTTCTGAGGGAGGAGAAGAGGAGCGCGAAGAGGCCATTTTGAACTGGCCCCCCCCTACGGAACTGTCGGCGTCAGCCTGCCACCGAGGGGGCGAAAGAAAAAGACACCTAAGAATTCTTCGCGGTCTGTGCCGGCCGTGGGGACCCCCCCACAGCCCGATCCCAAGCAACCCACTTCACGCAACTTAACCTTCAAAATTGTCATTACACACCTAATGGCAAGTCTTACACCAGAGGCGTGTCGCAGTTTTATGCCCCTACCACGGGAATAACCGCCCGTCGCTCCCCACTCTACACCGAATACAAGTGCCAGACTACTGCGGCTAACTCCGACCGACCCTCCCAAAGCCGGAGCAATTCGAGACCGCAGGCAGCTTCAGGGGACTTGTGGTTGATTACACTGCGACACCCATACGTCAGCGGTAACACGTCGGAGCGATATATCCGCCCCGGCGAGCAGAGTCGGTCACCGGGACGTTTAAGTCGCTCCGGGCCCCCATTGGGGCTCTACGTGAGTGTACATGACTACTGGTCCGGGCTCCGCACCTAGATTTGCATATAGGGGCAGTATGAAGGGTCCACTATTGCTTCGTTGCTGGGCGCCCTGTCGGGCCACACAAGTTGGAAGTCGCGCTCGAAACCGTGGGACAGGACCACGGAGATAGGAAAGATCCCCGCTGGTGAGACGGGAGTTATAAACCTAAGAAACTTAACCTAATAATAGATATAAGAATTAGAAGGGGAAGAAGAATGAAGCCTCATCAGGCATTGTTAACAAATCCCGTCATGGTGGCGGACGTGGCAAGAACAAAACAGCGGGGATGGAGAGGTGAAAATGGCTGTGATGAAGTGGTGGGCGTTCCGCATGCAATGGCGGCCGGCGGAGAGAAATAGTGATGAAAAAGAAGAGAGAACGAAGAGGAGTGGTTGATGATAGGACGAAAAATGGCCGAAAAGAAGAGCACGAGAGCCACCATTGCACCCCCGGTCCCCACTTGGAGGAACCCACCTCGACCGGGTTTGTAATTATATTTATATTGCTATGATAGAAGGAAAATGTAATTAATTCATAATAACTGTTGGCATTTAATAGGTATTATGCAGACGAGAAATAGTTATCTTTGTATTTATTGCATTTCAAAAGACGATAAATTAAGTTTCCAATAGGTATAAATGTTGTTAATAATAAAAAGATAAAATGGAATTTTTCCTGTAACAGTTGCTGGTACTCGTAATATTTGTTTCCAATGTATTTTCATTTCTTTCTTTCTTTCTTTTTTATTTTAATACGTTCAGTGGCGACTCCTGCATATTTCTTAGGAGGAGGAAAGAAGTTGACAGCACAAAATGGCACCTTCTTGAGAGAAACATGCTACAAATAAGCCTACATGCATACATGTAAGACCAGGTAGTGTTGTGGTTGGCCTTCCCTTTTGTATAGCAATATTCTGTTCTTGTAAGATGAGTTTCCTAAATTGTCCAAAATATAATATGTTTTCACTTCCATTCATTATTGAATAATTGCACAAATTAGCAATTACAAGGAAATTCACAACCTCGCAGCATTTTTCGCACACACTACAGCATCACACGTGTTGGAAGAGACTAGGTACTAACACGTAATCGGAATCGTTTTACGAAATCGGAATGGGAAATAATCTGTTAGGAAAGCGAGAACACTGCACCCACCCACGTGGTCTGTGTTGCCACATGTACATTTTACAAGTTCAGTATCACATACTTTTGAAAAATGTCAGTTCTTGTAAAATAATACTACCATTATTGTTCAAAGCTGCCGGTGATCGATTAATTTGTTTATGTTAAAAATAATGTGGTTTGGAGTACATTCAATTTGAAATATATTTGTACAAAAACTGACAAATTGGCTGTCGCCCTGTCTAGTAGACAATGAATGGAAGTAAATTTCAGAGGCCAAAAAGATCTGCGATACTAATGTAGAACTACTTCCTCTTTGTTTTACATAAACCCGACTTTAATTTTCAAATATCCTCGAAAGTTTGAAACCATGAATAATAGCCTATATAAATTGCAATAATAATATATTTTGATTTATAATTTTAAAAAAGTTTATATGGTGTCTTTCATAGCTTTGCGTTAAAACTGTTTTTATTGTTTCTCCTTCTAGATGTGTTACAGTTTGGTTGAATGCAACATCGCATGATTGCTGCATAACAGTCGGTTTCCGTCTGCTGCACTATTTCCCGTCCATGCGCTGATTCAGAGGAGGATTTATTTTTTATTTTAGTAGGTTATTTTACGACGCTTTATCAGCATCTAAGGTTATTTAGCGTCTGAATGAGATGAAGGTGATAATACCGGTGAAATGAGTCCGGGGTCCAGCACCGAAACTTACCCAGCATTTGCTCATATTGGGTTGAGGAAAAACCCCGGAAAAAACCTCAACCAGGTAACTTGCCCCGACCGGGAATCGAACCCGGGCCACCTGGTTTCGCGGCCAGACGCGTTAACCGTTACTCCACAGGTGTGGACTTCAGAGGAGGATCTCCTCCCTAATCGTTCATTCACTTGCTTTAAAACTCTGCTTCTTTCTCTGGCCGCTAGTGCGCTGTTGTCTATGTGTGTTAACTACAGTAGAGGAGGAATGGAGTCCCTTTCCTCTACACAGACAATCTCGCATCTTTCTCACAGTTTTCCACGGCACATGAGCGCGCGTCGTTTAAAACTCGATCAACCGAGTTTTTCTTATAGCTGTGAACTTAAAAATTATCGAATCTTCCTCGAATTTCAAGGCACATATTTTATTTTGTATTTACTTTCAAAAGAAAAAAAAATGTGAGGAGGACGTTCCTCCCTTCCCTCCCCCGAGGAACCGCCACTGAGTACGTTACAGGTTAAATGTTTCTATTTTGTTAAGTGAGAGACACTTTACAGGAAAATGAAAAGTATACTATTTACCTTATTATTTTATTAAATTATGCAGTGCAATCAACTGTAAAACTATGTTTATTTAATTATTTATTATCTGCCTATTTTACCTGGAAAAGACATATTTAATTTAAGTGACTAAATAGGCAACGATCTTACATTTCAAACTACTGTTTATCTAACCAGTGTAGACTGGCTTGCATGAAAACAAATCACTCTATAATAAGGGCACACAGGCAGGCTTTTTCGAGCCCTGCCCGGACTGGACCTATAAAACCTGGGGTGAATGGGGCAGTCCTAACATTTAACCCGTTGTGTAGTTCCATTGGAACCCAAGCCTGACGGCAGACAATTACGGGCGTGAGTCTTCTTTGATTTGCCGGTATCTAACCCGGACTCATTCGAGTTGCGACACGACCTTGGGATGCGCCAAACTTGCTACATTTACTGCTCCGTGTGGCCGCTTCCATTTAACTCAATGCAGTCTATAATTCCAGCTACATTTGTCGCAGAAAACTTGCTACAAATGTAGCTCGTGTGGCCGTACCCTAATAACGGGGCTTGAATGTAAGTTTCGTCGTGATATTTGTGTGTTTATTCTAGTATTATGTGCTCTAGTTGAGTGTTTTTCACTGAGTAGTATTGAATTAAAAAACAGTTCTGCGTTCTTCACATTACGTCGCATCCAAAGACGTTTTATAGTTTAACCTAGACTCACTACGAGCGCTGTTCCTCGACCAAAAATTGAACACTTTCGCGAATCTCCATCTTGAGGGTGAGTGTCATGTGACTACAATATGTTTACATCACGACTCCGCCTAATTTGAAATAACATAGAAGGTTATTCAGTATTATTGAATGTGTTAGGAGTAAGTGCGTATTAATTTAATCAATAGAGTGTGTGTGTGTGTATATAGTGTTTATATAGTTTAAATGAATCGTTCTCCTGTGATATACGTGAAATCACAGTGTAGGCCTACTATTGTGCTACATATGAGGCCTATACAAATAGTATTTTAATCATATTTCTTTGTTGTAAGTGAAACCATCGTGTGCTCTTGTGCTGCATACAACTGTACAAATAGTGTTCTTTTATCATTTATTTTCATCGTACTCCTATATAAATTCCGTAAGTGGAATCATGGTGCATAGTTGTGCCGCATACAACTGTACGAATCGAAGTAAGAAGGATTCGGAAATGTTTTTTTTTTTTTTCACAAGTAAGTTAGTTACATATATTGTATTAGGATATTGTAAAATGACTGAGAACATTAGTACATATTTATTGTGTTAATAGAAGAGAATGTTTTATAGGAGTAAGCGCAAACTTTCTTTTTAGGTTTCCATTGCAAAAGCCTGAGCTTCTCAGTAAATGGTTATCTGCTGTTAAACGCGATAAATTTATGCCATCAATTCACCACAAGTATTGCTTTGCACAAGAAGATAGTTAGACGGCATCTCTCTAAATCAATTTTATTTATGAATCAACAAGTGAGTGCAAAATAAATCTGGTTAAGTATTTTCATACTATCTAGATATAGCCTAGTTACAATATTTTGACATTCTTGCACATATTCGATTTAATAATAACAGTTGATGCATTTCCTTGTTTATTGAAATATTTATTATTAGGCCTAAGTAAAATGCACTCAATGTGCAAGATTAAGTTAATGTCCTAACTCGATTAATTAAATATTTCAGGAACCCCATCGGTACAGATTTGATGAATTGTGTAAATATGAATAGGCCTAATCACGAAGACAAGAATTTTTAATTGACAGTTTTAGCATAACACTTTAATATTTGTTGTTCACAAAGATGACGATTACTGACTGACAGTTCCAGTTTCTCCAATTATTTGCTGTTGTAGACTACTATAGGAATGCAGGTGATTACGTTTCACTGTTTATATTTGTTTTTATCCTTGTTACTCTTTCAGCTTATATTTGGTTGTTTTTTATGGTATAGTAATAAATCTTAGTGTCTTTTGCGGTTGCGTTCTATCAGCATTACTTTTCGTTCGCTATTTTTCACGACCGCAAGCTGCACACAATGTGCAAGATTAAGTTAATGTTCTCACTTGGTTATTGAAATATATTTCAGAAAGCCCATCCTACGGATATGATGAATTATGTAAATATAAATACCCCCAAGTCACAAAAACGACGACGATTATTGACTGACAGTTGCAGGATTAATATCTTTGAATATTTGATGTTATACCACAAGAATGCAGGTAATTACGTTTACTATTTATATTTGTCTTTATCCTTCTTACTCTTAGGTTCATGTTTGGTTGTTTTTATGTTGTATAGTAATAAATGTTAATTTGTTTTACGATTGCGTTCTATCAGCATTGCTTTCCGTCCGCCTCAAGATGGCGGCGAGCGATCGCTTCAATTTGGGTCCAGTCGTATCTTCTGCGCAGCTGGCAGTGTGGGGACTTGGTCGCATCGTGTGTTTCATATGACTACAATCGTTTCATTGACTAGAAAGCAGAACGTTTGCACTCGCATTACGTTGGACATGTCATTTCAAAGGTAATTTGCCACATACCGGTACCTGTACAATTAGTTTAGTTGAAACAATTACCAACATAACTTAATGCTTAAATTTTAAAATGCATCTCCACAAAAAATCGCTTAGAAATTCGGCCATTTTCTATTAAAATATCGGCGGAAGTCAATCAACTCTCGTTTCTCCAAGTAGATTATTTTATGATGTTGTATCAACATCTTAGGTTATTTAGCGTCTGAATGAGACGATGATAATGCCGGTGAACTGAGTCCGGGGTCCAGGATCGAAAGTTACTCAGCATTTTACATTACTAACTTATTTTCACAAAAATCGAATGAATTTTATAACTGAAAAACATATACACAACACCAGAAGAAATGTCCCAACTCTTTTGGCAGAACCTAGATTCCACACTACAGCTGGATTAAGACACAGTAGGAATTATGGACCAAGACTATACAATTCAGTATTGAAAAATAATCTAGACCTAAGCAATTTACACATTCTTAAGTTTAAAAATAAAGTGAAAATATTTGTATGATATTTGATAAATTTTATTATAATTTTTTTTAAGTGTTACTAGCATTATATGGTACTAATTTTTATTGTATTTATCTGATGCATGTAACCTATAAGATAAAACATTGTAATAAATATAAACAGATCATTTTCTTAATTAATAACAGTGTATATCTCCAATAAATCATTTCTTAGCATCGCCACAGATACACTTGATTGTACTTGTCACTAGGAAGTTATTGAAATTTATATTTTCCCCGCCATTCATAAAATATTTTGATATGATACCTCTTGCACAAAAGGAGAGATCTATAACTGAAACTTGATTAATATATTTCAGTATTATTTGTATTTATCCTGGAAATAATGAACAGTTTGACTCGTAGACATTTTGTTTTTACAGCATTAACTTCCTATGATTGTACGAGAAGATTCGAAGAGAGCGGCAGTTACGTAGACATTCAGCTTCCCACTACTACCATTAATGCACAACACAATGTCAATACGGCGGTTGCTGTCGTCTGCGATACAAGGAAATTTTCTGTTGATTTTCGAGTTTGGCATTTTTTCCGGTTATTATATGCTTATTTAAGTTGTGTTAACTCTCGCTAGTGGTTTTATATTTTATTTTATCCGTCTTAGTATTTATTTTATTATTGTAAATATTTATGTTTTATCACTATTATTATTATTATTATTATTATTATTATTATTATTAATCAATTATTTTGTATTACAATCTTTGTATCATTTCTGTCACGATTGTTCTATTATTATTATTATTATTATTATTATTATTATTATTATTATTATTATTATTATTATTATTATTATTGTTTTATATCATCAGCATTATTATTTGAACCCTGTAAAATTTATGTAGACTACTGGACTATACCCGAGCACGAGCATATGCTCATTTCGGGCATCTATCCAAATGTAAATTCAAATGTAAATTGTAAATAAATTTGAATTTGAATTTGCTCAAATTGGGTTGAGGAAACACCCCGAAGAAAACCTTAACCAGGTAACTTGCCCCGACCGGGATTCGAACCCGGGCCACCTGGTTTCGCGTCCAGACGCGCTAACCGTTACCCCACAGGCGGTAAATATAGTGGACCTCACCGAGAAAAATGACAGGTTAGGAAAAGGTTAGATTTGGTTTTTTCAGGCTTTTGGGATGACTACCAAAATAACAAATAGGCAAGGCATACTAAAAACGGGGAAACCTAACCTATCACTGATTCTCGATGATGTCATTAATGTCCTTCATAATGACCAACGTTGTTCACCGAATTATCTATATCCTCATAATATCAGTAGACGAATCTGAATACGCTCACATATCATTAAAACCACATACGTAATTTACTATACTATACCTTAAAACATGCATCAAACAACATACGCACTTATTTTACCTTCCGATCTCCATATGTATACCGTCAAAAATAAGTCTAAAAAAACTACATAAATACATTTTACTGTCAGCACAACACCACATCTTAAAATTACCCGCACTACCAAGAGGCAAACGCATTTCTCTACATTAACACATTTGTTTTTCAACGGAATCATTGTGACCAACATAAAAATGAACAGAACATTTCCCTAATATGTCTCTTTTTTTTTTTTTGGTCAACAAAGACGTTTAAGGAGAAGACAGTCATCTCTTCGATATATCGCAGGACAACTACTACAGCGCACCCAGTGGTTATACCTGGTGCAGAGAATATAACAGCTAGGCGCGTGTACATTGCAAATACAGTATTTTGTACTTCTCCAGAGGATTCTCAATTACTTTTTCGCTCCAGGCTCTCTATGGCTCCAGGTTGATTCGTGAGATATATCTAGAAAATATTGTGTACTTTCTGAGTGTAGAAATTATGAGACTGAAAAATCCCCCCCTTTTTTTTCCGAGAGAGAAAAATCTGTAATACTGGTGACAAAATACAGTCGCTAATCGCGATTAGCATTATCGCGATTAGCTTCGATCGCGATTACCGAAAATGTGACACATTAGGTCACGCTTGGTCCCGTCTGCTCAACAACTGAATTACCATAGAGGAAACAATTTTCTCTTTATACATACGTATATGTTTGTTTCCCTCCTGGACAACACCTAAAGTTCATACTTTCTTTTCATGTTTGTTCATTGTGTTTTATTTATTTTTTTTGTTGTTTCTTGCAGCTTGATATGGGAATTTATTCGTTAAAATTATTATATGCTTTACAATGTAAACTGATACAATTTTTATCATTACTATTTATATTATTTTGAAAAGGGTTTTTATAATCTATAAAATTTATATTAGTTTGTAATAAAACATATTTTTAAAATCAACCCTAACCTCAGTGATAGCGTCATAATGGAGAGTGAAGTTGAAAATCTGAAAAAGAAACCAGTTCCAGTTTGTAATCCATTATTTCTTGAAATGAAATATCTTTCAGCAGCCTTCTATTGCTCTCTCTCTCTCTCTCTCTCTCTCCATATATATATATATGAAAGATGAATAATTCGTCTGTCATTTGTTAATATATTTCTTTTTACTTTTCTCACATCTGCATTAAATTTCTCCACTACGTCCAATAGCAGCCAAATTCATTTTCTAGTCATTCATTTTCATTTATTTTTCATATAATACATACAATGGAAGGGGTAACAAAATTCCACAGCAAAAGCTATCACGACTTCCTAAATAATATAAATCAAGGTGATTCCAAACCAAAGATTACTAAAATGATACTTTCGTCCACTGGGCCGTGCTTCGGAGCAATTATCTAGTTCTAGGAACAGGATTTAGCTCCTGATCGCGATCAGGACGATGACACACTACAAACCCGATCACGTTTAGGTCGATAATCACGATTAGTGACTGTACTTAGTCTGTCACCAGTATAAGTATTGCATTTGGTTCCAGAGTTACTTGTGGGTTTATTATAATGAAGAAAACTTATAAAGTATAAGTTTAAGAAATCAGTAGGTTAATTTTATGGCAGTTTATATATTCATATTAGAGAAAAATTCGCTCCGGCGCCGGGGATCGAACTCGGATCCTTGACTCTATGTACCAAGCACTCTAACTATTGAGGTACGCCGAAGTTCAATTCACAGCACCGGATCGAATCCCTCTCCTCCAGTGTTTTTCCCTTTGTGGCCCGACTCCAAGTTCGACATGCATGTTGACATTTATATTAAGTCAACTGGCATTATACAAGGAGCGCACTCAATTGAGTGAATTGGTGGCCGGGATTCCACAGTAATATGCACTGTTGGGCGAAGAATTTAAGTTTAATGTTTGGTCCGAGAGAATGTATCTGTTATGGTAACAATATTGATATATTCTCTAGGATCAAAAATTAACCTTTGCGTAGTTTATCAATTGTTTTGTAAGAAAAGTTATTATAATATAACTCTTTTAATTTCTGGCATTTTTAGACTGAAATCTGGCAGTTCCATCCCAAATTCTGCCAAGTAATTACACTTCACAATCAGTACCAACAAGCAGAACCAATCCACCTAAAAGGAAGAAAGAAGACAGTGTTATGACATCAGGATTAGAACAGACAGCGTTGAAGATAAATAATTGTATTGATCAATGTGTTGCTGTAACAAAATTAACTGAAAGGACAGAAACATGTTTCCAAGAATTCCAAAATAAGGAAAATAATGCTTGAGTGGGCATTGAAGTTGTTTTATTCTTGTCTTAATAAAATATTATAGAGTATGCATTCTGCTTTCTGTGTACTTATCCCCGTATTCTAAAGGATACATTCTCGAACCTACTGTCAGATTTGAACATCACAGAGGTCTATCTGAGGAAGTGAAGAATGAGAGAAAGGGCATTTGTGAGCCTACTTTGGACTAGTATAAAGCTAAATACAAGCTAACCGAGATACAGGTGTTTGGATTGATGGTGGAAGCACGCAGCATTATACCACGCTACTTTGCGGAAATTTGGAAAGATCTGGGACTACACATTAACAAAATTAAAAGCATTGCAATTACAGGGTCCTTACATATATTACAAAATCATTTATATAATAATTTCTAGAGGTAACACTGAAATGTTATTTTGATCTCTAATTCCATGTTAATTTAGTTTTTTTTTTCAATATTTTGATTGTATGCTTAAATACCAAGTTATTATTGTATTTTTGTTTACCTTGTCTTGTTCCGCAACCTGTAAATTCAGGAGGTTGTTACAGTGTACAATAAACTACTCGTATATATTCCCGGTTCTTCTACTGGTTCAGCCGCAAGGAGCGCTGCATGCAACTTGTCTCCTAGGTCCGTCGATGAGTCAGGTCTTCACAAGCTGTCATATTTGCGCTAACTCTTAGGTTTGTTTACATTGCACTATGGTTGGTTTGTGGAAGGAATTTGTGTTGAAATTTATATATTTCATAAAATAAGTTTCCAAAACAGATATTTTGATAACTTTCGGAGAACGTTCTGCTTGACAACAGCATCCGATGGCGGACATTAGTGGAATGGGATGAGAGGACCTGACTAAGTGCCTGTACTTCGACTGTCGGATAAAGTTCTGGTTTAAACTTATCCGGCAGATGGCATATTTGTCCGGAAGTTGGGTTGTAATCTTTATCTCAACTTTTTCTTTCTTATTTGCAAGTCAAATTCGTGCAGTTCCTGCTCCCTCTTCTCTCTCTCTGAGCAAACTGTTTCCTTAACAGCTCCTGTTGTAGAGTAGCCACACAAGTTTTTTCTGTCACCCACGAATTCGGCATCTGGCCACTAATCGAAGATGTCCTCGTAGATGGACCACCTTTTAAACAGAGAAAAAAGTAATGTGAAAACCACAAATGGCGCTTCTGACATGCCAAACCCCATCTCCTTCCAAACATAATGCCATGACTTTTATTTGTAATAATTTTTAGTACAATGTGAGCATCCAACTTTCAACCAATATCATTGTAATATTATTGAAGTCCATGTATTTCTTACATCTCAAGTATAATGAAGTCTACATTAAACTTACAGTTTGCTCAGGGGGAAGAATTTCTCACTGCAGTCAATGCATTCCTTAGGGGCTTGCTTTTCCTCTTTTTTTTTTAGTATCCTTGGAGTGTAATTGGACCCGTCATCAGCTGAAATATTTAAGAGAGGAATATATGACTGTATTCAGATATTTGTAAGTTTACACTGAATAAACCAGTCA
Organism: Periplaneta americana; assembly: GCF_040183065.1. Classification (NCBI taxonomy): domain Eukaryota; kingdom Metazoa; phylum Arthropoda; class Insecta; order Blattodea; family Blattidae; genus Periplaneta; species Periplaneta americana. The sequence continues at coordinate 76,796,426 of NC_091126.1, forward strand.
TTTCACTTAATACTTACATTCACTGTGCTGTGTAGACAGCCCTGCAGGGAAAGAATCTTCAACATCATCTGCAACAGTTGATCCTATAATGTTTTAAGATTCGAGTTAATTCTTACAGTATTTGATTGTGGAAAAAGAAGGAGATGTTCTACTAGAAAAGTATGGACTCTTCAAAGTCACTTGTAGCTGTTCTGTATTTTATAATGTGCTCTTATTCCAAACTCAAAGAAAGACAAAGAGAGAGGGAAAACAAAAGTTGTATTACAAATGGAGTGTAATCGGTTACCAGTAATGTTTTTATCTTGTGAAAACGTATTTTTAAGTTTTCCTGTATATAGGCTAATATTGTAATGCAAAGATGTTTCGGTTTCATTATATTCATTTTTGTCACCATGTCATTGTTATGTATAATTTATGTTTTAACTTTTGCATCGTATCTATTGCTCACTGTAGATTTCATATTATATTATGCGTGTCAATTTTTATTTTGAATGTGTTGATTGGAAATGCTGTATAGCTTCCATGGTGCCTTTGGATCTTTCTTTTGAATATTGTAAAGGAAGGAAATAATGTGTGCTTCTGCAAGTATAGTTAGGTATATATTTTGTAATAACCATGTATGAAAATTTAGACAAATAAAGGGAACATAAGGTAGAAGTATTTAACATGCGGCATAAAAGAGGTTAATGTGACATAAATGTATAAAAGAAAACAACAATAGTATGAAGTATGATAGATTAAACGACAATGTAATAAAGCTTTCAAATGTACATGTCCCAATGGGAAGAACATTCGCCTAAGGGATTTTCACTAAGTGAAAGAAGCAGTAGACACGTGCTTTGAAGTATTTGGTCTAATGGAGTTTCAGTTTGTGGATCAATGATTCAACCAAAAGTCAAAGGATAACTTTACCAATTGTAGTCAGAAAAATGTTTGGGTAAAACCTTGTTTCTTCAGTATAACGTATATAAAATAATATATATTTTCTGATGTACATTATGTTGTATGATATGCTTTGTCTTAGGGCAACCTTCGTTTAGAGGAAGCAGAAAATAAATATACGAGATTATACTATTTGCTAACCTCTGATTGAGGTTCTGGCTGATAAGTAGTCTACATATATTATTCTCACTTGGCAATATATCGAATGAAGAACAATTGTTTTTATATATCTTTACTCTGATAAGCAATATATGTTACTAGTCAGTAATGCATACAATAGAACCGGCCACCATACTCATTATCTCCTGGCTTAGTTTCCTCTCGAGTAATACCTTATTGGTGTCCACGAGATTCCAACCTGTCTTCGGACAGTTGGCTAAACAACAACAATACTATTTTCATTACGTTATACAGTATATGTAAATGTTGAAATGTTTTTACCTGTATTAAGGATTGCAAATTGCTTAGTTGTGACTTATGATAAACTGATGGTGTGTGGTATTTTATCGTTCTGTTTTTCACTACTCGGTGTGACTGAAGAACTGAAGGAACTATTGATTTGTCAAATCGTCTGACTGAACAGTGTGTATGCCACATCTCAGTCAGATTGTTCTGGTCTTGTCTGTTTCTTGAAAATAAAGAAATATTATTACTTAGGGATATTTTCCTGGCACATTTGTGATTTGTCAGAATGATCTCATGGTCGAAAGATTTTCTTTTGGAATTATTACTTGTTTCATGCACATGGCATGTTATGGAAAGTGAACTATAGAAATTACCACAACAAAGCAAAAATAAATTAAGGTTACGATAGTCTTCTTCTCTTCATTCTTTGGTCTTGAATAGCATTAGCATAAGAATTCTGTCTCGTCCATTGCACTGGGCAAGCACAACAATCACAATGGCTTGGGCTATAATCCTCACTGGTATAAACTAAACAACAGGAGCAAGTTAGACAGGCCTCTATATCTGACAATGTGTGGAGATTGTACAGATCAGTTTCATATGAAACAATTTCACTGAAGGCGAAACTGATAGTGTATGGGGCCCTTTGGAAAGTACCTTGAAGTTGCTCTCAACCAGTGGCGGCTCATACATATTTAATGCATAGTGCCAAAATCAGTGGTATATCCAGGATACCCTAAGGGGGAGGGTAACTCTTTTTCCTACTATAAGCAACAATAATAATAATAATAATAATAATAATAATAATAATAATAATAATAATAATAATAATAATTGAATCGCCCCATGCAGAAAGGGCTTCAGTCCATTAGTCCTGGTTTTGAGAAAACTAAGGAAAACAGTCTGTACTTTGTATTCCTTTCTGCATATAACTCTCAGTCTGACGCTTCAGTTTCTGTCTTTCCAAGCATTGGACTGAATTCCTTTCTGCACAGGCTGATGGAACCATCCATAAAGATATGATTTCCATCGATATCTCGTTTTTTCAAAATTTGTGACTGAAGCCCTTTCTGCATGGAGCGATTCAATTAGAGACGAGAATTCCATGCAAATGCATGTTTTTATAGGAACATAGGACCTAGCTCAAACTTAGTACTTATCCATTTCATTACTTGCCGGTTCCAAATATGTGTACTTTTCCCGTGCATATTTGCATGTTTTCGACTTTTTAGGGATAAAAACATGCATAATGCATATTTAGGTAATTTTTAGCTTAATAATGCATATAATGTACATTAAATTCAGTTTAAATGCATGCTTTAATGGTTTTGTGTGGACACCTTAGTTTCTCGATTTTATGTCCCATATTTTAGCTTCAGAAATCAGGATTGAAGAAAAAAAAAAAAAGAAAAAACTAAATAACAGAAAAATTAAATAAGATGTTAAGATTTTCTCAATAAGGTGTTAGACGACCTTTCCCTGGACGGAAGTCCACTTTTACAACATTCTACCGACGACCCTCTATACACTGCGTGTCATAAATTTATTACGTTGGATATTTTGAGAATAGTAAGTAGAGAGGAAATATAGAGGGTTCAAGGAAATTGCCGACAAATAATTTAGGTCAAAAGCATCCTCTTTCAGGGAGGTTGTAAATTCTCTTCCTTTTCTAGTACTAGTAGCAATTTAGATTCTTCTAAAATTGGAATCACCGTTAAACTGTGTTTGCAGTGTGTGAATGTCGTAAGTTCTTAATGTGCTTGTTTATTCTGTTTGCGCGTGTTAATGTGGTTCTAATATGTTTCCAATTTAAAGATTCCAAAAGTGTATTCTTTGCACAATGGATTACTGTAAAGGAAAATATTTTATTAGGTCAGATGAGGATGTCGTATTTTGCGACTTTTGGAGTAAAGAGTAAAGCAATGCTGTTCTGTTTCCGAATATTTTATGTGACAATTGTTCTTTGTAAAAAAATTACAAAACTTGTTCAAAATAATTATTAAATTATGATGTCCGTTTTTAAATCGTATCTAGGTAACCGTAAGTTCTATTATAATTTGAGATGAAATGTATTAAAAAATTTCAAGTCGACCAGCATGTCGCATCTGTTCCACATATTGTAAGAATGCAACAAAAGAAATAATCTTCAAAGAATTTCATAGATCCCTCACTTATGCCCGTGGGAAAGTGGATGTAGCGGCGAAAAACAAATTGGACAGGGTCCTAAATGCTAACCCGGACTGCGGATTCTTTTGTTCTGTGGAGAAGGTTATTTGTGGCGAAAACTTGAATGAAGAATTTGACCTGACACTGTCACAAATATGTTCATTCAAGTTTAAACCCGTAACTTCTTGCAGTATAGAGACAAGTGCAGGAACCTCACAGAAACCAATTTAAAAATGTTATTAGGTTTTTAACTGTGCAAAAAAAGTGAAGTGAAATAAGACATTTTGAAACAAAAATAAAAGTGCATATTTTAATGTATTTTTCGCTTGATCATGCATATTTCATAGTTTGATAGTGCATGAATGCATATTTTGGGATTTTATAGTGCATAAAATTCTCGTCTCTAATAATAATAATAATAATAATAATAATAATAATAATAATAATAATAATAATAATAATGATAATAATAATAATAATAATCACTCACCAAATTTATACAACTGGAGCACTTGAACACTTTTGTTGACCAGGTTAATATGCGCGATAGATAAAACCCATGCGCCTATTCTTCTGACTTGAAAATAAATCAATCATTTTTTTGTTGAAGTTGTCTATTTTGCAAACAAAACTCCTCAGATTCATTGTGCCCTCTTAGTGCTAAATCTAGTGCCCCACAAAATCGTACACAATTTATTATTAAATTTAACACATATCTACTTTTATCAATTTGCTCATTGTGTTTTGCAATCGTGAGTCTGTAGTGTGAATTTAACTGATTTTCAGTGTTCGCTTTACCCAGCATAGACAAACTGAAGACGTTATTCATATTGACTTTTGACTTATGATGTGTTTTTATTTTACCCCATAAGTGTACTAAATCTTTCACACCCACTTTTGACCAGCTAAGTTCACCTCCGAACAGAACACACGGGAAAAAGAAGAACGCATTTTTCACATCACATCCACACAACCAGTTGTTTTTTAAATAAATATCTGGGTTGAATTTGCGAGATCTGTTAACTTTAGCACTTTGCTGCTTTTGATGAATATTTAAGTGCAGTGTTGGTGTGCTTAATTCTTTAACACGAAGTTTGTTTTCATATGTTAATGTTGAAAACTGAGATTTCAATAAAGCGCCAACCGAATTCATTTTAACAGTACACAACACGATAACACGACCACTATTACGATGACAACCTCACGACTTAACACGTTCACACTACACTTGGTACTGTTGGTAGAAATAATAAACTGAAAACTTTCTCAAGCCAAGTTTTCAAGAAACCGGGAGAGATTTTATTATCTTATTGTTGCAGTCTTCGCTAAGAAACTTGTTCCGACAAAGCGGAAGGCAGACAGCGCGAGGTAGTAAGGGATCGGCGTAGTAAATGGGGATGTATACAGTTTTACAAGCATTGCAAAAGCCAGCGGCAATTTGTGCCTGGCACATTTCAGATCATGCTTTTAGATGCTGAAAAGGACGAGCGAACATGAAGATTGCGCGCGCATCCCATTACATTTCTTATGGGATGTAGTGCCTGGCACAGATCCATCCTCCAAACACTGGTTACAACGTGTTTCGCTGCAAAGATCATATTGACGGTAGAGTTTGTGTAAGCGTAACTTGTTTCTCTCAGGTTTTGAGCGGAAAATATGAATTCTCCATTTCCTTCTGTATTCTGGTAGTGCCATGGCATAACGGCACTACCTCTAAAGCCGCCCCTGCTCTCAACTGGGCAAATGTAATCTTAATCTTACGATGTTTGGTGACGTATGGGCAAATGACATAGGCAGTAATGGGCAAATGTAGTTATACAGATGTCATCAAATGCCACATACATTTTATAGATATTTCAGATTGGAGAAGTAAGCATCAGACATAGGATGTGAAAGAATTGTATGTAGCAAAACAAAGTTACCTGGAGATATTATTGGGACGTCCAGTTCCACTTCAAAAACTTCAGAATTGTATTGTGAATCTGAATGGTACCGTAAATTGGGGTAAAGAAGATCACATGTGGTAAAGTGGATCATACGTGTATTGCTTAGATAAGTCAGCGCCACATGGATCACACATGCAAAGAAAAGCTTTCTTCTATAAATGCCACTAAAAATAGTTTTCTTTGCATGTGTGATCCATGTGGCGCTGACTTATCTAAGCAATACACATATGATCCTCTTTACCACATGTGATCCTCTTTACCCCTGTTTACGGCACTGTGAATAAACAAGAAATAATGATTATAATGCAATACAATAATAAATAACATTTTTGTGACCATTTGCAAGAATCTAGTTTTATTTTTTCATCTGTAAAGCACGTTTCTTTTTGTCTCACTTTTCCTTACACACTAACCTCATTTGCTGCTATGTTATTTGTTGTACCGGCATCAGTTGAACTTGGTCCAGTTACTACTTCCGCTGTAAAATAAATAAATAAATAAATAAATAAATAAATAAATAAATAAATATATATATATATATATATATATATATATATATATATATATAATGAAAAAGAATTGAAGGTATAATGATTTTTCCAAATCAGTGTTATACAATTCTCTCTGCTTAATATTAACTTATAAAACATAAAGTGCACTTACGCATTAAGTCTGAATCAAAAACGCTGGGAAGGCCCTCAACTGATAGCTGAATTAACTCACGGACTTTGTCGAGTATTTTATTTGGTTTCACTTCAGTTGGAGGGCCTCCATCTGTCTGCAGCCTGCACTGTTTCTTTGCAGCGGCACTTTTTGTGTGTCCTTTTTTTAGAGATTCAAATTTGTTCCTAAGTTGTTTCGGAGTCCGTATATTTGTGCTGGTGCTATTATATTCTTTAGAAATCTTGTCACGTGCTTCATCCTATATTATTGGAAAGAAAGAAGAAATTTATTTCCATATGTAGCCGACAACATTGGACAAAATATTTGTCATTTCCTCATATTTGTGTTTCATAAACAAGCAAAAGCTTTTAAATAACTATGGAGCCAGTAGAATACAAATAGGTATTTTATACATGCCTCTACATAGAAACTTAGGGGAAAATATAATATCTGCTTTGTTATTTTACGAGATGTCTAATGCGCATTATTATTAATAAGTGACTATAGGGAAACTGGCAGCACCAACATTTGGAATTTTATCGAAAACTTCTGCCTAATGCCGTTTCTTTCTTTAATAATGTTATCTGTGACCTACATGACATAATAGGCCTAATACAAAATATCAGCTCGTTTATTATAAGTATGTAGTATCCAAATTGAAAACACACAAATATTAATCATAACGCAAAAATAATTGTGACTACTTCAATGTGCAATTATATACGAATAAAACAAAATGAATGCGCATCATCATGCTTACGAAAGGGAACTTTTCAGTGCCAATAATTTATTTTGTGTGCACGAGGTTGGAATTTTGAAGTAAGAGGGAAAGGATGGAATCCGTATTCTAAAATGTATCCGGTATAACTAAGCTTATTATTATTATTATTATTATTATTATTATTATTATTATTATTATTATTATTATTATTTGAAAAGAAACATAACCTCTACAATCTTACATTTTGCTTCCATGTTATATCAGTCTTCTTATTCTCCACAATATATTTATATTTTTTTTACACATTCTATTAACTTCAATGTTTCTTCATATATGTAATTTTCTGTTCTTCTTTTATTGGCTTGAGCTTCATTATTGTGATATAAATAATACTTACAAACTTCGAACTTCAAAACAACCACCACGTGTAGAACGAAATACCGTGCGTTTTTTTTAAAGCAAGACGTAAAGCGCTGCAGCAAGACCGTTCTTTTATTACATTTGCTGCAGCAGCGCTGTAGCAAGTAACTACAACGTCATTGGTAGCAAGCGTGCAGCAAATCAAAACTTCGCTTTACGAGTTTGCTGCACGATCCATCATGGCGGAACGTGTGTTTTGGTCTTTTGCAACGTTTATTATTGTCAAAATCGTCTAGTAATAATAATTCCATGTCATTATCATGGAAGTCGAAACTACTTAACATGTTCGGTTCTTTTAGGGTTAAATTTATTACGGCAGAAATAGAAGCTAATATTAATTGTCCACCATTTTGCAGACAGTTGACCCACTTACGTTTTTTTCGACCCTCATTTTGCTGCAGCAAAGGCATGAAGCGCTTTACTGAAGCGCTTAAAAAAAAAAACGCACGGATAGAAAACGCACGAGGAAGGTATACCAACACAATAAATTTCACTAAATTTTCAGTAACTTCATTGCCAACGTAATAAAAGTGTTACTATATCTTCCGGATAACAATCCTGCAGGTAAAATCCGCTGGGACTACAGAACAAAATATTTAACTTCCAGATTGCGAAACTGGAGTATATGTATATGGAGGTTAAACAGGCGATCGTAGTACAGGCCCTAAGAGCTGTTCGACAGCGACATCTAGCGACCTTGCTTGTCTCCGAGGTCTCCAGATGTCGCCGACGAATAGCTGTTATCGACGGACCTTGGTATTAATATACAGAGAATGTTTGTATGAAGTAATCTCAGAAGCTACTTATCCGATTTGGATAATTCTTTCACCATTTGAAAGTGTAGTTTCTGTAGATGGACGTAATGCTATATGTCATTACAGTAACTCCTGAGAGAATCGGGGACTCAGGTAAGATTAAAATAGATTCTTACACACACAAAACTTGATATTCTGTGGCAATGTTGTATTACTTGATAATTTCAACTTCATTTGGTCCACGTAAAATACCCTAATTTTATACAATTCAGTTTCATTTTTTCCACTGAACATAATAGCATGTTTAAGAGTTTTGTTGTAAAGACGAGTATTATCCCTCGACCAAAAACAGAGCATCACGATATGGCGTTTCTGCGCCCATAATTTACCCATATTCGTTTCTTGTATTTCTTAAAGTAATATTTATGTACCACATTCATTTAAATTTTTCTAAATTTACATGAACAATGATTCACAACCGAGCGAGTTGGCTCACACGGTAGCGTTCGAGACTTGCATTCGGGAGGTCCCGGGTTCAAACTCCGTGGCCGACTAAACTGACTGGGGGGTTTTCATGGTTTCCCTTAGTGACAAAGGCAAATGCCAGATTGGATATTTACATGCCGTGACTCATCAACGGCTCAATCATCAATACCAAAACCATTAATCAAAATCTGTTGTTAGTTACATGAGCACAAGTCATCTACAGCACACAATAGAAACAGGAACTCAACAAGAGTAAAAACGGCCTAATAGTTTACCCACACATTCTAAACACGCGACATGACATAACAGATGTTAAAGCGTGTATAAATAAAATTAAGGAAAAAAAAAAGATGCATAGTGAGGCCGACATAAAAAATTATCTTCGTATACAATCAACTCTATATTTACATTAATTTGCAGTGATTTATTAAGGGACGCATTCAAGAATAATTTAGAAAAATGTTAAAGAAATTATCCTTGCACCAAAAACGAATGTTCCCTGAAATAAATGACCATATTTTAATTATTTTCATATAATAACAATTAAGAAACATGTTAAAGAAATTATCCTTGCACAAAATGAGTGCTCTCTGGACCAAAAATTATCGTATTTTAATTATTTAAATAGAATTTCAATTAAGTAACATGTTAAACAATTTATCCTTCTAACGAACACGAATGTCCTCTGGACTAAATGTCCTATTTAAATTATGTAATTAGTTTACATTTATTTCTAACAAGTGTAGCCAAGCGCACGGGTATGGATAGTTAGGCTTATATATTTATTGTACCGTGATGAGAGCTATAGATTAAGATTACGTGGAGACTTGAAACTCGTAGCAACACAGTAAAAGGACACCAGATAAAGATTGTTTGTTCAGGAAATGTATACTATGACCCATGCGAAGGAAAATGCCGGAACGAAGGTAAAGATCAGATTCTTCATGCACTTCCGCCCTTAGGAGTAAGACAGTCGGACTATTTCTTTATTTCTAATAAGTAGTTATCACCATCTCATTGTAGTGGTGAAATGATTCGGCCTCGACATATTGACGTAAGTGCTAAACTCACGTCACTGGGTTACCGTCCGGTCACATATCTGTCTATAGTGTATAAGGTTGCATTGCTCGACAAAGCACGAAGACAGAATCCTGACAAAACTAGAATAGCTTATCTAAAAAAAAAGAAAGAAACGAACGAAAAAGCGAACCAATGAGCAATGGAACAAACAAAGAAAAAGAAAATGAAAGAAAGTGAGAAAGAGAAAATAAAAAGAATCCCCAAGTATTGCAGAACCGCTACTTGAGGCTGATCATTAGTGGTGCCTCATGGTATGTCCGTAACAATGTGTTGCATGCTGACTTGTGTATTCCAGACGTAAATGAGGGGGCCAGAGACAAAGGAGTACAAGTGACATTTCTAAAAACATAAGTTAAGTGCATCCAGAGCAAGCTAAAACATTAACATTTTAGTGGCAAAGGGATACATCTTTTAACCACACCACACACTAAAGTTGAAATAAAAGATTTCACGGAATTTACGGAATCTTAAGTACAAGGTAGGCCGGTCAAACGGAAAGATATCTAGGCGCAGAAAAAGAATGAAAAGTTACTATTTTATTTAATGAGTAGAAATGAAAAGTACATGAATAACCATTAGGTATACAACAAGAAAAAAATTATTTCTTAAAAATTACGTCAGCCAAGTGACTTCCACCGAAACGCACACATTCTTCGTGTCTGGTCACGAACTGTTGCATAACCCCTCTCAGCATAGTAACAGGTATCGCAGTGACATCTTCTCGTATACGTTGTTTAGGGCTGGAATTGTTCTGAGTGGATTGCCTCCAAACACCTTCGTTTTGAGTTGTCCCCATAGGAAGAAATCACATACCGTTAAAACAGGTGACCTAGGCTGTCAAGCGTTATCCGCTTTCCGAGAAATGACGCGGCCCGGGAACAAAACATTCACAGCATCAATCAAAATTCTAGCCGTGTGGCTTGTTGCTCCGTCCTGTTGAAACAGTGTGTTTTCATTCGGTGGAAAATGGGCGAGTTGTGGTGTAAAAAAGTCCTGTATCATTTCAACATATTGCACTGAATTAACAGTCACTGAATTTCTGGCCTCATTCTCAAAAAAGAATGGGCCGATTATTCCAGTTGATGAAACCGCGCACCATACCGTTACCTTTTGGGCATGGAGAGGTTTCTCATGACCATTGAAATCAATTAATTGCAGTTTACAGTAACGATGAGCACCATTTAGCAAAACATGGTAGAGAGAAACAACTTGGTTACTAGGGAACGCGGAGATAGTGGCGTCACCGCCTAAGGAGTCATAAATTGTAAAGTAGGTAGAGAAGAGACGTTTATATTCATTCTCACCCTCTCCATATGAACAGTATACTCCCATCAAATCTTTCCGTTTGACTGGCCCACCTTATACTTTCAACCACATTTTCTCACAAATAACTTATGGGGAGACTCCACTGAATATCGTGAAAATTTTCAGAAATATTTTTATTGGTTATTTCACTTCTCTGGAATGTTTATTTTCATATCCCAAATGGATTTAGTTCAATTTCGATTACAATATGTTTAAAAATATTTTTTTTTTAAATTTAGGCTGTAAAGGGGTATGGCATTTAAAGAGACGTCAAAATTATTTTTTCGTAAAAGAATTTCTTTTACAAATTTCTGATTACAAATCTAGTAAATTTTTATTGTAAAGTTGACTCTCGACAGTTACTAAATAAATGTAGCAAGGAGAATTTTAATTTACATACATATTCATTTTACTTTCTAATCCATTTTTTCGTAAGTTTATTTTTCTTGATTCAACACTAACTTTTTTATGCTAAATATTAATCAATCTGGATAAAATTTTTACTTCAAGTATTTATGAGGTAGCTGCAGATTTCTATGCGTTTTGTAAGAAATGCTGCTGGTTTATTTTATTAATATTTTTTCCTGATTATTATAGGACATTTTTAAATTAAAAAAAAATCAAAGTGAATAAATGAGATATTCCATAAAATGAAGGCACAGAAATACTTCTCTATGTCTTGCGAACGTAACCAAAAACACGAAGCTTAAAAACTGAGTTCTTCTACTAAAAATTTGGGTTTGAAAAATTTCTAGGAGGAATAGAAAAAAAATATAAAAACAAAAGTCAAAAACATTTGGAAGTTCAAAAGTTGTATTTTGTTAGTCCTTTAGATAGTAAACGTGCTCTGAAAATTTAGTTCATAAAATGGGTAGGAAAAAGTTGTCACTTTTAGTGGAGTGTCACCTTAATGTTACTTACCAAGGACACTATTTCATATTCATTTAAATTATCACAAAGGAATAGCAAGACGCTACGCTTCATGTCCGTTGTGAATTTATTCATTTCGCTTGATTCAAAGCAGACATGAATGTAACGCAGAAAATAATTGTCAGTTTCCCAACAACTTCTAACATACCGATTTAGGCGCGTAATCTCGTTGGATTGGCGTCAGAATATGCATCCGTACCTGCCACGGAATAAATTTAAAAATGAAGTGCACAGCATTCCAGAATGATTAGGCTTACTTATTTAACGATTCATCAAGCACTAATACCAGTTTTACAGAATTAAGAGAAACGTTGATTGATAACTTTGTATTTAGTAATCAATCGTTAAAATGAAATGTTCCTCTAATTTCTGCAACATACTCAACCTAACCAATCATGATGGTCGATATTAACTACTTTTCTTCTTGAGATGCATCTCCCTTCCAGATTTTGGCGATCATTGCTGTTCTGTAGAGGATATCTTGAACCATGATGCAAGGTTCAACCATGATATTCGTCTTCTGACGACGCCTGTTCTCCCTTCAACTTCTCCCTGAAAAATACTTTGAAGCAGCTGATATCTTTCTCCGATTCTCATATTTCCAAGATATTGAAGTTATTGCATGGGACTCAGCCATGAAGATCCTACTAGGGAAATCCATTTTGAATTTTAATGCAGTGGTTTCCCAATACCTTTTGCGTCCTTACGCCGTTGACTTCCGTAGTTCATCTGCCTTCGACGACAATTCCATGTCCTGAGTACAAGAGACTGCTCTATCCTCCTCACAAATGAACTACTTATACCGGTGGTTACAATTACCTGATATGTACACTTAGCGGCAAAAAGAATGGGCCGACTCTTAAGGTTGACGCTCATTGGCACGAACCGACCGGAACGGAACGAACCGGAAATATTCTGCGAGAGACGTATGCATGTATTTTAAACGGCAAACGCTCACTTGTCCGAACGGAAGCAACCGGCTGCCGGTCCTGACGGGCAGGGTTCTCGCGACACGACCCTAGCGGAATTTCCGATGACGATCGTCAGCATTCGTATGTCTTCGCTGGTCTTCGGAGAAAAGTGTGTTGGCTGTTCTCAGTACTTTCTCACTCAACATGTGCTGGTGCGTTGTCCAGACAGATTATTCTTAAAATGGGTGATGAAAAGTTAATTTTAACAGTGCTAATCGCGCTTCTGTGCTGATTGGCCTTCGAAATGTGATGTTTCCCTTCTTTATTTCAGGTGCTAATAACAGATGAAGTTTTAAACATTTTTCTTCGCTCATACGAAAGTACTAAAAAAACCATTACTCGATCTTTACACAAATGTGGGCAAATATGGTTAAATTAATCAAAACACTTTTTTATATTGTTATGACTGGATCCCGGATTGTATGTAATTACATATTCCGTTCCTACATATGTAGCAATAAGGAAAGCTAAAAATCCGCGAATCGTATTAAATTTAAACTTAAATATACAGAATAAAGAATATAATTACAAACAAACAAGACAAATAGAAATAAAATAATAAAATCAATATGAAAAAGGAGATACAGTAGTATTAACAAAATTTGAGACCGAATGAGCAGCGCTCGTGTTCGGTCGCAGTTCAGATATAATATTAATAGGCCTATAAGAGAATATAAAATAAAATAAAATAGGAAATAAAATAAAAATTACAGTTACAGAAATTATATAATACAATATTATTATAAGAGAAATATAGAAAAAAATATATAAATAAATAAGTAAAATAAAATAGGAACTAAAATTTAAATTACAGCGGCAATGGAATTATATAATATAATATTAACACTAGAGAAGAATAATATCGCACGTGAAAAGTAGGACTATATATATATATATATATATATATATATATATATATATATATATATATATATATATATTTCAAAATTATAGAATACAAATATAATATAGGTTGATTAATTCATACACATAGGCTATAAATTTATTTAATCAAATTGAAGATATTAACACGTTTCTAATTTTCTTGTTATATGTTAGTGGGTTACATGTTAGACGTTCTGGGTGTAATTTAGTTAAAGCATTGTACAACCGAGGGCCAAAATTAATGCTATGCTTTAGACCAGCAGATGTGAGACATTTAGTTTCTATCAATGTTGAATTAATATTTCGTCTTGTGTCATAATTATGTGTCTGTAATACAAACTTATTACGATTTTATGACAAAATTTTAACAGCGTATACTTATAAATTTGTTCAATATTAAATACATTAAATTCAGAATAAATTAATTTAGTTGGATAATCGAAACGTTTCTTCAAACAAATTTTAATTATTCGTTTTTGTAGTAAATTTAACGAACTAAGATTAATGTTTGTACTTCCACCCCAAACAATTATACCATATTGAATGGTAGACTGAATAATAACCAAATAAACATTTCGTAGAACTCTAATGGGTAAGTAGCATCGAAGATTAGCGAAAGGGATCATTATTCCGAAGTTTTAAATGTTTTTACATATTTTGGTGCATAACAAATATTTTGGCATATATTATATATTTTTAAATATTTTGAAGGATATTGTATATTTTGAAAGAATATATACATTTTTTTCACTAATTTTCTCTCTACATAATGCTTAAGTTATTTTTTAAAATTGTTTATAAAGCTTAGCCCTTCGTCTCTAGTGCATAAATATAATTTGATGATTGAAAATAATAACGTATTCTGTCAAAAAATGGACATCTCTTTGCAATGCTAATAGTTTGTAGGCTATATCCCTTGAGAAGTAACGGTAAAGTAGGTACAAATACCAATGCGAATGGTAGTAGTGAAGGAAAGAATGAAAATTACCCTGTGGGTATGACTGTTTCGCACAAACACCCCCAATCAGTTGCTCTAAAGAAAACAATAGTTTTTTTCTGTTTTTTTTTAAGAAACTTATTTTGACATCAGGTAATACAAGTAGCAAGCTTACTGCCATTCGCATCCAAGTTAAAAGAATGGATTTCAATTGACGATTCCTTTACTAAAATGGTAAAATCGTGCAGTCCTAAGTGTGTGACAAACGCATTGGGTGCTCCATGAAGTCACAATTAGAATAGCATTTAAAAATTGGACTTCATGTGAGAAATAAAAAACGTGCTCCGTCGAAAAGAAGAAGTTCTTCTTACACAAGTGGTGCTGAAACATTCGTCTTCTACAAGTGAATTTAATAAAAATTTGTGCATGTCAATGGTTGCTGCAAACATATACAGTGGTATAAACTTGGAGTTCCAAAGTTCCAAGCATTCCTACGCAAATACTGCAACTTCAATATTTCGCATGAATCAACACTCCGGAAAAAATATTTGAACTCCTGCTACACTGACACAATGGAAACGATTAGAGATTGACTTGATGATTCCTACGTATGGGTTGCCGTTGACGAGACGATCAATAACCGCAGAAAATATGTAAAAATATTTAATTATTAATTGCGCCTCCAAACAATGAGGTTCAATCACATGTGCATCTGTAATGTTTTATTAGTGTGCAAAAATACATCTAATAAAGCTTAGATTTTAAATTACCAAAGTTTTTTCATTTAATACATATTTATCTACATACTTCGTCATTTTTAGCTCCATATTTATGTAGTCTACATAGTTCTCATTTTCACATTACATAAAATCCGGGCTCTAGTTATGGACCCATATTTTCTTTTTTCTTTTCTTTTTTCCTTCCTCATCAGCTAAAGACTCAGTAAAATAAAATAATCTTCGGAACTACTATCCCACTCCATGTTTAAACCAGACTGCCTGTCGACTGTACCGGAATATTCCGAGCAGTGAGCGTCAGAGCTTCCGCGGAAGACGGACGGCTGTAGATTTCCGTTCCGGTCGGTTCGTGCCAGTGAGCGTCAACCTTTAGTCGATAGAAATGCTAAGTTCTATCGCGCGGTTCACTCGTGTAAACATAACCCACTGCAAGGCATTGCTGTGGTGCAGACGTCTCCAAAAGCATACTCGCGAGTAAGCCCCTGAACGGAACCGAAGCCAGTACGTAATGAGCGCGCTCCGCCTCACCCATCCCCACCTGTACTGTACTCAATGTTTATGCGCAAACGAAGAGTAGTGGCGGACTGCCATTATCACTGTGTTGGTCGGAGTGTTTCACCGTTTCACAATGTCTTCTAACCATGGACGTAGTACATTCAAGGATGAATGAGAAAAGAAATACATATATTTTTTTATGTTAGTGGGGAGAATATGAAATGCTTAATTTGTTCGAACATTTTTAAGGGTTGTTGAAATTCCACATGCGACGACATTACTCGACTCTTCACAAACAATATCATACAATTACAGGAATGTTGGACATGTGAAAATAATTTATTTGGGGCTATCTGTATAATTGTTGGTTATACATAATAATCAGTGTATTACAGTACGTTTACACTCAGTTCCGCATGACTAACATATAGTTTTTCGTTTAATTTTAGGTGAAGTGCGTAGGCCTACAAATATTTTGATAAATATAAAATAAGAAAATACAAACACAAATCACACACGTGTCCTCAGTCTTAAACAATAAAACCTTCTTGCTAGCTATGTTCTAGATTGGAATATTGGAAAATCAATGAAGCCCTTTACAGAAGCATCATTTGTAAAATCGTGCATACAAGACGTTACTAAAATACTATGTCCAGAACAAAGTCAAAGTTTAAGAAAATTAAATTGTTTCCAGTTACAGTTCAGAGAAGGAATTTCAAGATTGTAAATGTAATTGAATCTGAAGTCGAAACCACAATTAACCAGTTTGTAGCTTACTCACTTGCATTGGACAAAGCACAGATAGAAATGACAAAGCTCACCTATCCATTTATCTGAGGAGTTAATGAGCATTTTACTGTGTCTGAATGTCTTCTAGATGTAATTACGAAATATAACTGGAGAAGATCTTTTCCAGGCACTGAAAGGCACCATAGAACAGAAGAGGTTGAATTTGCAATGGCTTGTGTGAATAGCAACAGACGGGGCTCAGCTTCATAGTATGTCAAAATAATATACAAACGTATGATATTTCTTATTATTTTGATATTATTTGTAAACATAAGCACACCGTTGCCGCGATCCCCCACTGATCGCTACCATCTGTTGAGGTACGAGTCTTTCCCTCTTCTCTATGATTACAGCACACTGAGTTCGGCGGGCAGCATCGAGAGCACGAAAGACGATACGCTTTTTGGAGACCTCTGCTGTGGTGTCTCTTCATTGAAAGTCATCCGTTTATAATGTAGTAAACCTTACGACCAGTGTGGCCCAGTGGTAAGAAGTCTGACATCCGTACCAGAGGTTGTGAGTTTGCCTCCCAGTGCGGTAAAATTATTATTTTTTTATTTTAACTTTTACTAAATTTATTAGTTTATATGTGAAATAGCATTTGTTAACAAGCTCCGTTATGCCTGCCTTGTAAAAATATTATTGCCCATCTCCTGTGGGCTATTAACTTAATAGGTGAGACCTGGCCTGTATAAACAAAAATATTTGTTTCACATCCTAAAAATCCGGACGCATATCAAACATAAATAAATAATTTAATTAACAAAAACAAACAAATTGTTAATATATTAACAAAAAAAGGCTTGTGGTGGGGACTAGTATCTCGTCCACAAACCACCTGCGTCAACAATTGCCCTCATTCTGCGTGGCATGTATTCCACAAGATTATGGAACAGGTTTAACTTCTTGGCCATCTCCTCCCACGCATCTAGAACTCTGTCCCACAATTCCTCAGGTGTCCTAACGGGTGGTTGTTCCGCCCAATTAGAGCGTAGGATCCTTTTGACTGCAGCCCACAAATTTTGAATCGGATTCATATCTGGTCAATTTGGAGGCCAGTGGACTAGGTCGACATCACGCCTCCTCGTAAACCATCTATTAATCCGGTTGGCGGTGTGTAACGGATGGTTATCCTGCTGGAAGAAAAGTGTTCCTTCTGGATATCGTTTTCGGGCGGAAGGGATCATTACATTTGCCAAAATATGTTCGTAGGCTTCTGCCGTAAACCGCCCGTGGATGCGTTCCAGAAGTCCTGCCCCATCGTATGACATCCACTCCCAACACGCGACCCCCACGCAACTCGATTTGTTAATTCGTCTCACGAAGCGTTCATCGTATCGGTGGCCATTCATACAATAAACTAGGGCAGTACTATCGTTGCTATTGGAGACAATTACCTCGTCGGAGAAAATGACATTTCTCCAATCGAAGTCCTGTCGGAGAGTAGCATACGCAGAATAACGTAAGCGAACCAGGGCAATGAGTTATTGTTTCTGTGCCATCTTCAAGCGTAATGCCTAGACAGAACGTTGTATTAACAGATAGAAGTATTGCTTGAAAGAGAGAGGGAGGTTTATTATTTATTAGAGTTTTGGCATATTCTAAGCGATATTGCCACATAATTACAGCTTTGAGAGACACATATGATGGCAAATTTGTAGTAAAAAAAAAGATGATTAGGGGAGATTCGATTGTTAATATCGGTTCGGCATAATACGTGGTTTTCCTGTTCATATTCGCTCCGGTTGATTTTGTATTTATCAATTTTATTATTATTTGACTCTTCAAGGGCCTTGATGTATCTAGAATCAACCCGCCATTCGATTTTATTACATATTTTAGACTCTTAAACAAAATACTGCAAATTTAAATGGTTTAATTATGTGTTACCTGGTGAACTATGGCTTTGACGAGATGAGCATGCGCAATGTTATGTCTCTGGAACTTAGAAATTGTCGGCCGGGCCATTCTTTTTGCCGCTAATTGTACAATGCGACTGGAGTGTCGAGATATATGAAGCGCAGAGTTACATGACATTCAACCTGTATGCTTTTTTCATGTCTTATAAGACTATAACGATCTACGTAAATAATCAACATTCTCCCAACACTTAGTTCATCCAAGTTCGCGCCTTGAAACGTTCTACTTTAGGCACTTCAAGAAATAGAACTAAACTCTGCATGAAATATGTCTGAGTTGCAATTCAAGAAATTCCTGGCGATTTTTAAGTAATAAAACCCATTCATTTTTTTTTGTCGAGACGTATTCTGAAAGGCTACTCTTCACACAATCTATTTATGTCTTAGATCCGTTAACTTGGTTACGTTCAAGCATTCTCATCGCTCAGTACTGAAATTACAGTAAAGGCCAGATCACACGGAAGTATTGCTGGAAAAAGGTATAAATTCATTTCGGAATATATAGGATGTTTCCGGGCTGGTGTTACAAACTTTCAGGGATGATGGTGAAGGGCACATGTATCAATTTGAGATAAGGAACCCTGGTCCGGAAATGACAGAGTCGGAAGTTATAAGCAAAAATAGTTGTGTGGAAATGAAATTGTAATTTCGCACCACGTGCCATCCTTCCCTTAACCTTTGGAACTGTCGTGGAAAGATGGTATGAGCCGGACGTCTCCTACGTGAGTACTTGTCCCGATACAATCTGTGAGCTTGTCTACTTTTCCAATTGGCTCATTCGTATTCGAAAATCAGGTCTGCACATTCCGCTCTCGTGTACTCCATTTCACTATGACTGATAGACTGGACACTGCAACTTGGACACACACAGCTGTCTACAGACGTGCATATGAGGACCGACTACGTCCGTTACACATTACGCTATCTGCATTGCTTTACTGTAGTTTCTTGTCCCCACCTCTCATACAGCGCACTAAATGGAATACTTTAAGTACACAACGTCAGATGAATACAGTATGTGTAAGATGTACAGATAAATACAAATAAATAAAGTGTACATAGGAATAAAATTAGTTCATTTCCACTTAACTATTTTTGCTTGTAAATCTCGACTCGCTCATTTCCGGACCAGAGTTCCTTATCTCAAATTGATACATGTGCCCTTCCCCATCATCCCTGAAATTTTTTAACATTAGCCTGGGAACATCCTGTGTGTATATGCTTTCACATGTTAACTAGGTTACCTTCTTGACGATTTTTAGCCTAAGGGCTATCATCAGAACTGGGTGGTCTTCGCGCCTCCCTATTGCGTTTCCTGTGGGAATGTATTTGTACAGTGTAATGTGAAGTCAAAACGTGTGTGTTCTGAAATTGTGTTGTGTTGAGGATTTGATGCTGGTGTGTTTTTGTTTGCCTTGTATTTCGTATTGTTCTAGTGTTTAGTTTCTGGTTCTGCGGGTGGAGCTGTAGAATTTCCATGTCTGTTTATGTTGCTGTAGATGTGGTTGGCGTTTATGATGTGTTCTGTGTACGCGGAAGAGTTTTATGATTTGGTTATGGCTGTAATGTGTTCTTTGTAACGTGATTGAAATGATCTGCTTGTCTGTCATATGTAGAAGTTGTTGCAGGTATTGCATCGGAGTTTGTATATACCTGTGTGATTGTATTTGTGTGTCGAGATTTTTTTTACAGTGTTTTGTGTTGTGTGGAATGTTATGATTTAATTTCTTGAATAAATTTGCAATCTTATGTTTTTGTTTTCGTATGTTAGTGTGATATTTTTTGTTCTTGTGTGTGTGTGTGTGTGTGTGTGTGTGTGTGTGTTTCTGTTCTTCGTAATTATGTTTCGTCTTTCTCATGTTGTCTATTATGTTAGGGTTGTATCAGTCTTCTTGCGCTATGTATTGGATTCTGTTTAACTCTTCTTTGTAGTCTTGTTGGCTCATTGGTATGTTGAGTAGTCTGTGTACTATTGCTCAGAATGCAGCTTGTGTTGTGTTGGGTGATTAGATGTGGGTTTTCTGTAGATTTTGAATGTGTGTTGAATTCTGTTATTGTAATGTCTATGAAATTTATGGATTTGCTACTTTCAGTTTCTAATGCGTTTCTGTATCTACTCTATAAAAGAATACCTTACTTACTGTAAATTCTATCTTCACTTTTGCACGTCGGAAAAGATAAAATTACTCAGACTGTCCGTCCAAGTGGTTATGTCGCAGGATCGTAGAAAGGGAAGTCACGAGAATTATTTAACGGGGTCCTTGTATTTAAGTTTTTTAAACAGTTTTATAATATTACGTAGACGTCCAATTCCCAACAGAAAATTGTTTTCAGAAAAGAGCTGAGACAGCAAACCCATTAGTCTTCACACAGGGGCAAGCAGAAACAAATAGGGTAAACATGTGACGTAAGCAAACGGACGCAGAGTATCTGTGCGAAAATATGATTCAATATTGAAAGCTTTCTTCACTGCAAAACGCAACCATATTTCTGGGTCGTACTATACTCGCTAACTCAATGCCGTTTACTGTGACAGTAAGGCTACTTTGACAGCATATGCGGCCTTCGTTCTGTGTGGAGGACGGTTGGAACTTCATTATTAGAAGGGGGTGGGAGTGAAGTACATTAAAAACTCAGGTACAATAAAAATTGAAGTAAAAATACAATGTCCCGTATTTTAGGCAACCGAAGATTAAACTTTTTTTAAATACAAGTTATTCTTCATTTAAAGAATGTTATGAAGTAGGTACTTAACCATCAGTTAAAAATTCTAAATCACCTGTATTATTCAAAATATACAATGCTTATGTTGTGCTTAGCCTAAATTGCTTTTGCTAATTTTTCTCGTCCTTTGTATTAAAATAATCTTCGCTTTCGGAAACTATTCTCACCCATCTTGTGTAAGAAATCATGTTAAAATAAGTCTATTCTTATGATGAAAATCTTCGATGCACGATTAATTTACTAAATAATGACATTCACTTAAATGCAGTTTAATGAGAGCGTAAAGACCAATTTGTATTGAACTGCATTGTCCATTTAAGCGTCAATTAGAAACATTTTATTAAAGTTAAATAAGCTTGGTGAAATCGACCCTTACTCTTTAGATTTCGGGATTATGGGAAATTTAAAGACTTTCTTTATCTCAAAACACAAAAATGCAAATAAGATTAACAAAGCATGAACCGATTTATTTTATTAAAGATGACGATGTTTACATGTCACAGGAAAATTTAGGACAGTTTTTCTGCAGTTCACAATGCATTGCCAAACTGAAAAAAACTCATTTCCTCGTGTTCCAATCTTTGTTCCACAAGAGTTGTTCCACATTCTTGTATCAACGCACATGGAGATACGAACTGCCAACCTTCTGATGTGCCATCACCTGGCTGTCGAGGAACCAGGAACTTCGTATCTTTCCTGAAATATTACCATCATATTAGTGATGTTACATTCCTTCAAATTACAACAGTTTTTGACCACAGTTAAAAATAGACAAAGTTTTCCCAGTTTTCTCTAAAATTTAATGCTATATATCAACTTTCAGGATATAATATAAAGAGTATATAATGAAAAGAAAATTACGTAGTTGCACTAGCCATTATAAATTATTTTCGCAACTATCGCCTGGCTTAACAGCCCAATCTGAAGAGCATTTTGTCAAACTTTTTAGTAATCTGCGAAATCTGATTAAATCACACTTCTTAACTGATGCAATAAACAAGGGGGGGGGGTTTAGTATCCACTTTCTTAACTTTGTGCAATATTTCGACTCTTACATTAAATGCTTTACATAGTCAATCTTCTCTGCGTAAACGGAACCTACGAGCGACACGCCCGAGAACGTAGTTTGCAGCGTTGCGGTTTCTATAATCTATTTACGCAAAGGGCTGATTAAAAATTTTAACAAAAGTATTAAAAGTTTGGAAGCGAAGTGAAAAGTTACACGATTCCCTGCATAACAGGAGTAAAGGAATCTTTCAGTTAACACAAATGAGTGCAACTAGCGATGTTAGGATGAATTGTTTATGCTTGTGAATTGAATTATTCTACTTAAATGACATGTACAATTTTATATAGCTCAACTAAAATATGTTTTTATATTGACTTAATCTGTTTACTATGTATTGTATTTTTTGTTTAGCATAACTGATGAATTGTATGTACTGTATACGTCAACTGATGAATTGTTTAAGCTTATAAATTGAATTAATCTACTTCATATGAATTGTATAGCTTAACGAAAATAAGTTTGTAAATTGAACTAATTTGATTGTATATGTTTGTATAGTTTGGCTGATGAATTGTATATGTTCTTAAAATGATTACTAGTCTGTGTAGCTCTACTGATGAATTGTATATAGACCTACTGTAAATTGAATGGTAATATGTATAGCTCAACTGATGAATTGTTTATGATTATAAATTGAATTAATCTACTTGATATTAATTGCACAAATTTGTATAGCTTAATGAAAGTATGCTACTTTGTATTGTATACATTTGTATAGTTTTGGCCGATGAATTGTATATGCTTTAAATTGAATAGTAATCTATATAGCTCTACTGATAAATTGTTTGTGTTTGTAATTTGAAGTAGTTTGCATGATATGTATTATCAATTTCTGTATATCACAACTGGTTGAATTGTTTATACCTTAAATTTAATTAAATTGTTTTGTATTATAATATAGCTCAACTTATGAATGATCGTTTGCGTTTGTAAATTTAATAATCTGATTGGCTATGTATTGTATACTTTTAGTAGAGCCATCGATGTAGCTCAGTCGGCAGACTCGCTGGGCTGCTGTTCCGGAGCTGCGTTCGGGCTTGGGTTGGATCCCCCTTTGGACTTTGGTTTCTTCCGAGGTTTTCCACAGCCGTGGGACTGAAGCCGGATGGTCTATGGCGAGTCCTTGGCATCAACACCTTTGATTGATTACCCCCTTTGATTTGATTACCTGGTTGGGTTTTTCCGAGGTTTCCCCCACCGAGAAAAGGCAAATGCCGGGTAATATTTTGGCGAATCCTCGGACCTCATTTCATCTCACTACATCTCGCCAAAAAAAAAAAAAAAAAAAAAAAAAAAAAAAAAAAAAAAAAAAAAAAAATTGTACAACATTGTAAAAATTTTAGAAAATTACTAAATTGTAAAACTATAAAACTTTGTAAAAATTGTAATTGTAATATTGTAAAATGTTGACATGTTCCACATCTTAAAGCTTCATTGCTCATGTAAGATCTATGGAATAAAATAAATGAATGAAATGAATGAATGAATGTACACGTCACTTAAAACGTTCAATTATAACAAGCCTATTTAATGTATTTACATCCCACAAACTACTGTACACTTTACCAAATTGTTTCCTCAAAACTATCAAATTAAAGAAAAGAGGATAGAGAACCAATCGAGTCTCATACCAGAACAACGTTGCGAATGAATACCTATTAGAGCTCCTATATTGGTGTAGAGAATGGCTTTCACAGGAAAGCGATTTCCTGGTAGCTATTACGTTGAGTGTAGGGGTTACACTTCGGACAGGAGCTCCACAAAGAATTTTGAAACCAAACGTCAATATACTGCACACAAAGTGAATAATACTGCAACTTATTAAAAATAAGAGAAAAACAAATCAAACAATTCCGGCTTTTGAATATTCAAGCCATAAACATCCAGAAGTAATCAAGTCACTGGTATGTGACCAAGGTGTAGTCAAAATTAGCACTTGGG
Source organism: Periplaneta americana (assembly GCF_040183065.1). NCBI lineage: Eukaryota > Metazoa > Arthropoda > Insecta > Blattodea > Blattidae > Periplaneta > Periplaneta americana. The sequence continues at coordinate 76,820,712 of NC_091126.1, forward strand.
ACAGCAAAAATCAACTTCAAAACTCGAGACTTCTCTTCATGCATAGTAACTACAGATCATTAAAAAGTAGTTCGAGCAATGCCAGTATCCATTTTCGTGCACTAAACGTAAAGTCAATGGTGCAAAATGAAGTTAAAAAATACAGTTAACGAAATTTTTAGAGACAAAAAAATAAATAAATTGCTAGAAGATTTATAAAATTCCACCAAAAATCCGAGTGAAGCAATAGCACATCTACAATGGCGTGTAAATAAACTTTGTCCAGAATTTCAACTGCAGTTACCAATTCATTTTGTTCACTATAAAAACCACATTTTTTTTATTTCCTTGATAAAATTACAATTTCCCAGAAGTAGGTCACTAAATCTAAATTTCATTCCATAAAAAAGAAGGATTTCGTATGACCGAACATCTGCAATATCATTTCAATGAAATTAATTTAAATTTTACTCTTACAATTTCAACCTGTGAACCACAATTATCAATTTTTCAACATGACCTGAAATTCGAAAAATTTCTTGTAGAAAATTTCGTCTTATTTATCAGACCGTAACTAAGTTAATATAACAGAGTATCAAAGGCCAAGGTCAATCGTTAAGATAATCGAGTACTTTATTTGCTGCAAAAAACGTTAATATCATTTTGCCGAATTTTTCCCAGTTTTCGACTTGCAGAATAACGTTCCTTTGATTGTTCTCTGTGGACCCACTGGAGTTCTATTTAGCCGAGTATGCACTGTTGTGATTAGTATTTTTACAGCGTAATTCAGCTTAAACTTGTGATTAGGGATGGTCCAGTTTCTTGGCCAGCACGTCCTCCAGACCAGACGTCACTGGATTTTTAAATATGGACTTTATGAAGGAACGTTTCTATAGTTGAGCTAGTAAGTGAAGATCTAGTCAAGGTTCACGTAGCTGCAGGGGAGATACGACAGCAGGATTGTGGAACTTGCAATGCGAGATTTTACCTGTGTACAGTTGTCAAAAGAAAAAGTGGCCGCTCTCCTGAAACAAAGTTCCCTTCGGGTATCTTCGCTACAATTCGGAGACAGGCGATGTTACATGTTGTTGGACCACGTTGCCTGATATCTACAGTTATAATTGTATTCTGTGTGTTATTCGATAGCGTAATGGTAGCGTTCCGGCCTCTTATTCGTGAGGTCCTGCGTTCGACTACAACCACGTGCTTTTCATGTTCTTTTTTGTTCTGTTTTTGAGAGAGACACAAACTATAAATAATGGCTCCTTTCTCTTATACGATTATTTTAGTAATTAACATCAGGTTCATTAATATATTATGACATGACTATCATTATGATATTGTTGCTGCAAATGGAAAGAAAAAAGATTTTATTCTCAATAAAAATATCTTTCGTGGCATAAACAAAACAAATTTACTAGCGTCGGCCTTAAAACATTCAAACAATTAAGCGTTCAAAAAAAACAAAACAAAAAGCCACAATTCAATATTTAGTCTATCTTCCTCTTACCTCGATCATCTTGCAGTCGAGTGGGCATGGAATCGACTAGTCTTTGCAAAGAGCGACTGTTCTTAGACACGATATTCCAGGCATTCTGAACATACGTAAGTGTTCTTCCCATGGACAGGTCTTTCTTTGCAAACCCAGCAATCTCCAATCTTTCCTATTTTCTGCCTTCCTCTTAGTCTCCGCATATCCTAATGTCGTCTATTATTCTTTTCAACCAGAGACCCAACCAATTCCTTTTTTTCTCTTTCTAATCAGTTTCAGGAACATTCTTTCTTCACTCACTTTTTCAAACAATTTTATTTCTTATTCTGTCTGTCCACTTCACACACATCGTTCTTCTCCACATCCACATTTCAAATGCTTCAATTCGTTTCTCTTCATTTCGTCGTAATGTCTATGTTCCTTCCCCATACAATGCCACACTCCACACAAAGCACTTCACTAGTCTCTTCCTTAGTTCTTTTTCCAGAGGTCCTCAGAAGATCCTTCTATTAAAAGCTTCCTTTGTTCATGTTTGCAGTTTTTCTTGGGAAGAATAGGCCTAAATGCGGTAACATCCCGTTGCTTTCCGCACACCACTATCTCTTTCCCATCTTATTAGATTCCAGGGGGCCCAAGCGTGGAGATGGGGAGAGTGGATTTGACTAATTGGGCCCTCCGGACTTCACCGAAAGTCACGGCAAGGGTTAAATCTTAGTTCTATCAGGATGTTTGACCCGATCAGAGACCGGGAAATCCCAATTAGCCTTTGCCCCCCGCATCCTGGACTAGCTTCTACGAATCATCAGAAAATCTTATAGTGTGATTGGGCCAATTTTTCCGAAAATTGTTTCCACACTTTTGCCCTCGTAACTCAGCGGACGAACGTCGGAATGTAGATGTCAACGTCTCAGGTTCAATTCCTCGTTACTCCTTTTCATTTTATTGTGGTTCAAGATAGTATAATGTAATAATACAAAAAGAAAAACTAATAACAGTATTACGCAATTGGATTTTTCCAAACCTAATATTAAATTTATGTTATTTATATCGCTAAAGAATGATTACAACATAAATAACATGAATATTATTTATATAGTATCACTAAAGAACGATAACAGAATATGAATGATAAATATCGGTTTGTTTAATTAATATACGATATTGTATAATACGTAGTTACTTTATTTAGATAATTAAATATTTTACAAAGGAAAATGGTTATTTGTGTTATAATAATTACTTACATGAAATACAGATTATTTATATTGCGAAAGAAAAATAACAATATAAATAACTTTAATATTATTTTATAATGCTAATCAAGGAAAACAGAATATAAATGATATCTTTAATATTATTTATATCGCTAAAGAACGATAACAGAATATAAAAAACGTGAATATTATTCATATCGGAATTTCACAGATTTATTACAGATGTATTTAAGAAATTGTAGAAGAATAGTAATTAGTAACAGTGTCCTATTTATTCTTCTTGGAGCCAAATTTGTAACTTTTAAAAGTGGTGTTACTATTTTGAAGTGTGTGTGTTGCAACGGATGCTTGATTTGTTACGTATGTGAGTCAGTTATGGGATGCTTGGTGTCGTCGCAATGTCGTAATTATAGTTTGATTGTGTTTGTGTGACTATTGTATATTAATTTATGATGTATGGTACGGAAAGCTGCATATTTGTGTTATAGAAGTGTTACGCATGTGTGTTAATGTTTTTGTATGTTTCAAATTGATACCCGATATTTGTTTTGCAATCGCAATGCCTAATTTACGGATTGTTTATGTCTTGTTCACATCGCATAAGCTAATTTTCTTTTCCATTTCTCTTTATGCTTATCTTTTTTGTGTATAAAGCTATAGCCCTAACATACATATGTAAAATAGGGCTAACCGCCATTGGAGATACAATAATAATTACTATTCATATCGCTAAACGATAACAGAATACAAATGATGACTTGAATTTTATTCATATCTCTAAAGAACGATAACAAAACATAAATAACGTGATATCCATAAAGAACGATAACTGAATATAAATGATAATTTGAATATCATTTAAATAGATAAATGAACGATTAAAAAATAAAATGAAATCTTGAAGGATCGAACCCACAATCTTTGAATCATTAAACAAGCACTTTACCGCTGGTCTACGAGGCGCAGATATGGAACAATTTCATAGTTCCGGAACTGCTTGTACAAACACATGCATCGTGTAACATCGCCGCAACCCGAAGTGGACTTTGAAAATATTCTCTGTTCACGAGTGCGGCCACTTTTTTTGACAACTGTACATTGGAGAGGGAGACTTTTGAACACCTGCCGCAATATACTTGTGATATACCGGAACAGGTTATACTTATTCAAGTACTTAGCATGATTAATTAGTGAAAAATACCAGTTTAACATTTTGCAACTCTGAAACTAGGAATTCGAAAAAATTATATGAAAATATTATGCACCAAATCAGGTCCTCTGTCACCTCAACGATTGACCTTAACCTTTGATACACCACATATTTCGCTATTTTTAGTTTGAACAGGCTTATAATGTCCTAGAAATATTTTTATTACTTCAAAATAAATTAGGCTAAGCATAAAATAAAATTTACAGTAATGCTAGACAATATAGCAATTCATTAAAAATGGGAATTCTCATAAACGCTTACTGACAACCTGTTCAGTTGGTGTTTAAACCAATTGGTGATTATGATGCATCTACACTATGATCCACAGCATCCCTCAGCACAACGTATCATCAATCTCCACAAAGCACCTGAAACAATATCGAAATAAGGTATAAATTTGCAATAGAAGTTCGCTATGGATAGATCGATCCTGTTTCGCCAAGAAAATGTGCCTCAGAACACCAATTTAGAGAAAATTCTTTTTTGATTTATACATATTAAGAACCACTTGAAATATCTCACAAAAATAACATTTAACGAAATTCACGCAAAATTATTTACAATGAATTGGGACAGATTTTTCCAAGACAATTTATGGACGCATTCGCATCTATGTCTAAAGTGAAACGACAACTCCAAATTTTGTACCAATTTAGTCTTAAAATAAGTTATATTCAGTTACATCCTGAGCAGAAATACACATGAAAAGGTTAGTAATACCAAACATTGCCAATTCGGTAGATTTCAGTTTTATATAATTGTTTCACAAAAAATGCACAAACCTTTACGTATTATACACCGATCTTAGTAATTCCGGCACATTTCCTTGTTGCCACCCCTTCGACACGTTGAGTCACAGGATCATGAAGGGGAAGTTAATAATGGTCCGCCACTACTGTTCAGTAATTGTTTTATGAATTTGGAAGAAATTGGCTTTGGTGGCTCGCGTAGCATCTCCTCACACCTGGACATGTATCTGTGCACGCCTTTCTGACTACCTACAGGGACTTTCGAACTAAGACTTAAAAAAAAAAAAAGACGCGTAACAAGGCGCGAACACACGCATCTCTAGATCGGAAGATAGCTCCGCTCACCTTTTCGGCAGCCAATCAAGCCGTCGAGATCCACAGCCATCAACAAAATTATCTACAAAATCGTAAACATAATGTGCATCTCCATCAAGACATTACTTCAACATCTCAAATTGCATTTATGTATCAATTCTCAATTACTTCATTAACTTTCATTATGAAAAATATATATTTATACGTTAATTCTTAATTGCACTACATATGTATTATAATTTCATTGCATTGTATTATATTTAAGTATCAATTCTCTATTGCTTCATTACTTCAATTGAAATACATTTATTAATTAAGTATCTCCATATTAACGTTAAGATTTCATTATTATTTACTCATTTAACGTTTAATAAAATTGTGCTCCATTATGTTTACGATTACAACTTCGGCTGTTTTTCTCTAGAATACAAGGGGACGAATCCATTGCATGCGTCAATTATGCTGTATGGATACCTTCTGTGACTTCATGAAATTCATATTCAAATCTCAATATCCTCGACATTCTGAATAATTCATGTGAATATTATCCAGGCTATTTCTGGCTGAAGAGAAGAGAATTTTGTGTTCAGAAGGTACCCAGCTACTGTAAGTGAACTAGATAGGTCAGAGTTTTATGCCACACCCAGCACTCGAAACCGAATGAAGTGTTTCAGCACTTAAACTCTACCCTGATGCATGCCGATAGATTCAGTGAAGAGGTCTTATTTATAGTTTAATAATTCAATTATTAATCGTGGTTAAGTGCGTTATTTCATTCCAGAATTATCTGTGCATCTTATCATATTCCTCATTTTACAATGTTCTACCCAATTACACTTCCACTGTGTATTACTAATATAGGCGTTTGATTTTAAAAGACATTTAAATTGATAATTCACAAAATTTGGAAGAATTATTACAGACCTCTTCACTATACTGCTTTATGTCCGCCTCTGGCTGAACCACATGGTTGCCAAGTCTCATACAGCCTGTCGATGCACTGCGCTACCAATGCAACCCAGCACATTGGCACGTCTTACAATTAACATCCTGAAACAGAGGGTGCCTAACAACCTGACCAACAACGACGCGCGAAAAGAGGAAAACCACAACACAAACAAAACAATGCAGCACTACGTCCTTAATTATGCAGTGACATCTCTAATCAGGCCAGTCAACTTGACGCTTAAGAACTAAAAACCCTACAGCGCAACTACAACCATCTTGCAGGGATGGTTCGCGAATATTTCTGAATGGTTCAGCCAGTGACCCTTACTGATCAAAAAGCAGCAGAAAGTGACAAAATGTGCAATCCTACTATTCGTGGAGATCTCGCAGGGGACACTCAATTGAGCCGCAGTTTAAACTGGTGGTGATTGAAGTCCACTTGAGGTCTTCGTGCCGGAACCTGGAAATAAATCCATAGACATTTACCCATACGATTATCAATGTCGTAAACCGCTTCCTAATGGGGGAGATAACTAATTTAATAGTTCATATTACCGGAATTCTAAACATACAGCTACAATAAGTTCCGTGTCAGTGAATATTTTTTGAAGATATTTGCGATTTATCCATGCAACTTTTTACTATATTGAATCCTAGACCTAGATCCTTAAAATTTATTTTAAAAATTATTAAAATACCCTCATCCAAACTATTGAAAATTAAAAAAATATTTATTAGGCACTTCGTTATTAGTGAACACTAAGCTACTAGTTGTGATTTATAATATTTTAATTTTATTACGTGTTGAATCCTCCCCTGAGCACGAAATCAGTTAGGGGAATGCTAGAATTTTTGCATATTAATAAAATGATTTAAAATTGAAACTAAAAAATAAATTTATAGTACATCAATCAAACTTCTATTATATCCTGAAAGCAAGAATTTTTATAACTGCAATTAAATTTGAATTTTTCTGTACATCTGAAGTTTTACGTTCTTGTACGACTCAAAAATGTCAAATTTATGATTTTTTTCTTTTGTTCACACATATAGCGAATTGAATATAAAACAGTTTTACTGCATTCCTGAAATATTTGTTTTCAGAACTTTAAACGTTATTTTTTCCATTTACACCAACTATCATTTTTTTTAAATGTGCAGTGTTCGAAATTATAGGACGGAGCTTACTTGGGGAATCCGTTTTCGTGTTCAGAGTTCAGGATCTGTAGTACACATCGCTTGAAGTTGTCAGGGTGTCAGTTTCAGGATGTGTGGTGCATATTCTGAAAGAGATACTGTCAAAGAACGGTAAATGAGATATTGGTAAATTTGTACAAAACGTTTGTTAATATGGCCAACAGAATCAACAAGAGGTTAGGTTTCGTTTTTTGGAGAATTTTGCTTTGCCTTGCATTATGCGTTCTTTGGTAGGCATACCAAAAACCTGTATAACGCAAACCTAACCTGTCACTGATCTACAATGTTCGCCATATTGACCAACGTTTTCTACCGTTATGTTGGCAAATTTATATAATGAATTCATGAGTGTCAAGCAATAACTTACCTCAGTCATCCTGTGTTCTTCAATCAACAGGTCCGATATTAACTTCAGGGGCATGCAGAATATATTTGACGTCAGAATAGCCAATATAAGTTTCGAGTAATATTCGAGACCGCGTGCATTATTCTAACGTTTCAATCTACAGTAAATTTTCTTCCAAACGAGTTCGAGTTGATAATGCAACGGAATTAAGTAATTTATCAACTTCACCTTTCACCTCATTTTATATAAAAATGAGATTAGCAATAAGTTTCCTTTTTTTTAGCTTTCAACACTTCAGGAAAGTTTCAAAAACTAATACTAACAAACTGGTTCTCATAGTGAGTAATTAAACACTTTTAAAGTTAACAGATTTTATTAATTGTTTCGCAATTATCGTTGGCCCTATTACGTAGGTTACATTTTGTGTGCCAACTATGTTAGAGTCAATTAGACGAAAATTTAAGTATTAATTATTTCTTGAAACCTGATCCTATCAATTAATATTGAAATTAGTAAGAAGCTTATCAAGTGCCAATCTAGGATGTATATACTGCTAAGGAAGTTTGAGAATTCCTCAACGCCAATCTCTAACAAGTGAAATGTTCCCGTATAAACCAACCCATGATTTCGTAATTCATGAAACCGCCATTACTACAGCAAAATTTTGAATTTATTTTACTACAGAGTTCCACATATACCTGTATTCTTTATGATATGAAAGCCAAAATTAGAGAAATTAACAATGAATAGAACAATTTTAAATTAATCACATTCAATGTCTGATACTTCATCTTTTCAAAATGTGCACCAGCGATTGTTAAGTGGGTTAAATGCATTGTATAATTTGAGAGCAGAACAACCATCCACCTTTGACCATGGAACTGCAGACTAGGAGGAAACAAAGTACTACAACTACTGTATATTAATGTTACAACCAAAGCTACAACAAACAAAACACCAAAGACAATAAGAAATCATTAGTCCCTCTAACAAAGTGTACTTTGATGAAGTATAAACACCGAATGTGGTTCAGAGTTTAGCCACTGAGCAATTACAGTGTACAGAAAATTTACAGATCGAACGGCATTTTATGGGCACTCAAATGTAGTCGGTAGAAAATTTTGAAAATAAACGCTAGAAATCTAAAGAATATAAAATTCCTACTACGCGAGTTTCATTGCTACGTAGGAGAATAACTGAAGTTCCAGTCGCAGCTCTGATTATATATTCATCTAATGAAAACTTGATAGAACACGTGAAATTAACTTCGCAATTTCGCGTTTTAGAAAGTTAAACTAACGGCGTAATATTAAAATTCAGTTAATATTTCAAAAGACTAAGATATTTGAGACTAGTGTTTAAATTTACAGCGGTTCTGGAAAGTTCATATACCGGTATACATTTTCTTGTCAAGTTCATATATATATTCTTGTTACATGAGAATTAACTTTCGACTTCACTTATCAAAAAGAATTCTAGAAAACCATTTTTAAAATCATATCTACAAGTACTTTCTAGTGCAATGTATTGTCAAATATACGAACTTGAAGTACTAAAAATCTAAAAGGACTAGAGATACTAACGTTCTTTATTATTAAACCGTGTGAATATCAATACATCCAAAGTAGAAAATAAAATCTAAAGAACGTATGTTTACCAAATGTATCCCACCACGCTAAAATTTTGCATCTTCTGTAGCCATCACACAAATTAATATTTTACTTTTAAAAATCAAAACCAATTCATGAACTTAAAAAAAAAGGCACAAATATCCGAACAGCAAATATATCCCGCTCCAAAGTCTGTAGATCACCGACTAGCTGGTTCTTCATGTCTGCTCAACTGAACACCACGAATTCAAAACCTAGAGTAAACTATCACTGCCGAAGGCAGTGTCCACCTGGATAACTTTCCGATCCCGATGTTCAATTTGTATAATTTCACGTGATTTCCAACCAATCCTCTCGCTCGATGTATTCATATAAAATAATGTTACTTATCTTATTTAATGTTTAATCATGAATTAAACTTATTAATTATTTCAAATTACAAATAATAAATATTTGATATACAGATTTATGTTAATCTTCATAAATTAACCAAATTTAGAACCACCTTCCTCGACAGTAACGCCCTCAGATATTACTGCGTGTTAAGGGCGTACTACACATTTTTCTAAATATGAGTTCTTGACGTATTGCTGCTATTCATGAATTCTTAAACGTTTGCAGTTATTTTTATTGTATTTAATAAGTTTCTAGAAACATTTCACTAGTTGTTAATTTCTTGTACCTTTCTTTATTAAATCAATATGAAGAAAATACAATAATGCCTCTAATTATGAATTATGTCACAGACAAATATCAACACCATAAGAACCACAGTCTTCATAATCTCTTTTTAAAAACAGCAACATTTAATTTATCACTATTATGATGATGATGATGATGATGATTATTATTATTATTATTATTATTATTATTATCACGTTTAACAATGTCGTAGGACATCTTCCTACGCCCATTTTCAGGATTCTATAGCGTTTGCTCTTTCTCCTATATTCTCTCATATGCCATCTTCCAATCCCATTCCTCTTATTGTTCTAATTATTCCTTGTGTCCGTGTTAATTTTGGTCTTCCCCTCTTCCTTTTTCCCATTGGAATTAATTTATACATTTTCTTCGGCAATCTATTTTCTGTCATCCCCTTCACATGACCAACCACCGTAATTGTTTTGTTTTAATAATTATAGTCTACAAGTGATTCATGCACTTCCATTTTTCTCTTATAATAATATTCCTAATTCTGTCCTTCCTTGATACTCTTGCAGATCTCCGCCAGAAATCCATCTCTGTAGAATGTAGTTTTTCGACTGTCCTTGAGTATAAAATAATGTACGCCTATTTACTTTATATAGCCTATGTAAAGACACGCGGAGAAAATTATTCATATTTGGAAACCATGTTTTAAAATTTGGCGTCTACCCAAATGCGCTTTATAATCCAAAAGCATTTTTCATAATCTATTCGTGATTGAAGCCTACATAATTAAGAAAATGTCCTAAATTATTGTGATGCGACGATTTATAATAATAATAATAATAATAATAATAATAATAATAATAATAATAATAATAATAATAACAATAATAATCAGTGGCGGCTCGTGGGTATTGACTTCAGGGGGGCTGCAGACAAAAATAAACCATGCAACTTATCTTATTTAAAGATTAGTTCCATGCGCCTTGTCTTGTAGGTTGCAAACTTTTGAATCATCTTTTATTAACATCCGATATGTCGTTTAACATAGTCTTTACAATGGAAAACATAGCTAATGCTGTCAGTCTCTCTTCTCTCATCGTATTTCTGAGATAGGATTTCACTCTTTTCAAACACGAAAAGCAACGTTCTGGTTCGGAAGTTGTCATTGGTATGGTGATAGCTATGCGTAGTAGTTCCACAACTTCTGAAAATGAGACCTGCAAGTTCTCAGATAGAATAAACTGCAAGAGCTTGACTGCGTCACTGATATTTCTGAATTCTTGTCCCTGATAGAACACAGTAAGTTCAGTTTTTAGTTTGTCTTTATCGAACATTAGAAAAAGCTTCACACATACATTTAGGTCATTTTCAGGAAATGAGCTTTAGTAGCACTCAAATTTTTCTTGACACAGAAGAGAAGATAATATCAGATGATATGTGAACTGGAATCGGGTGTTACCTAGTGTGAAAATGAGGTCACAAACTTCCTTGGCTACCGCAACACTTGTCTGAATCCCTTCGACCTTACGATGCTTCTTAGGGTTTTCATTTTCACAGATCTCGCTGCTCAACTGTGCACTGTTCCGTATTGTATGTATGGCATTAACAAAGCTTGATATGCAGAGTCGACCTCGGTAGCATAGTCGGTTGCGGGTTCGATCCCGGTCCAGGTCGATGGCATTTAAATATGTTTAAATGAGACAGGCTCATGTCAGTAGATTTATTGGTATTTAAAAGAATCCTGCGGGACAAAATTCCGGCACACCGGCGACGCTGATATAACCCCTGCAGTTGCGTTGCAGTGTCGTGAAATTAAACCATAATTTATTTTTTATATGCAGGTTCAGAAATGATCGGGACGAAATTGAAATACAAACTGCTGAGCCATTTATACCCGAACCCACGCTTTCAGAAGTCGAAATTGCGATAGAAAATCTGAAAAAGTACAAGTCTCCAGGTTTCGATCAAATTCCAGCAGAATTAATACAAGAGAGCGGAAGCGCATTATATAGCGAAATTTATAAACTTGTACTTGCTATTTGGGAAAAGGAAATTGTACCAGAACAATGGAAGGAGTCCATAATTGTACCTATTTTTAAAAAGGGGGACAAAACCAACTGTGGTAACTTTCGAGGAATATCACTTTTGTTGACGTCGTACAAAATTTTGTCCAATATTCTTTTGAGAAGATTAACTCCGTACGTAGATGAAATTATTGGGGATCATCAGTGCGGTTTTCGGCGTAATAGATCGACTATTGATCAGATTTTTTGTATTCGACAGATAATGGAGAAAAAATGGGAGTATAAGGGTACAGTACATCAGTTATTCATAGATTTCAAAAAGGCATATGACTCGGTTAAGAGGGAAGTATTATATGATATTCTTATTGAATTTGGTATTCCCAAGAAACTAGTTCGATTAATTAAAATGTGTCTCAGTGAAACATACAGCAGAGTCCGTATAGGTCAGTTTCTATCTGATGCTTTTCCAATTCACTGCGGGCTAAAGCAGGGAGATGCACTATCACCTTTACTTTTTAACTTCGCGCTAGAATATGCCATTAGGAAAGTTCAGGATAACAGGCAGGGCTTGGAATTGAACGGGTTACATCAGCTTCTTGTCTATGCGGATGACGTGAATATATTAGTAGAAAATACACAAACGATTAGGGAAAACACGGAAATTTTATTTGAAGCAAGTAGAGCGATCGGTTTGGAAGTAAATCCCGAAAAGACAAAGTATATGATTATGTCTCGTGACCAGAATATTGTACGAAATGGAAATATAAAAATTGGAGATTTATCCTTCGAAGAGGTGGAAAAATTCAAATATCTTGGAGCAACAGTAACAAATATAAATGACACTCGGGAGGAAATTAAACGCAGAATAAATATGGGAAATGCCTGTTATTATTCGGTTGAGAAGCTCTTATCATCCAGTCTGCTGTCCAAAAATCTGAAAGTTAGAATTTATAAAACAGTTATATTACCGGTTCTTCTGTATGGTTGTGAAACTTGGACTCTCACATTGAGAGAGGAACATAGGTTCAGGGTGTTTGAGAATAAGGTGCTTAGGAAAATATTTGGGGCTAAGCGGGATGAAGTTACAGAAGAATGGAGAAAGTTACACAACACAGAGCTGCACGCATTGTATTCTTCACCTGACATAATTAGGAACATTAAATCCAGAAGTTTGAGATGGGCAGGGCATGTAGCACGTATGGGCGAATCCAGAAATGCATATAGAGTGTTAGTTGGGAGACCGGAGGGAAAAAGACCTTTAGGGAGGCCGAGACGTAGATGGGAGGATAATATTAAAATGGATTTGAGGGAGGTGGGGTATGATGATAGAGACTGGATTAATCTTGCTCAGGATAGGGACCGCTGGCGGGCTTATGTGAGGGCGGCAATGAACCTTCGGGTTCCTTAAAAGCCATTTGTACGTAAGTAAGTAAGATTTGAACCTTAGAAATATCTAACTGCCGATGGTGTAGTTGGTTGTATAATACATCTACATGATACATCAATAAATGAAAAAAAAAAAAAAACTGAGCCAGAAATTGAATACAGGATCTTTAAGAGTATACACCAGGGCGCTTGCCTCATTTATTGTGATGTTGTTAGATGTTCCAGATTCCATTATGGTTTGAAAACATTCTAGCAATGGCTCTTTCTTCTAATGAACAACATTTACTGTTCTTATTTTAAAACTGCATCTTGTTGCCCCAGCTGATGGAATTGTCTTTGAAACACATTAATCTAATACAGACTGTGTGGGGATCGAGAGAAGAAAGCAGGGATACTGGATAAATTAGCAAAAAATATGCGCGCTTTGTAGGCTATTTTGTTTAGCGGCTCTTTCCATTATGAGATTCAACTGATGGGCACTTAATTTCACATTTCTCCTGAATTTTTAAGGTACTGAACTGAATGGACTGTAAATATTGTACAGAATTAAACATTGTTGCACTTGTTAAACTCACAACATTAAGGAAAATGTATTTAAAACTGCGCGCTACTCACAAACTGTTGCAAATTTTTCAGAGCCTGGAAACTCTAGATTCATGGCAAGGGGCAGCAGGGGGAGGGGTAAAACTTACGCACAAAGCATCCGAGACGAGACTGGCAGCTCCAGGGGGGGAAGTGGCTTCACCAATCCGTACGTGTCTCTCGTTTCGCTCTGGCAGCACCAGGGGAGGAAGTGACTTCACTAACGATTGCGTGCATGTCAATGAGAGCGAAATTAAAAAAAAAAAAATTCGAGCGGCTAAATAGAGACTGTATAACAGATGTATTTCACAACATAAAACGAGACAAGAGCCACAATTGTCTGGGGGTGCTGCAGCTCCGCAGCCCCCCTTCGAAAGCCGCCCCTGATAATAATAATTAGACTTCGTCAAATTGCCACGAGAATCACAAGGTTTACTGCGCACGCGGTATAGACTGTATGAAAAGGGGGCGTGCAAAGGATAGAGTATGCCTCTGATGTAAACACTGAGCAGTATACTTCGGTTACAATAAAACCTGTATCCTGCATTCAATAAATATAATGAATGATCATTGAAGTAGGAAATGTCTAAACATGTAAATACACAATTATTTTGTAGTGAGATATATTACCTCTTAAAATTTAATGTTAAGATACTCACATCATCCTTGAATATGTGCATTGTAGTGAAGAGTTACGTACACTCTTAGACAAAAAAAATGACCGGACTCCAGATTCTATGTACGATTCGGAAGACTTCGAGTGCATTCGTCAGTGCATGATACACACGCAGAAGAATTTCTTCTGTCGTAAATGATTCCAACACTCGACTGTCACCACTATATGATGATTATATAACATGCTTCTTACAGACTCATCGTTTCTCTTGCATAGCGTAGTCGGTAGCATTGTGGTCTTGTATTCGAGAGGTTTCGAGTTCGAATCTCAGTCTATACTTTGTTTTTTCTTTCTCATTTTTCTACTTCTTGTACATTGATAATAACCAGCATTGTGAAATATTAACATAAAGTTAATATTTACAAAGGGCAAGTTAGATACATAATAGCAATCCTTTCCCTTGTATCTTGTATTTAAAGAGACTAAACGAAATCTTCTCGGATAGAAATAAAGAAAAATAAACCTTAAGTAAAAGAAATCCTTCTCGGATAGAAATAAACAAACATCATCCTTTTCCTTTGTATTAAACAAAATAAAGAAATACATCTCGGAGACCAATAAACAAAAATCAAAATAGACAAAAAATTCAATACCGGATATGTAATCCCTCCGCATATATAACCGCCTGCTTCCTACGGGGTACACGACTTTGAATCGCCTACACAAGAAGCTAGACTGTTACCATGGAGCTATTACAAAGCAGATATGTAACGGCACTATTTACGAGTGTAGCCAATATCTGGAACGCATTGGTTTTGTCTTTAACATTATTCATCTCGTTTTTGCAATACTATTAACATTATGATGATGATGATGATGATGATTATTATTATTATTATTATTATTATTATTATTATTATTATTATTATTATTGTGTTTTAATACTATGAATATTATTATTGTTATTATTCTGGTTGTATTATTATTATTATTATTATTATTATTATTATTATTATCATTATTATTATTATGCGAGAGAGACGATGAGTCTGTAAGAAGCATGTTATATAAACATCATATAGTGGTGACAGTGGAGTGTTGGAATCATTTACGACAGAAGAAATTCTTCTGCGTGTGTATCATGCACTGACGAATGCACCCGAAGTCTTCCGAATCGGACATAGAATCTGGAGTCCGGTCATTTTTTTTTTCGTCTAATAGTGTACACTCCAGCAAAATAATATGTTGGTGATTTTGATTTATGTTATTTTTAAATAAATTACAAAGAATGCTGGAATATTTTATATAGGCTATAAAATGTACACTGTATACAACATGAGGTGAAGAACATACCTGATACACAATGTATGGCATAAAATATGCATATTACAGCCGATCTCTATTAACACTAGTTTATTTTCATTTCCCTTTTCTTAGTTTATGTTTACACCGTTGCAATGAACCACAACAGTTATTCTAAGTGTGTCAAATGTCGGTTTTCTCCTCTTTTCTGTAAAACAATTTTTGTACTGCGAAAAACTCCGCTCAACATCACAGGACGTGATTGGAGCAAAACAAAAATATGGTATATTATTGCTATTTATGTGAGATATTTTAGATGCACTTTTATCAAAACGCATGTCTCTTATTCCACATAAATGTAAATAGGCACTCTTTTGTGAAATAATTTTATTTAGTTTCCGTTTTACTGGTTCGGTAAGTGATGTTTTGGTGCCTTGTTGTTATTTTTGACCAGTTCATCGAGCAGAGTCGTGAGACTCATCTACAGATATCCATATTTTGTTGTCCGCCACGACTTGCCTTATTTCGTGCAATGTATTTTCATAGCATATTTTTAAATAGTTATTCCTGAAAGTAACATCAGACGGGAGTTTTCTAGAAGTACATTTCTCCATGAAAGCTTGAAGTAGGGACTGTTTACTTTATTGAAAGGGATATTAGCAGCTATCGTCGTTTCAAAGAAATCAAGAAAAAAAATTACGATTTTTTTTAAACTGGTGCAGAAACTAATGGTAACTCCTCTTTGAATGTTGTGAAAGAAGTTTAAGATTTTACGGATGTGTTTTTGCTGTTACAATGATTCCTTATGAGTGGACGTTTATCCCCTCGTATCTCAGCATCACATGTGATGATGTGCCCATTTAACTGAGTGATGCGGAACTCTAATCAACAGGCCTGTCCAACAAGCGCAAGGGTAGCTCTGCCGCTACGGCTCTGCCACCAGCCAAACTAATGCTCTGGACGTAGTTAACCTGAACCAGCGGTATTCTACACGTTCGGGTATCGAGTTTCTAAGGCTGATTATGAGGAGAGTCACTTCCGTGGTGGAGATCGTCTACATCTCTGATTATTTATAACAAGTTTTTCTAAAATAAATTAAAATTTAAGTCTCATTCACAACAAAAGTTAAGACAAAGTTAGGAGGATAAACTAAACCAGACCTGCAGAACTGTAGCTCCTCAGAGCGACTGCTTTCGTTCCCCTTCTATCCCACCCACCTTTTCTATCAGTGTGGTCATAGCGTTCTATTGCGCTCGGCTATATCAACATTCATTCTCGCGGCGGCAAGTACACAATACGTTATCAAGAATTACAAATGAACAGATAATAAAATCCTTAGGAACATACCTTTGGAAAGTAAGAGAAAAATGAATGAGGGAAATAAATAAGTTAAAATGCATGTAAAATAAATTTTAAAATGTATGTGTGCATATAATGTAAGAAGGTCTACCTACGTATATAACGTCCTATTAGGCTACTAGTAAAATCGATTATCTCCACTTTTTATGTAAAATAAGTTAAATACAGTCCCCGACTTGTCTTTCCGTGCTCTGTATTCTACTAAAATGGAGTAAGTCCGAAATGTTGTAGGCAACAAACCAATTACTTTATTTGAAGAATGTATTATGATTTTTCGTGCATTAATAAAGTTTCAATTCCTGTTTTTACAAGACTTGCATTACTGGACTTAACTGGTTTTACTAGTAATAGAACGATATATAAATTTAATGTTAATAAGTGAATGATAGCTATATGACCGTAACGCACTGCATTGTAACGCACTGCAGCCAAATAAATAAATAAATAAATAAATAAATAAATAAATAAATAAATAAATGAATGAATGAATGAATGAATGAATAAATAAATGAATAAATGAATAAATGAATAAATAAATAAATAAAAAAATAAATAATTAAATAAATAAATAAATAAATGAATGAATGAATAAATAAATGAATAAATGAATAAATAAATAAAAAATAAATAAATAAATAATTAAATAAATAAATAAAAATAATAAATAAATGAGTTAAGTAAGTAAGTAAATAAGTAAATACATAAATAAACAAGCACACTGCAGTTTGAAAATAACTGGAACATGGCAAAATCTAAACCCGTGAAGAAATACTACTTCAAAAGGAAATGGGAATATGATTATTTTGTTGTTGAAGAAGGCGAAAGAATTTTTTGTTTACTGTATCTCATCCAATTTATTTCTACTTGTCATTTCAATATTAAATCACATTTCAACAAAGCCCATATTAAGAATTATGAAATAGACGAACTTTCGGGTAAGTTCATTATTACGAACTGTATATTGATTATTTATTTATATAGGCTACTGTTAAATTAAGGACATCACTCGTTGTATTCATTTTATATTGAAATGAACAGTGACTTTCAAGGTTCATTACTTCAGTACTACAAATGTATGTTTCCGTAGGTGATGATAGGTGGAAAGTTGTCGAAAATCTGAAGCAGGCAAGGTGCAAAGAAACCTCAAAGAAACTACAGACAGGAAATCTAACATAATTGTAGATTTTGGAACGAGATAAGGCATTATAAATACAGGGACATCATTTTATTTTTACTTCACTTTTTATTGTATCTGAGTTTTTGAATGTACTTCACTCCCACCCCTTCTACTACTGAAATTCAACCGTCCTCCACACAGATCCAAGACCGCATATGCAATCATAGTAGCCTTACGTTCATAGTAAACAGTACGTTCCAAAAATATGTTCGCGTTTTCCAGTGAGAAAGAGCTTTCAATATTGCATCATTTTCCATTTGCCTACGTCGCATCCCGGTTTCCCCCACCTGCTTCTATTCGCCTCTCTGTAAATGCTAGTGGCTGGGCTGTCTTAGCTCTTTTCTGGGAACATTAATTTCTGTTAAGAATTGGAAGTCTACGTACGTAATATTATATCTATAAAATTGTTTAAAATAACTTAAATAAAAGGGCCTCGTTAAGTAATTAACTGTCACATGATTTCCTCCCTTTCTACGACGCTGCGACGTAACCACTTGGACAGACAGTAGATAGCATGTCTGAGTAATTTTATCTTTTCGGATCGGGCATAAGTGAAGATTGAATTTACAGTACGTAAGGTCTCTTTTATAGAGTAGGTACAGAATTATTTCAACATGAGTTACTGATACGAAGTACGAACCTGGTAATTGGAATTACGTACAATAGTCTATAGTGCGATAATAACTTATACACATTAGAACTGAAGCCTGCATCGAAATGAACGACCACCATTTTCAAAAATGTGCTTAAATATCCATATTATGATTATTTTTCAATTTAACTTCATTCTCTAAAGTGTACGCTAATGTTCTGTAGACAGTAGGCCTATAATATACACTGCATAATGAATACCGTACTTCCGCATGGAAAGCTCAGTTCGTGATTAAAAAGACTCATTGTTAATACTGTACTGTATTTTGATTAAACAAAAACCTAATGAAAACTATCAAACTTTAAATCGCGATATTTCCTAGTTTACGTAAATGGATGAACTACTTTTCTTCCCTCCTATACCTAGTAAAGTGATTTCTTTGTATATTACGCCAGTAGCATCGAACTCCAGTCGTGGAAGGAGGTAGCAAGCGGTGTTTCCGGTTCTTAATCGTTGATCCAAAGGTATAGCCAGGTTAATATTAGAAATGTTAGTAAAAGTAAAATGATGTCCCTGTACAATGACTTTATTACAATCCGTCTTGAAAATTACAGTGCCGCCACCGATGGACCTTCCAATGTAAACAACTCTACGCAGAAGTCGATCATCCCCAATAGAAGTGGCGTAAGGCTGACGTCATATTTCCCCTACTTATGGGTTCTGCAGGCCTGGACTAAACAAAAAAATAATTAAGGAATATTGTTGTCGTTCACAATAAAGTCTTAACGTAGATAATAAACAATGAAAAAGTATAACAGAAGACTAGCGGAATGGGTATGTGCGGGAACAGTTCAATTAAATTTGGGATATATGATATAGGCCTCTTCTTTTAAATAAATGCATATCATAGTTACGTTCATTCAGTTTACAATTCTATTGTAATTGTTTTCCAGATATTTTCCTTCAGTTGTACTTCTTTATATGAATTGTGCTCTTTTTTGTCGTAGGACATCTATGCTGTTGAATTAAAATCATCAACTTTTGTCAAATGACGTCATTTTCTCAGACGCAGATTCTTCATCCGTGATCGGCTGTAGGCGTCTGTCTATAATTAATTACACTAAAAATTATATATAGAAGCCTGGAGTTTACACGATCGTAAGTTGTCTACTCTTTTCCTGTAATTTTACGAGTAATTTATTTATTGTGAATGTCTTAATTAATAACATTTTCTGTGTAAGGTTTGAAGCTAACATTTCCATTTTGAATGACTTTCAACACTTGAAAATTGACAGAAACTGGTTTGTTAGACGAGAACGTGTAATAACTGTTCATCTTTTAAAACAATTATTCGCAGACATAGACACCATTCATCCTAAAAAATTCGCGAGGGGGAAAGTTTCAGTGGTTACAATTCCTTACCCTTTTATGTAACGGAATTCAACTCAGCAGAACACACATTCAGTTCTAACATTATTTAGAACAACAAAATACTTGTTTTCCAAGCTGTACAGTACTACAGTAGAGCGTCTCGTTTAGACACAGTGAAAACGTAAATAAAGTGCAGGTAACGTGTGGGGGGGAGGACGAGCCGTACGATAAACACGAGGGGTGCACAAAGTTTTAGTTACAACATTTATGGTGGAGCACTAATTGAAATTATATTTTCCAAAACACACAAAAAAGCAAAAGAACACAAATTTCATATCGTTATCATATACACATTTTAACAAACAAGCAACTGTAATGTTGAAATAATTCAGGTAAAATGCCTAAATAAATTGAACTTTGAGAAGGGATAATTACGTTTAGGAAATAGTGTTGCCACTTTAGACCAATAGACTGTAGTTCTGTTAATTCGGCCAGAGAAGATGGTAATTTTAAGGTAGTCATACAGAGAATGAAATTCATGACCGTAAAAAAATGCAGCTTGAAAGCAACATCGTATAAGTAGCAAATTTTGATTTGTTATATTGAATTATTTCAACGTTACAATTGCTTGTTTGTTAAAATGTGTATATGATAACGTTATGCAATTTGTGTTCTTTTGTTTTGTGTGCTTTCAGAAAATATAATTTAAATTAATCCTCCGCCATAAATGTTGTAACTAACACCTTGTGTGTCCCTCTAGTTTATCGTATGCTCGTCCTCCCCCACACATTATACTCTATTTTTTTTTTCATGGAGTGCACTTTCATAGAAAGGACTTTGCCGACAGACCTTCTACTGCCCCCTACTAATTGGTTCTCATAAATAAATGTCTTCCTTACTGTGACGGAAATCTTGTCTTCTCCTGTCAGTAACCAATCACAACCCTTGTCCAGAAGAATTGACAGGCTCCCGTCAAATCCACGTGGAGGCAGAGTTGCTGCATCTTTTCCGAATTCCAAGAATCTCGTCAGTCTCATTTCGAGGGTCACCAGGATTGTGGCAACTGTGCAATGTTGGGACGAGGGGACAGGATGGAATTGTCAGAGGTGTTTGTGTAGCAAGTCATAAATCTGTAAGTGGGTGTTCAAAGGAGCCACCGAACTGCACTCCTTGAAATAAAATAGAGTATACCTGCACTTTGTTTAAGTTTGCACTGTGCCTAAAAGAGACGCTCTACTGTACATAGTGTTGGGTGTCTCAGGTTCGAACCTTATACACACAATGCGGCTACAAAACTTGTGCATAGAGGAGAGGGGTGGTGGTGTTCAGGGCACCTATCCGCCTGTCCGAGTCACAGCGTCGATATAAAATCGAGCAGATGATACAGTGTTGTTAGGAAAGCGATTTAAAATGGCACTCGAGTTTTATACACAATTTTGGATATTATTAACAGCAGCCTACCTGAGTTTTTTTATTGCAACGCTCTTTCATTGTACTGATGTGTATGTGTACAATTATAACGTGTGTAAATGTAAGTTTTCAATGATTATATGTATGTATTTTTATTTCTGTGAACTATAAATAATAAATATCAAAATATCATGGTATAGATCTGTACTCGTCACAGTTTATGACAATTATTTTGTATCTATCTTGTATAAAAATAAAGAAAATAAAATGCAATATAATGTAAATTCTGAAAGTAGCAATAAAGTTATATATATATATATATATATATATATATATATATATATATATATATATATATATATATACACACACACAGAATGTTTCAAAAATACGGGGCATAATTTCAGGTATGTATTTACCACATGTAGACAATCAAAATAGTTCATTACAACATGTGTCCGGAAATGCTTCATTTCCGAGTTATGGCCTTCACAACATTGAAATTCACCGGAACGCTTTTCTTTCCGCAGGTCGTTGTCATTACAGAAGATGTTCAAAATGTCCACCTCCTGCTTGAATACAGACCTCACATCGATGTCTCATTGACCTGCGAACATGATCCTAAACTCCAGGAGTATTGCGTATGTCCTCAGAACATGCCACAATTCGATTCCGAAGGGATTCCAAATCAGGCACCGGAGACGAATAAACCAATGATTTCAAATGACCCCACAAGTAGAAATCGAGAGGGTTCAGATCAGGTGAGCGTGGAGGCCAAGCAATTGGGCCACCTCTACCTATCCATCGATCAGGAAACCTTCGATCCAAGTACCGGCGAGCCGTACGGCTGAAGTGTGCAGGAGCGCCATCATGCAAGCAGTGAATGTGTTGACGATTGATCAGTGGTGTGTCTTCTAAAACATGAGGTATGGTGTTTTCCAGGAAGTTTGTGTACGCTTGCCTCGTAAGTCTGTTTACAAGTACATGGGGTCCAACTAATCGATCACCAATGATACCGGCCCACATGTTGAGGGAGAACCGCACCTGGTGATGAGATGGAACAGTTGCACGTGGGTTTTCATACGCCCATACATGCTGATTGTGGAAATTTGTTATGCCATCTCGTGTGAACTGTGCTTCATCTGTAAATAATACTAAGGCAGGAAAGTTCGGATTTACACCACACTGCTGCAAGAACCACTGACAGAACCTAACTCGTGCAGAGTAATCTGCTGGTGACAGGGCCTGTACACGTTGCAAATGATAAGGATACAATTGATACTCTTTCAACAGTCTCCAGACAGTCGTATGAGGAACATTGACTTGCAACGCCATCATTCGTGTGCTGATAGAAGGAGT
Source organism: Periplaneta americana (assembly GCF_040183065.1). Classification (NCBI taxonomy): domain Eukaryota; kingdom Metazoa; phylum Arthropoda; class Insecta; order Blattodea; family Blattidae; genus Periplaneta; species Periplaneta americana. Next base: position 76,843,601 of record NC_091126.1, read on the forward strand.
CATGTTCACAGCCTCCAGAATCTCCTCCTGTACTCCTGGAGTTGTAGATCTTGGTCGTCCCCTTCCCAAACCAGGAGAGTTAAATTTTCCATACTCGCACAGACGGTAATGGAGACGTACAAATGTCTTCCGATCTGGACATTGTCGCTGTGGGTACCTCTCCTGGTACAAACGACGAGCCAGCGCAGCATTGCCGTCCGCCTTGCCGTACATGAAGTGTATCTCTGCCAGCTCTTGATTTGAATACATGTCGCACAGTCTAACGCCTACACAACACTGAATGTAACCTTCGCCTCGGAATGAACTGTCAGAATGCCCTATCAATGTCTCCTTTGACGGCAACGACCTGCGGAAAGAAAAACTTTCTGGTGAATTTCAATGTTGTGAAGGCCATAACTCGGAAATGAAGCATTTCCGGACACATGTTGTAATGAACTATTTTGACTGTCTACATGTGGGAAATACATACCTGAAATTATGCCCCGTATTTTTAAACACCCTGTATATATATTTTTTTTCATGAAATTTTCCTTCGCTTCTTTCTTTCTTTCATTATTACTTCGATTTATCTCATACTAACACCGACATATTGCCATACGGTGAAAGGGATATAATTGTAGGGATGAAAATGATATTATAGTAGTCCTAAACCACACAGACAAGATTTTACAAGAGAGCCTATTGAAGCTTTGGGGCCGTATTCATAGACATTCTTAGCGCGGGCTTCCGGTGGATGATCAGCGAAGTAACGTTTTTCGTATTCATGAACCAGTGTTAGCGATATGATATGATATGAATCCTGTACAAGTAACCAGTCGATAGTAGGGGCTAGTTTAGCACGCTCGTAGCGCTTGCTAGCGAAATGTCTATGAATAGCACCCTTGGAGTCCAATGCTATTAGATGCGGTATCATAATTTCTGCGGCGTATACTTACGTTTTTGTTGAGTATTTTTTAATAATATTTTACTAGCAGCTTCCTCATATACGTAGAACTGAACTCGCACATAAAATAATTTTTGTTGAAAGTGTGGCTTTGGACTATCTCGTTCTCACCCCTTCAATGTTTTACGACATTGCAGACAAGCTCACATTCGGGCCTCCCTGGTTAACCTGGCACAGGTCAAAAGCTGGGAACACAGCACAGCGTATGAGAAGGGACACACAGTTGGAACATCAATCTCTTCTGTTCGTTAAGTCAGGGATCAAACCACTAGTTTGAACGCGAAGACGCTTGCCGCTACTACTATCTATTTATCTATCACTAACTTTGGATAATAACAACACAAATGTACCGTATGTCTTTGTTACCCCAAATAATATTCACCCATAATTTGGAAATAAAGACGCAAATGTGTTTTCTGCTATTGTTGTCTTCACTTTGGCCAGCTGGCCTGAAGTGATGAAGACAGAATGGTATTTTGTGTCGTAATTGCTAAAATAGCAAACAGTTGATGTGAACAAATAAGCATGCAAATGTTCCAGGTGCCGTTTCAGCTCAGATTAATTTATTTTCTATTAGTAAAAAATGGCTTTTGTGTCGATGTATCACCGGAACTTTATTAGCAATTGTAATTTAATGTCTATATTCCATTTTACAAATTTGAAATATTTCAAAATTGAAGTTTTTAAAAATGAAATTTATAAAATTATTCATGATATATACTATTAACAAATGTGTGTATTTTTTTGACCTTTTACATCTGTCGACTATATGTCATGTTTTTATTGAATATCACTGGCTTCTGTTTGATTGTCTATATTAAATATGTCTTTTTTGTCTCTTTTTCTGTCTCTACTTTTTTTTTTTGGTCTTGTGTGTTATTTATTGGTTTGAATTAAGTTACTTAATGTATTTAGTTAAACTGTCCTTGTAAATTTTATGTTATATTATTGGCTAAGACCACACCGTTCACGAGCCTAGCTCTTACGGTAGTGGCTAGAAACATTTTTGTTTTATAATTTTAATTTGTACTCACTAGCTAACTAGCTAGTAAAATAAAAAAAAAAGAAATATTGATAATAATACTTTATCTCCAGAACTGAATTTAGAATAAATAATAACTTCTCACAAAGAAAGAGAGACGTCTTCCTGCAAATCAGGTGATAATTCAAATCCAGACTACAATACAACACAATAATATAATCTAATTAATTAACATGAAAACGGAACTAATTTGGAAACTACAATTACTAATTACAAAAAAAAATAATGAAATCTGTAAGTATGTGTGATGCATAAAGTTATGACCATGCTCTTGTTTTGCAGATACAACTTACCGTTACAATCGATTTAGTTCATCACCTATGGAACGGCGTGCATCAATGCTAGTGCGATTGGCACTAGAGAAAGACAGCGCTGATGTTTCTTCAGAAAGCTGTTTTTCTGTCGAACAGAGAGTTCTTCGTCAAGTAAAACCAAATGTGTGTACAAAAAAGTTATATATATATATATATATATATATATATAGTTACGTACTAATATTTTTCTTGTAATATACAGACTAGTTATAACATATTCCACAGATATAATATTCCTTCATACTCAACCAGTTCATGTAGATGATCATGATTAAGAAATCTTTGAGGAGGAGTATTTAAAAAGAAATAGAAATAAACCTGGAACAATTATTATTATAATCAGAATTTTTCAACAACAAAACTCTAGCCAGGCATCCCATGACTGCTATGACGGCGAATAAAATTATTTCAATGTTATTTGCTTAAATGTTTCAGAATATATTCTAATTTCTAAAATATTTGGTTCTAAAATATTCGCCGAGACAGCTGTCCGAAAGCAACATAGTGTTATCTCTGCGCCAGAAACAGATAACAGGATCAATGTTATGTAGGTAACTATATTCTTTTGACAATGTTGTGATTTTTTATAATAATTATCTCAACTAAACAACTTTTTCTAGTTGAGACAATAGATGAAAAAGCCTTTAAAAAATATATAGTTGATCTATAAAAAAACTGATACTCAGAACTTTAAACTAAATACCAAGTTAACATGTGGATGTTGCGAACAAAATGGGACATTTCCACCGGGGGGGGGGGGGGGGAACAAAAAAAAATTACGGTTTCGGTATGTTTAGAGAGACATCATTCTGAATACGTTACCGGTACCGTTTTAATTCCAACTCAGTCACTTCAATGAGAAACAGTATGGTAAAATCAGTTTCATCAATCAAAACCGGGTAATTCCATATCATACTAATGTCAATATTTCCATTGTCTTTTTTGTATCAAAAACAGACATTTACAACACTCTGTATGTGTTGCAATTACCAATCCATTCAAAAGCAGTCATTTCCACTTCTATGTGTAACAGTGATAATAGCCGCCCTGAGTGGCGCAGTTGGTATAGCGCTGTCCTTCTCTGCCCGAGGTTGCTGGTTCGATCCCGGCTCAGGTCGATGGCATTTAAGTGTGCTAAAATGCGACAGGCTCATGTCACTAGATTTAGTGGCATGTAAATGAAGTTCTGCGGAATAAAATTCCTGTCACACCGGCGACGCTGATATAACCTCGGCAGTTACGAGCGTCGTTAAAAAAACATAATTTAAATTTTTAAGAGTGATGATATCTTATTGCTAATTAAAATTATTAAAAAATATAATATATTCATTTTCCCATAACACAGTAGAATGAAAATGAAGGCTATCTTGGGAGATAAGTTATTCAATTATTTTTTTCATGCAATTTGTATTCACATAGTTGAGCTAAATATGTTTTTCGTTAAAATTATTGCAAAAGTGTTACGGTAAGGTGATTATGTAGTAAGTCCCAGCCAGGCCATCATCGTCCCAAAATAGATGTCCCGGGCACATATTCTCCCGTTAGAGTGTAAAGGAACTCACAATATGCAAGTGATCAGATTTTTTTTTTCAAAATTTAATTAAAATATATGTATATATTTGGTAATGTAGGTCTATGTGCTCTGGACTCCTATTGCTGGAAGATTTCTGGCCGATGCTTTCTACATACTTACCTTGTAATATTATAGGCCTATTCGTTACTCCATGATACAGTCGATCTAACGCAGTTGATGTAAGTGACGTGTACCAGTATGTTTTACTGTTATAAATTTCAAACAGCTTTTTTCGACAAAAATTAAGTGAACATTTCCTCCACATTTCCAAATAGAACCGGACATTTCCAAAATATTTTTGTCCATAAAATGCACAGAAAATAACTGAAATCTTGATTATTGACATCATTAGAACGGACGTAACATGCACGACACATAAAATTATCGTTCACTTTGGGGTAAAGTGAAGGCTCGATACAGTTTTTTGTACTTTCCGAAAAGAAAAACACTATTTTTGAAATGACCGGTTTTGTTCACAATCTCCTCACGTTATCGTGTGTTTCTGCATGCTAGCAAAATTTTATTTATAGGTAGTGTTAATCTATAGCTATTAAGGGAGATTTAACTTTAAAATATCTCAAACATTTTACAAAATTCAGGACTTGAATGAAGACTTTTCCGGAACAGATATTGATGAATTTGAGCCTTCATGATCGAATAGTAGTTCATTTCATCGTGTGAGAGTGAAAAGACAAAAAAAATTCACTAGGTAAAAAGGTAAAAAGACAAAAAGGAAACCATAAGAACGGATGAAAACTAAAAGAAAGATGGCAAGAAACTCGATAGAGGTTTCAGGTATCAAAATGTTACAGATTACATACAGCTACAAAGTCTCTTACAAGGGTGTATTAATCACTACGAAAACAGGAATCGGTCGTGCTAACAAACAAAAAAGAATATAAGCCTAAACCAGGCTTATCGCAAAAATGTTCATCCCGGGGAGGAAAACAGATGTCCTACTGAAATTGATAAACATTAACATAACATCAAAGTATTACGACAATTTATACAATTTACTGTTTTGAATTCCTTTTTCATAAAATAAAAATTCCGTTTACAATAAATTAAGTTGTTTTAATTGAAAGTCGTCCTTCAATGTCTGTCGTAACTGAAATAAATAAAGAAATCGTAAGGTAACAATGACACAATTGAGGTGTATGCACATGCGCAGTGTGTTGTAAGTGAAACTTGCACGAAAAGGAAAATCCAGATTTTATTTGGCATCTGTACAAGACATCTTTAATTTAGTAATTTTTCTTTCATCTTTGATCCCGTTAAACATTAATTTAGGAAAATAATAATTATTAATATATGTGTAAATATTATGGCTCTGTGTGGAACATACATTTTAGAGCCGATAGCAGCAAGACCCACTCACACTGGTATTTACATTTGCTTCAAGGCGGATTCTTCCAGGGAGTTTCTCGTGAGCAGTAGTCAGTAGAATACAGTCATTATTGTGTGCAAACAAGCTTCGCTTTGGTTATGACTATACTTTCAATATAATTGTGCTTTTACAGTGGCTAGGGATCAAGACGATCTGAATTTTACAACTGTTTTTCTATAGCATGTTGTACTGATTAAGCACGGTGTACACCACGATCCAGACCACAATGACAACGATGGTTATGACTAGGAAGACTGTCTTAAGAGGATGCCAGGGACTCTCCAGAGGCCTGGGGTTGATGTACTTCTGGTACTCCTGCAGAGTCTTCTGGTATTGTTGATGGAGACGGAGGCACATTTCAGAGCAGCCCAGGGCTTCGCTTCCGTTGGCGGTCTCCGATACGTCCGTCTCCACAGTATTCTCGGTCTCCAACACGTCGATCTTCACAGTTTTTGCGGTCTTCGACACGTCCGTCTCCACAGTATTCTCGGTCTCCAACACGTCGATCTTCACAGTTTTTGCGGTCTTCGACACGTCTGTCTCCACAGTATTCTCGGTCTCCAACATGTCCGTCTCCACAGTACTCCCGGTCGCCAGAACATCCATCTCTATAGCACTCTCACTATCTCGCTCGAAGCCAGGGTTATCCATCTGCAACCAATTGGATCTTCTTTTATGACAAGTTCTATTTTAATAGAACGAATTATTAAGAAAACACATACACAACATACAGTAAATTAATCCCTTCCCACATTTTATTTCTATCGAGAAAAAAAATAATTGTTCAATATACAGTCATATAATTTATTAATTTCTCCCATGTCTAGAATATGTACTATAATATTATATATGTGGATGAATAATCAATAAATCGTTCTTACAGTAAATTGCTAGTTCTAACACAGTATTTTCCATGGTTGCATACGTTTACTTTAGAACTGTCTCTTGGACGAATAGTAAGATATGTCCAAAATAACAGAAGTTAGTACTTGAAGACATGCTATTTCAGTCTGTTATTTCCATTATGTCATTTCTTCATTTTTTCATTCTAATTTAACGTAGCAAGTGTCTAAATTTTAATTGGAGCCATCACAAATATTTTTCAATATTCTTAAGTAACCAAACTTGCAGAAGTTATAAACAAGTATATATTAACTACATATGAGCAAGATTGAATATAAATCGTATTGTAAATTGCAAAAATTATTCCTTAATAATCATATTCCTGGTTTGGAAATAATTCCTTGCATACACACTAGGGTGGCCCTTAGTTATATGTGATTTTCTGTAGTTATTTGTTTTTCATCTCCCACCCCAGAATATTTTCCAAACCGCGGAAAAATTACTCCGTGTAAAATTTCATCTCAATCATATAATTTTAAAACGACCCCCAATGGCTATAAAGTTTCAGATATTTTAATTTTCTGTGCAATTTTATGTAACTATTTTTCATTACTATTATTATTATTATTATTATTATTATTACTACTACTACTACTACTACTACTACTACTACTATTGTTGCTATTATTATTATTATTATTATTATTATTATTATTATTATTATTATTATTATTATTATTAGAGGAGGAATGTTGAATCTCCTAAGGAATGTTTGCTGAAAATTAGTGTTGTGGGATTTAATCGATTAATCTAATCGATTAATCGATCAATTTCTGTTATACGATTAATCGATGAAAAATATTTAATCGAATAATCAAGTCGATTAAAATTAATCGGTTGTAGTTGATAATTTTATTTTATTTTATTGGGTTATTTTACGACGCTGTATCAACTTCTCAGGTTATTTAGCGTCTGAATGATATGAAGGTGATAATGCCGGTGAAATGAGTCCGGGGTCCAACACCGAAAGTTACCCAGCATTTGCTCGAATTGGGTTGAGGGAAAACCCCGGAAAAAACCTCAACCAGGTAACTTGCCCTGACCGGGATTCGAACCCGGGCCACCTAGTTTCGCGGCCAGACGCGCTGACCGTTACTCCACAGGTGTGGACTGTAGTTGATATTAAAATTATTATTTCGTTAATACAAACTCATAGTAAAAATTCCGACAATATTTCTCTCTCGGAAATTGCTTACTTAAAAGTACAAGAGTACTGTTATTTTCTAACTGTAAACCAGATAATGTAGGGAAAATCTTTGCACAAACATTTGAGGACAATATGAGGACAGTGACCTAGTCTATCTCTATTGAAAGTTGAAACACAATGCGAAACCCTTATTAAGTTTTATGGTTTTTCAAGAAAACTTCCACCTTGTTGTCAGCTCATCTTCCTGGCTTATGAAATACATACATTTCTGGGATTCGTCCCCATCATCCCTTTTAAAATAGCCATGTCTACACTATGTCCAAGTGAGAGCGTAACTACCTTCTTCTCTTTTTATAACCTGGTAATTCGATTACAATAGGGGCCAGTCTTTTGTTTCAACCGCTTTAGTCTTGCAGTTTCTGTACTGAGGTTGTATATGAAGGTTCTGTGTTTAGTTTGATAAAGAAAAAAATCAGTTTTCTGTGGTTTGTTATATGAGAATTTGAGAGGTAAACTAGGTGAAACGTTTGAATTTAAATTGAACTATCGTGGAGAAGTGCTTGAGAGAAAAACAAATTTTCGTGTTTAGTGATGCAGGAAAAATTGTTACTAAACGTAGAGTGACACTTAAATCAGAGCATGTGAATGCATTCACACGTTTAAAATCATGGATGAACCAGTATTAACTAGGCGAGTCTTCATACTTTTTGTTATTTGTTTGTCTCAAAAATTCTCAGAGAAATTGACACAACAAATTATAAGCCTCATAATAAATATGTTAGTAAGTAATTAAAATAGTTGTTTTGTAATATATCGATACAATATATACAGATATACAACATTAATTATTTAATAGTTATGCTTATCACCGAACACAAGTTAAATTTATCAATAATTTTATATTACAGTATATTAAAACATTTTTAAACTCGATCAAAACTCGATTAATCTATAGATTAATCAATTAAATTCAAACAGTTATTCGATTAAATATTTTGATTGATCAACAGCACTACTGAAAATATGTTACACTTATTTCGTCAGTTTGCCATCACATACAAGCATAGAAGAAAAAGTGCAGGCCCTGTTTCGATATAAATTCAAGTAACACTGGTCGAATAAATGGTGCTTGTAAGAATATTGAGAAAATGTTTGATCGTGATTTACTTTACTTTCCATGCCGACATCACATGTTTGAATTAGACTTACGAAGTTGTTTTAATGCAGTAATGGGTCCAACATCCGGCCTAGATATGAACTTGTTTAACTTAACTCCAAAACATTTCTCTTTAACCTATTAGTTAAAAAATATCTCAGTTGAAGTTTCAACTTAAGCGTAAGAATAAAGAAAGTAACATATTATAAAGCCCTTGACATTATGGGGGGTGTTTTCCACATGTTATTGCGGACCTGGTGAATATTATTTAAAAATCGAATACTATTCATTTCTCATAAGATAAATACGCTGTCATTATTGAAATATTGGGCTTGGGATTTGAGCTTTAGATTTACGCTTGGAAAATCTTAATTAGATATTTATTGTCGATTACGAGACAATGGTAGCACTGCTCCTTGATTTTGATTAGAGATGTAGGAACTCCTGTAAGTGTATTACAGGGGCTGACAGATTTAAGTCTACTTCCCAATTAGAAAAACCACGCTAAGAATTTTACCGCCCATTGAAATGCACCGCCTTCTAACGGTTTCGAACCCGCGGAACCCGGATTCAACGCCTATGACAGTAACTGTTCTACCATTTAAACTCTAGGGATATAGGTGGAGATGTCAGATTTTCGTAATCATAATAAATGTGGAATGTGCCCAAAATGCAGTCAGAATAAATAATTTTATGTTTAAAAGCCTATTAAGTATAGTCTAGTCTTGTACTTACTTACTTACAAATGGCTTTTAAGGAACCCGAAGGTTCATTGCCGCCCACATATAAGCCCGCCAGCGGTCCCTATCTCTATCATCATACCCCACCTCCCTCAAATCCATTTTAATAATATCCTCCCATCTACGTCTCGGCCTCCCTAAAGATCTTTTTCCCTCCGGTCTCCCAACTAACACTCTATATGCATTTCTGGATTCGTCCATACCTTCTACATGCCCTGCCCATCTCAAACGTCTGGATTTAATAGTCTAGTCTTGTAGTTTTTAAATCCACGACAAAATGCGAAAGTAAGTATAAAATACAAATCGTACATGGTTTTGCGAAATAAGAGCAAAATTACACATCATGAGGCATTCTTGTCTTTCTGTAAAAAAAATCAAATACTTCTTTTTTTCTGTAAACAAACTTTTCAGTCCAACAGCGGCTCGTCGGATCAGTATACGTACCATAAACTGTAATAAAAAAAGTGTTGACTACTAAAGCAAGAAATTCATATTCTATTCCCGTAGACTCAGACAATTTTATGTGATTATGATTATTTTTATAAGCATTTACTAACCAGTACTAGAGACAATTCAGATGTTGATTGCCTACATATGTTATTGGCGGTACAAATAAGATGGCAACTCTTAGTCCATGCAGCTAATCTGTCCACCAGATCACATACCAATAGAGTAAGTGCTGAATGATTTTCAGTAAGTTAAATGTAATTGTCACAGATAGGCGAAACAGACTAAAAGGAGAGAAACGTTGAAATTTGTTCCATTTTAAATTTTGAACGAGTGCCTTTAAATGAATACTGGTTTTATTTTAAATGCATAACCTATAGGTCTCTCCGTGCCAGGAGGTACGCCTACATATTTTTGGAATGTTTCTTAATATTCACCATTTCACTGTAATTTCAGATATTCCTTCAGTTATTTATTATTTAAAAAAAAATGTCTGGAAAATACAGGAAATACCCCATTTAACACATTGATGGCATTGAATTTTTACCGAAAAGTGTTACATAGAAAATGCTCCATCTTGAATGCAGCAAAATGCTAAAGTTATAACATTAATTATATAAAATACTATATCTGTTTTTAAAGTGGCAAATTTATTATTTTAATTTGCCAAAATCTACCATCAATAGATGAAAGCTAATCACTCGATTTTTAATCTGAAATTGAATTAATTTAGAATAAATTCTTCAATACAGTTGTACGATACGTTTATTCACATGCAGTCGCATAGTAATAGTAGTAGTAGTAGTAATAATAATAATAATAATAATAATAATGATGATGATGATGATGATGATGATGATGATGATGATGATGATGAGTAATTTAGTATTTGTTAGTTCAGTATATCTACCAAACATGAACAACATAGAACACGTAAGAATCTTTAAGAATAAATTTAGAAGCCATTCTGCAAGCCAGTATTTTAAATGTAAGCCTATTTTTATACTTTTAATGTTTCGAATTTGTACTTTGGGTAAAATAGAAGTAATAATTATATTTGAAAGTCTCTCGTGGAAAAGATAAAATGCCATACCATTCTCAATTACTGTGCGAGATAATTAAGTTTATCGAAGTGAATATTTCAGTTACACAATATTATTGGCCTTAAAAATTTGTTACTTTCACAGCAAAAAATTTCAAACACTTCATAACTTCAAACTACACAATGTTTAATAGTAATGAAACACTTATTAACTTATACCAGTACTGCGGCCAAGGAATTAATGGATTATTGTAATATATCGTGCTACAAGACTACAAATAAAAATTTTGAAATATCATTTTGTACGATAAATTATCGTACTAATTTCTTATCTGATACACGTTTATGAGGTAAACAGAACAAAATAATTTACACTCGATTATGCAAGCAAATTAACATACAAAACTAATATAGCAGTAGTATTTTATAACAATGGCCATGGAGACATAAATCACGAGTCACAGAATTTGAGATTCTTCGGTCACTTTTAATTAAAAATTGTCGCTAACAAAAATCTAATGTTCAGAATATTTCCACACATATAAGCAATTATTAGTTCTTGTTTGTTCTAGGCCTAGGTTATACACACGAATTTGCTATATTCTCTGAATCAGTAATTTCCCTGGCCCTCAAGAAGAAAAGTGTGAAGTTCTTAATTGTTATAATATATGTCTGTTCTCTGTGTTGGCGACAAACGATAGCGTAGTGGTTAAAGTGATGCGCTACAAAGCCGAAGGTGTCATGGAATTTACAATTTGACACAGCCTAATACAACCGACTGCATTATGGCCTTGGGGTCGACACATCCAAAAAGAGAAATCAGTAATAACGGGCTTTCCTGCGTGAGGGAGGGTAGAAGGTGCAAACACGTGGAACAGACATGGTATCTCTACTACTACTAACGTTGATTATCCGCAAAAGTGGGACCCTAATAGCAATAATATCATTTCCCCTTTTTACTATTTGCTCTAAATTTGAAAAGTTGCACAAAATGAAAATTGCAATAACCTCATTGAATAAAGAGAAACAACACCGTTTCTCTAGACAGGCCTATTCAATACTATAGCTTGCAGTTGAGAAAGGGTTGTGGTAATTCTCCAGAAAAACTACACCCAAGAATGAAAAAAATATACATATATATTTTCTTTAACTGACTTCTGTGAGATATATAATTTAGTGGTAAACACATGGTTTAGTCACAGTCTAGTACATAGAGTCACGAAGCTTGATGTGATTTTTTTTTTGCATTTCTCGCGATACAATAATTCAGGCTCTTAGCAACTGATAGTACTAGGAGCAACAGACTGTGCGATAGTGGCGATCCTAGTGGCTAGCAAATTAAGTTCAACTGTAATTGGATGCATATTCCCTACGTATTGAGCTTCGTGACTCTATGTACACTGACGTTCAAAGGTAGAGCTGAGACGAGATGTTGTGGCACCAACATGCGCGAAGTTTTAAATTGCCGACCAGCAGGGTAGAGGAGTGGGGGTTGTTTGGGTTACGGTTCTCAAGCTCAGAGCGGCAGGCATATCCGTTTCATCTCTTTCCAAAAACATTCGTCTTATCTTAGTAGCACTACTTTCCTACTCAAGAGTCCGAAGGTACCTAATGGAATGACGCCCGCTATTCCATCTTTATATTCTTATTCTCTGTCCGAATCAGACGACTGATCTGTGCTGGAATCAGATGTCCCTAAGTCTATGGAAATGCTCTCCAAAATACGTCCATCACGTGCTCAATTTCAATGTAATTGTTCTCTACTTTCTTCACATAATCATACACTGATATCCATTTTTGGAAGAAGCGATTGCAGAGTCGGCCTCTGCTTATGCGTAGCGTAGAAAATATAGATGAGTCTTCTTATGACTTCCTCATCAAAACTGTCTATAGCTGCAACAATCTTCTTCTTCGGCTGTGATTTTTCCGGACTGGAGAAAGAATCTGCTGTTCCTGCCTCAATATTTTCCCCTTCTTTCCTGATTCTTGCCAAGGTTTGCTTTGAAATACCAGTGGCAGCCAGTACTCTTGCACACACGCTTTTCAATGGAATTGGCATTTCATTTACAACCTCTTCTGACATGAATTTCCATACATTGCATGCTATTTCATGTCCTTGACTATGAACTACTCTATGATTTCACACCTTAGACAATGCCATAATGAGTGCGCTCAGAAGGACAATGTTTTCAGTATTAGCAATAGCGGTAGTAGCAGAACGATCTCAACACTCGGAATGCTACTAACCAACTAACCCAACACCCCTCCAGTTGAGTGTGAGGGCGAGTCCAAGCAAACGAGCTAAAATACGTCCCTCGCGCCGGTGCCATGACTACTCGTCCGGGCTCTATCCGACCTACGATTTTATGATCTTGTAAGTGAACTTTCCAACCTCGGGATAAGTCAGAACCAAAGATATAAAAAAATTGACAAACTCTGTACCAGTTCTGCTAGTTCTCAATAGGTGGCACCATTAATGGGGCAGTTAACAAGTCAGAGAAAATGATTATGTAGATTAAGCATTAATTATTATCACAATTGACATATCAACGGTTTCCAGCTAAACCCAGTGTTGTTTTACAATCAGTTGAGTGGGATGAAAAATTGAATTCCATAATGCGGAAGTATTTATCTACAATTGGGAAGAGTAACTATTATCTTCGCCATCTATTCATAGAAACAATAACAAAAGAATCCACGTTTACACCAACAAATTATTATCGATCACTATTGATTAGTCGGATCAGATATCTTTGAACGTCAGTGTACTAGACTGTGGTTTAGTTTGCATCCACAAATATTTAAAAAATGAAAATGTTTAACACTTACTTGTATAGCTATTCTAATGCCCTGTTGTTGTAACCCCCATCTGTTACTAATTGAACACATAACATATGAAAGGTCCAGGACGAATTATTGGCAAATGATCCGTTTCCCCAATATTGCGCCCTCGACCTCTAGAACGTCATATGGATAAAAAGTATCGAGTTGGGCTGGCAAGGGGGCTTCAACAGTACATTAATAATACAATGTAAAGCGCCCAATGGGCACGATATTAAAGACTAGTAGGTAAAGCGTTCTGGGTGAACCCCACACTAGTCCATTATTCTCCGTTTACAGCTAGACAGAACTGAACCAGAGATACTGTTCTCTTGTTGCACTCCAAAGCATGGTACGTATCACACTGATTGTTACACTCATGGCTGGGCTGATGGAAGAACTTCGGTGGTGAAATCCATGAATCACAAATCTTGTTACAATGTGTCTGAGCTCGTACTCTGCTCGCATCCATTCTCTATTTAGCATGGCATCCGTGTTGTAGAAACTGTCGCTAATAGACTCTCTCTTCCTTCTCAGCTCCCGTAGTAGTTCTTCGCATGCTGGTGTAGATGGCAAGAGCAATTGTAGTCTGAGGTTTTCTATCAGGAAAGTTTCTCTTGCCAGTACGTACACGTACCGTGATAAAGCGAATTTTGATACCCATAGCACCCTCTTCAAGAACCTAGGATTCAAACGTTCGAGCTCCCGTAGCTGTTTGCAGGATAAGTACTCCCATATGACCTCTAGTCCATATGTTAGAGCGGGTACAACTTTGACCCGGAAAAGTTTCATTGCTGACTCTACTGACATTTTTTGTAGTTCCCTGATGTCGTTTATATTTCTGAGCGCGACTGCTAGACTCTCCTGTAGATGGATCGTGAATGCTGTCCCGGTGACTTGCATAGTGATTCCTAGATATCTGAATTGCCGCTTCGGCGTTAGCATTTGTCCGCCACAGACGATGTAGTCATCCTTGCTCAGCCGTCCTCTTCTGAATACCATTAATTCTGTTTTTAGGACGTTCAACACCAGTTCGTTCTCCTCTGCCCATTGTTTGATGAGATTTGTTCCTTTCTGCAGGTCTGTTAAGCTATCCGCCGCTAGTGCCATATCATCTGCATATATGTACACTGAGAGGTTCTGCACTTCTTCCTTTAACTTGTTGGCGATATCATGCGTCAGTATATTGAAGAGTATCGGACTCAGAGGGTCCCCTTGGAGCACTCCAATTGTTTGGCTGATCCACTCCGATTGGGTGATTCCATCGTGTATCTGAACTTGGTTATCCGCTAGGATGTTCGACAGTAGCCTCGTCACGTCAGATTTTCCGATGAGGTTTTCCAGTTTCACCATGAGTTTCCTTCTGTTGACCGTGTCAAAAGCTTTCGTGTAGTCAATGAATTGAACGTACTTTCTCCCACCGGCAGTTAGCTTTTCTTGTATCTTCTTTAGGAGACGTTCAGCGGCCATCAGGGTTGATCTGCCCTTCTGGAACTCGAACTGATCTTACGGTAGCAGATGCTCCGCCTGAGAATCCATTCTCTGGGTTAGTAGCTTGGTAAGTAGTTTGCAAGCCGCCGATTCTAGGGCAATCCCTCTATATGACTCCGGCCTGCTCACAGCAACTTTACCCTTGTACAGCAGTTTGATAATTGACTTGCGCCACATGCTGGGTATGGTGCCCATCTCTAAGCACTTGTTAATAAGCTTTGTCCATATATGTTCGAGAAACGACAGCGAAATTATTAAGTGTTCGTTGTATAGTCCGTCTACGCCAGGGGCCCTGTTTTTCATGCCTTACTTCCTTGTTGGTGAAGGGCGTAGTGTGCTGTACCCCAGTTTTTTCCTTCAGCTCCGGTCTGGTCTCTTTGGACATTGGAACCTCTCTCATATGTTTTTCCCATATTTCCATCGGGATATCGGCTGGAAAACGAGGCTGTCTTGGTCTAAGGGCTTTATATGGGTCCTTCTCTATTTCAACAGATTGTGCATCTGGCGTGCAGTTTCTCCTCCTCCCTGTCCGTCATATGAATCACCATCGCCGTGATCGTTGTCGTCTGCTTCTTTGTTCCGCTCTGCACCATCCGATGTCAGGAGGTGCTGGACATTACAAGCAGCTTCGCGCGTCGGGTCGACAGATGTCGCCACCTGTCCCTTCGGTCTGTTGTCTTCTCCGCCCTGCTTGTCTCTTATCCTGCTCGCTATAACCTCGCAGTGTAACTCCGTCTTTTCAATAATTTTATCATCTGCTACAATTTTCATTGTTTCAAAACAGTATCTGATCTCGCTTACCGCCTGCAGTATGGCGTCCTTCATGTCTCTCTTCAGATATCCGCCTCTTTCCGGACATTTGTCAAACTTTCGAGAGCACGCTCGAGTCGCTCAACAAGAATTTCCGCCATCTTTTTTCGATTTTCACATTACACTAGAATGTCCAAATATGAATAAAATGATTTTTATGTTGAAAAGTATTTGTGATTGCAAACTAAAACCAAGCAATAAGCACTACTTACATTACACAGAAGTCAGTGAAGCAAAAGAAAATGCATTTCTTTAGTGTACCTTTTCTAGAGATTTACCTCGATTTTTCCTCTCTACTTATACTTGACACCAGGTTGAGCACAAATTGCTGTATATTACAACGTCATGGTTCTGGAGATTACACTATACAGTCAGGGGTATAATAGGCCAATTTTTACATTAAATTTACAAATTAAAGAAACCCTTGGGCATTAAAAGAAATAATGTACGCCCTAACTAGGCTATATGGCTGTATTTTGTGAATTTCCAATACTACTTACTGCAAATAAGGAAAAATGTCACGCAAGAAATAAAATTGATGGTAGCATATTTTCTGTGTCGTCAGTACCGGTACGGTTTCCACTACATTTCGGGCTTTTCAGAGTAAAAAATAACCGTCTTTTACATTACCTTGAAGCTATATAGTAACAGAAATTAGTCCACTTTGATATGAAAATTAGCTATAAGCCTGAATCACTACAGATGTGAAGCATTCTATCTCTTTCATACAGCTATGCACCTTCATAATAGTGAACAGTTTCAGCTAATTTAAGACGATAGGAAAGCACTTCATAGGTCTACATAGGTAGACTATATATAGGCTATATACATACACTACATACATACATGCATGCATGCATACGTGCATAAATCAATGCATACCCACACACACACACACATACACACTCACACATACAAAGAATTCGCTCCTTTGTGCTAGAAATCGAAAAAAGTATTTTTGACACTAAAATTCAGCTGAACACAGTACAAACTCATTATGTACAGTATTTGTAGTATTGAAAAGAGTTATCTGTGCAAGATACGCGGCAGAGTTGCAACAAAGAAAGCCACAATTAATCATGGCGTCTTAAAAATTACTTACATTGAAAAGGTCAACAGCTGCTGATATTTCTGGACAGCGGTGTGCAGAATGTTGCGTACAGGTACAGAATGTTGAATTCACCTGAAAATATTTCAAATATGAATTAAACTTTGCACTTATTTTACCCATACGCAGACGTAGAACTTCTTGCTATGGCGTCATTCGCGATCCGTCACGTTTACGGATCTAAAAATCACAAGTGACAAGTTATGTATCTTTTGTACTATTCTAAATGATTTAGAATAATGCAAAAGAAACATAACACTTGTGAACAATAAAATTACTGTTCACAATGCAATAAAATTATTGTCCAAGATATTAAGTGAGCTAGTATTCCCCGAAACACAGCGAATAAGTTATACTCACACGGATCAAGTGAAAGAAAACGGTAGACCACCTATCGCGACACCAGACTTGAACAAAATGGCTGATTTCACCGCTGCACAGCGAGGCTACAACGTAGCTACTTTAATCTGATTGGCTGAAATAAAATATAGCGATCTGCCTTAGAGCGATTGATTCAAATGAAATGACGTGTGGCAGAGCCATCTTCAGTTACAAGCCGGAGTATGGGTAGATTTGGCAACGCAGAGTGGAGGCGGGCGGAGGCGAAATAAAGGCATGACGTTTGACGTTTTAGTGTTTTGATTTCGTTGTCACATGTACGTTTTCGACGTTAATTGATACAAAAGTAACAAGGGAAGGATTTCGGCTCGAACAGAAATTTCGTATCAAAAATTTGTATACAGGCCCATCTTTACATCTCTGTAAAGCTCCCAAATGCATTCGTTTGTGTAATGTGTGGTTTGTCTGTTAGAGCACTGTACAAGTTGAGGGGTGGGGAGAGTACTGCACAAGTTAAGGGGATGGGACACCTTACCCGTAATCCTAGCCTAGCCTAGAAGCTAGTGCGAGTGGTAAAATATCTAAAGCCCATTTAAGAACATTATTCTCCAACATTGTCTGAAAATATTGCAGCTAATCAAAAGTATGTACTGTTGTGTTAGTCACTTAATGCGCACAAGGACGCAACCTTAGTACATGAATCTTTCCAAGGCTAGAACATGGAAGGTATGATCATTCCACCTAAAAAACCTAAATATATCCAGCCTCTGAATATCTATTTCCTTAGACAATACAAAATACAGACTCGGAGGATAACACATTACATAAGGACTCTTGCTGAGAATCCAGAACTTAACTTTGGAAATCGAGTGTTTATAATGAAAATGCACTCTGTTATTCATAACCAGTTGTCTGCTCCAGTATATCGCCCCATGCTTCAGTATTCCTGACAGTCAGTTGGTTACGTGAATCCTGAACAAGTCTCGGACTTGAAAAATGTAATTCAGGTGGTATTTGATTTTTCAGCACTGGAATGTGATTCAGAAGATTGCTCAGGTGTTGCTTCTGTGTTTTGTGATTATTGCTCTGCTGCATGCTGTTTCATGCATTTTATAGAGAATCCTCACGTACATTTTTAAAGAAGTGTATTGACCAATACCAACCAAACGGAGAGTTACACAAATGAATGCTTTTAAGGTCTTCATCACCATTGTGAGGTAAGCGCCTGTACAAATTTTTAACCAAAAATTCCTGTTCGAGCCGAAACCCTTCCCTTGTAAGTGCATATGATCAAGATTCAGTGTATTGATGTACGTAATTTATTACGGAATCCGAAATGGTATTTTATTTGAGTTTCAGAATACCGCGTAACTACTTGCATACAGCCAAATATAACTTAAAAAAATTAAAAGCATACGTGTTTTTATTGATGATACATGGGAAAATAAATAAACACTTAAAGAAATGTTACTTGTACCAAAAATAAATAAAACAACGATGTACTTTCGAAATACCCTATTCCAATCAATTAACTATTATGTGGGTAGTAAATTGACAAAGTTTTGCCGCTTTATGTTGTTTCACCTCTGACGTGAAAGGTCTAGGATATCATATAGGCCTACATTTTAATTTCATGTGATTATCTGTCGTGCTTTTCTATAAATATTTCAGATGCCCAGGAAGGCAGTTTTAGTTTGAACCTCGCCAGTCACCATAACAATACTGTAATCCTAAATTATTTGTTACAAATTTTCTAAAACATAATTTTAAATAGGCCAAGGCCAAGTATAAAGATCTATGAAAAATGAAGAAACATACCTTCAACATAATACGTAACAAAACACATCATTATCTATTAAGTATGTGCCAATTAGCGTAAACTCGGTGAACTTTAAATCCTGTAAATATGAAGTGAAAAGAAACATGTTTATAACTAATTTATTACAAAAGAAATAATATTAATAAACAAACCTTCGAAACCAACAAAGTGAGTGTATGCATCTACAAATATAGACAGTTCTGACGTATAGCAGGCAATCCGAATCTTCAACAAAACTGCAACATTTATGGGATCAGAAAGCAGCTGTTTGCAATGAACTTGAAAATCAACGGCGTAACTTTATTGATATAGCAGGCGTGACCCAACAATTTGGTTAGAATTCTGATACACCACAAACCACAAGTAAGACTATAAAAATGTAGTTTATACAATAATTAATATTTAGAAGAATTGTCAATCATTTTGTCATTAATAATAACCGTAAAAATTACCAAAGACTGCAGCCATATTTTCATTTATTGTCTTGCTTTTATCGCCAACAGGCATTTAGTTCATAATGCATCAACAATTAACTTTGGTACGAAC
This sequence comes from Periplaneta americana, assembly GCF_040183065.1. Taxonomy (NCBI): domain Eukaryota; kingdom Metazoa; phylum Arthropoda; class Insecta; order Blattodea; family Blattidae; genus Periplaneta; species Periplaneta americana. The sequence goes on from NC_091126.1 coordinate 76,863,228, forward strand.
ATAATTCCATCGACACACACTTATATTGTAACATTAATTTACATTGAAAATCGGCATTAGCACAAACACGTGTTCTGGATAGTAGGCCTCCGGTTGACAGTTAATTACAGTGTTGCCGACGTATGGCTCCGGCTTGTAACTGAAGAAGGCTCTGCGTGTGGGCGTTAGAACTTCCTGCACGAATTCTGAGAAAGAGTAGGCTTTGGAATCTTTCATTTTCTACTGCAGAAGAAGAATTGTCTTCAAATATTATTGTTATTATTATTATTATTATTATTATTATTATTATTATTATTATTATTATTATTATTATCACTGAACTCGAATATCTATGTAAAAGCATATTCTATTCCTAGCCATTTAGATGGTCAGGAAATATAAATATAAATTAATCACCATATTAAGGGTATTAATTATGTTTGATTTTTTATTTAACATACCTGTACATATTTCGACAATTTTTACGTATCCCACACGATTTTACATGAAACTACATACGAGGGTCACATCATAAGTCATGGCAACTATACTATATCAGCCAATAAAACTGCATGAATAGAAATTCTCTATATACGATTGAAGGTCACTGGAATGTGCTTCGAAATGCTAGTACCAAATTGTACCCGAGTACAGGAGGCAATGAGTAAGGGAAATTCGAAAATTCGTAAAGAGAAAGCATTATTTTATTATGCACAAAAGAAAACTAAGTAGGTCTACATTACTCACAGCTAACACCCTTCAAAATAAACCCCCAAGGCCTCCACACATCTTTGCCGACGGTGATGCAGGCGTTGAATATCATCGTCTGTGTGCGATTCGTCTATATCAGCGGTGGCGAAAATGTAATCGTGCGCCGAGCCACTGTGTAACCTGCAACGTGCATAGCACTTATGGAGGGAGGCGGACACCCGAAGGGGAAGTGAAGCAACTGTCTGACTTATTAACGGATTTTCATTTTCCTTACGTCAAGAACTTAAATATAATTTTACATAGTACAAGGCTACAAACTAATGTTTAGTACGTGTAACGAAGAAAGAAATGGACAATAAATGAACAATATCACAACCTAAAATTAACTGTCTTCAGAATGTCTCTGCGACAAAGTTTCAAAATCAGGAATTATGTCACTTACTGCCAGTGGTAATTGATCACGAAAGTATTTGTCTGTCAGTCGTGATGTATATTTGGTTTTTACTATTTTAATTGTTGAAAATAATTTTTCACAAACGTAAGTTGTAGCGAACATGGCTTCAGCAGAGCAAGCGAAAGAACGAAGCTTCGGATATTTATTTTTTGGCAAAGATTTGAAAGTTCAACATTTTTCAAGACCTTATATCTAGCTTTCATTTGACATCACATAGTAAATCAGTGAGTTCAAATTGAATAGCTAACCGCATTATTCGTACATTTGCTGAAAAAGGGTCGACGTATAGAGATGATGATGATGATGATGATGATGATGATGATGATGATGATAACATTAACACTTAACCTTTTATGTTTCATGAGTGACACGTAGTATAATTCCGTTTTATGTTATACAACCGTTTTCCTCGTAATACTTGTGAACAAATCATACATTTAATATTCTCATCATATTGACAGCAAAAAAATGCGTCCTCCCATCCTACTTGGAACTTTCGTACATGGTTTCGAGAGAGACATATGCCACTCGCAGGTCAGAGACAAATACAAATGGAACGGAGTTTGACTCCAGTGAGTGAGAGGGTGGGGGTTGGCGGAGGTTAGAAGCAAGCGAAATGCGCAGCTATCACTGCGGGCCACAATGTCTCGCGAGTCACGTTCTCGCCACGGCTGGTCTATATGTACTGTACCACCTCTCGTCGAAACGCTGTTAAGATATCCTCCCTGTCTGCAAACCGCTTCCGGCGCAGCGGCTTCCACCCAACGTGCAACGTGCAACGCACTATCACCCAATGGTTCTCGTAGCTCAGAATGACACCGACGAGCATTTCTGTCACGAAGAACTGCAATTTTCACCTATGAACGCTGTTAAACTTTACTTACATCCATCTTGGAGCACAACCTCTAGCATAACTAACTTTTGCGTGTGCTGTCATCTAGCCACCAATGTACACAGACGCAATCCGACGATGACATCCCGTACAGTGTACAACAGATTTTCGATCGTATATATTGAACTAACCACATTTTCCCTTATTAGAAATATATAACATAGTTGCCATGACTTATGAACTGACCGACGTATTTTATGCTTTTCGAATTGATTTGTATATTAATTAAACACTTGTATTACTATACACTGTTTCGGTGAATATAACAGTCAAAATGAATGTACCAATGAAATATGTAATACAGCAAAGAGACAAGAGTAAAATCCTTCCAGCTCTGGAAAGAAGCCTCACATGAACAATGCAGTTTGTATTTTTACGAGCTACAAAAAGAGTGATCGGTTCACGGCATCTATCTACATAGCAAATTGCAATCAGTATATTTTTTAGTATCACAGGGTGTTTGAGAAATGCTGTTAATAAAAAAGAAGCCATTTACGGTTTATCCGAAACAAAGGGGCCGTTAAGAATAATTTTTTCGGATAATCCTTGGTTACTATTTTCGGTAGTCTACTTACAATTACTGTTTAACATCTACGGCAGTGATCGCCAAAAGCTGTGTCGCGACACATGCCCCTGCCTTCACTCAAGCGTAACCATGGCATCTTATCCCACCCTCTGTTTACAGCCTTCATTTCGACATAAGTAAAGACACTTATCAGCAGCGGACGAACACATGTAATGTTACAAGTGTGTAGGATAATATGTTTCGATGTCTTTTCGAAAACAGATAAGTAAAAACTTAATTTTAAGGAGCATGGTAGGAAAATTATTTATTTTGTGCAGATAGTAAAAATATGAGATACTTAATTTGTTGTAAAATGTTAAATGGCGTATAAAAGAACAATGTACGTTGTTATTATTCTCCTTGTTTTGAAGACTACCACGCCCTTACCTGTAACTTGAATATTTCATTAATAAACGAACAATAAAATGTATCGACTTCTATGTCTTAATCGGGGTAAAATACTTCCACGTTTTTTCGACGTATGTAGTGTAATTTGAATATTTCATTAATAAATAAACAATAAAAAGTATTGGCTTCTATGTCTTAATCGGTGTAAAATATTTCGACGTTTTTTCGACGTATGTATTGTAATTTGAATATTTCATTAATAAATAAACAATAAAAAGTATCGGCTTCTATGTCTTAATCGGAGTAAAATATTTCGACGTTTTTTTTAAGTATGTAGTATAATTTACAACTTCGTGACCAGCCTGGTACGTTTTTCTAATTTCAAATATATGCTGATGTAAAGTACATGTTCTTTTTATGGTAAATAATAAAATAAATTAATTTTATTAAAAATAAAAAAGTAATGAATAGGAGGATAAAAAATTAACATGGAAAAAATGTGTATAGTTAATAAGTAGAAGAATATTATATTGTTTTTGTTTTTTGGTCACAGTAAGTCTCTGCACTGTTATTCACTGCATTACCTGAGAAGATACCAACTCCACCCCTCTCCCTACGATAGTGGTGTGCGGGTTGCATTTCTATTACGTCACAATTTCGTGGTGTTTGGCAACCGCTGATCTACGGCATAACAGAAGTGAATACACGCGGAATAAGTTATCACCTTTCATTCAGCTGTAAATGGTTCCACAATTATTCATGACGTAGATTGAACGAAAGGTACGTAGTAAGCAATACGCAAACAAAGAATAGCTTCCACTTGACGGGACCAATGTGTCACAAGGAACAAAAAACAAGTGAACTGAGGGTGTATAAAATAGATTTCTCTATTGCATTCCTTAAGGGAATGCTCCCTCATTTATAGAATTGTTATGGGTTGAAATCAAGACGGTAGCTGCTTTTTTGACGTTTGAGGAAAGTATTAAAAGCATTAAAAAAAATACGAGTAATTTTCCCTCCACTCTTAGAGCTTTACCACTTCTATGCTCGACTACAGCCCTCTTACTTGATTCATGCATTCATAATGTCACAACTGTGGGAAAACTTATGACACCTTTCCTTCCGATTGTAGTCATTTTAAAGGCGGTCGCTGAATGTATTCGTTTACGAGTTGAGGCTCATGAATACTGTAATCTTATGGTAAGTATAGCAGCTGAAATTAAAGTAGCTTACTTACTTACTTACTTACAAATTGCATTTAACGAACCTGCAGGTTTATTGCCGCCCTCACTTAACCCGCCATCGATCCCTATCCTTGCAAGGTTAATCCAGTCTCTGTCATCATATCCCACCTCCCTCAAATCCATTTTAATATTAACCTCCCATCTACGTCTCGGCACCCTCAAAGGTCTTTTTCCCTCTGGCCTCCCAATTGTCACTCTATATGCATTTCTGAATTCGCCCATACATGCTACATGCCCTGCCCATCTCGAACGTCTGGATTTAATGTTCCCAATTATGTCAGGTGAAGAATACAATACGTGCAGTTCTGCGTTGTGTAACTTTATCCATTCTACTGTAACTTCATCTCTCTTAGTCCCAAATATTTTCCTGAGAACCTTATTCTGAAACACCCTTAATCTCTGTTCCTCTCAAAGTGAGAGTCCAAGTTTCACAACCATACAGAACAACCGGTAATATAACTGTTTTATAAATTCTAACTTTCAGATTTTTTTTTTTACAGCAGACTAGATGGCAAAAGCTTCTCAACCGAATAATAACACGCATTTCCCATACTTATTCTGCGTTTAATTTCCTCCCGAGTGTCATTTATATTTATTACTGCTGCTCCAAAATATTAGAATTGTTCCACCTCTTCGAAGGATAAATCTCCAATTTTTATATTTCCATTTCGTACAATATTCTGGTCACGAGACAAAATCATATACTTCATCTTTTCGGGGTTTACTTCCAAACCTATCGCTTTACATGCTTCAAGTAAAATGTCTGTGTTTTCCTCCCTAATCGTTCATGGATCTTCTCCTAACATATTCACGTCATACGTATAGACAAGAAGCTTATGTAAGCCGTTCAATTCCATACCCTGTCTATTATCCTGAACATTCCTAATGCCATATTCTAGAGCAGCCGTGGCGAAAAGGCCATGGTGCGCCGAGCCACTGTGTAAGCTGCAACGTGCATAGCACCTATGGAGGGAGGAGGACAACCGAAGGGGAAGTTAATGTTTAGGACGTGTAACGAAGACAGAAATGAACAAGAAAACATCGGACACATTATCACAACCTAAAATTAACTGTCTTCAGAATGTCTCTGCGACAAAGTTTCAAAATCAGGAATTATGTCACTTACTGCCAATCGTAGTTGATCACGAAGTTATTTGTCTGTCAGTCGTGATCTAAATTTGATTTTAACTATTTTCATTGTTGAAAATAATTTTTCACAAACGTAAGTTACAGCGAACATGGCTTCAACAGAGCAAGCGAAAGAACGAAGCTTCAAATATTTATTTTTTTCCAAAGATTTGAAAAGTTCAATATCTGTCAAGTCCTTACATCTAGCTTTCATTTAACGTCACATTGTAAATCTGTGAGTTTAAATTGAAAATCTAACCGCATTATTCGTACATCTGTTGTAAAAGAATCGACGTACAGAGATGATAATGATAATGATAATGATAATAATAATAATAATAATAATAATAATAATAATAATAATAACACTTAACCTTTTAATGTTTCATCAGTAACATGTAGTAACTTATAATGCCGTTTTATATTATACAACCATTTTCCTAGTAATATTTGTGAACAAATCATACATTTAATGTTTTCATCATATTGTAAGCAAAAGAATGCAACCTCCCATCCTACTTGAAACTTTCGTTTTTTATAGACGTACATGATTTCGAGAGAGATATTGCGACGATACGCCACTCGCAGGTCCGAGACAAATAGTAGAACGGAGTTTGACTCCAGTGAGTAAGAGGGTGGGGGTTGTAGGTAGGAAGCAAGAGAAAAGCACTGCGAGCCACAATGTGCTCGTGAGTCGCATTTTCGCCGCGGCTGTTCTAGAGTGAAGTTAAAAAGTAAAGGTGACAGTGCATCTCCTTGCTTTAGACTTAAAGTAGCTTTATATACAAGTACCTTTAAATAAAATCTATGTTAAATAAATAATTAAATTAGCTTCCAATTATTTATTTCACATAGATTTTATTACCTTATAATATTATTTATTTGGAAACAAAACATAAAATAATGTGTAAATGCAAAATATAACGGACTACTCTTTTTCGTGAGAGGTGTACTGTGCTAGACGCCCTATCATAATATATCACAAAACGTGTATTTGTTGACACCACGTTTCAATTTTGTGTTGAACTGGCAACAGTCAAAGATTTTTCCAAAAGACTAGCCCTAAAAATAGTCCATTTTAGGTGGAAGAATAACCAAATTACATGCCCCCCCCCCCGTCCACACTTAAAATATTTTTAACAATTTTGAATACATGTACGGAGGAGCTACTGGTATTTATATTGTAGCCTACTGTAAAGAACTCCCCCCATTACATAGGCTAACTGTCCAATCAGCTTACGAACTACATTCTTATTCCCTAGTGTCTCAAAGCGATTTTGATGTCTCATCTGGCGGTAAAGTTACTTCATTCTCGTCTCTGAAAATTAAAGTTATATCAGACTGTACGAGAAAACCTGATTCAGCCGCGTCTATTCAAAATTAAAGTTAAACCGGACTATGCGAACAAATTTTATATAGTCGGGTCTATTCAAAGTTAAGGTTCTAACGTACCAAAAAGAAAATCTGAGTCAGCCACGTCCATTTAAAATTAAAGTTAAACCCGACTATACTACTCGTATAAATCTTATTCAGCAACGTACATTGAAAATTACAGTTATATCGGACTATACTATAAATTTTATTCAGCCACGTACATTGAAAATTAAAGTTATACCGGACTATATAGGCCTACTATAAATCTAATTCAGCCACGTACATTGAAAATTAAAGTTATATCGGACTGGACTATACTATAAAACTTATTCAGCCACGTACATTGAAAATTAAAGTTATACCGGACTATATAGGCCTACTATAAATCTAATTCAGCCACGTACATTGAAAATTAAAGTTATATCGGACTGGACTATACTATAAAACTTATTCAGCCACGTACATAGAAAATTAACGTTATACCGGACTATATAGGCCTACTATAAATCTAATTCAGCCACGTACATTGAAAATTAAAGTTATATCGGACTGGACTATACTATAAAACTTATTCAGCCACGTACATTGAAATTTAAAATTATACCGGACTATAGGCGTACTATAAATCTTATTCAGCCACGTATATTGAAAATTAAAGTTATACCGGACTATACTATAAATCTTATTCAGCCACGTACATTGAGAATTAAAGTTATACCGGGCTATATGCCTACTATAAATCTTATTCAGCTACGTACATTGAAAATTAAAGTTATACCGGACTATAGGCCTACTATAAATCTAATTCAGCCACATACATTGAAAATTAAAGTTATATCGGACTGGACTATACTATAATACTTATTCAGCCACGTACATTGAAAATTAAAATTATACCGGACTATAGACCTACTATAAATCTTATTCAGCCACGTACATTGAAAATTAAAGTTATACCGGGCTATACTATAAATCTTATTCAGCCACGTACATTGAAAATTAAAGTTATACCGGACTATACTATAAATCTTATTCAGCCACGTACATTGAAAATTAAAGTTATACCGGACTATACTATAAATCTTATTCAGCCACGTACATTGAAAATTAAAGTTATACCGGGCTATAGGCCTACTATAAATCTTATTCAGCCACGTACATTGAAAATTAAAGTTATACCGGACTATACTATAAATCTTATTCAGCCACGTACATTGAAAATTAAAGTTATACCGGACTATACTATAAATCTTATTCAGCCACGTACATTGAAAATTAAAGTTATACCGGGCTATAGGCCTACTATAAATCTTATTCAGCCACGTACATTGAAAATTAAAGTTATACCGGACTATACTATAAATCTTATTCAGCCACGTACATTGAAAATTAAAGTTATACCGGACTATACTATAAATCTTATTCAGCCACGTACATTGAAAATTAAAGTTATACCGGACTATACTATAAATCTTATTCAGCCACGTACATTGAAAATTAAAGTTATACCGGACTATACTATAAATCTTATTCAGCCACGTACATTGAAAATTAAAGTTATACCGGGCTATAGGCCTACTATAAATCTTATTCAGCCACGTACATTGAAAATTAAAGTTATACCGGACTATACTATAAATCTTATTCAGCCACGTACATTGAAAATTAAAGTTATACCGGACTATACTATAAATCTTATTCAGCCACGTACATTGAAAATTAAAGTTATACCGGGCTATAGGCCTACTATAAATCTTATTCAGCCACGTACATTGAAAATTAAAGTTATACCGGACTATACTATAAATCTTATTCAGCCACGTACATTGAAAATTAAAGTTATAACGGACTATAGGGGAGAGTCGGGTAGTATCGGACATCGGGTAGTATCGGACAGTGCGTTTCTTTCATCTACCACCATATGGTAGTACCTGAATGACATGGTTACGTTTCTCTATGCGACATCATTGAAACGTAGCCATGTCAATCAGGTACTATCATCGTGTGGTAGATGAAAGAAACTCACTGTCCGATATTACCCGATGTCCGATACTACCCGACTCTCTCCTACTATAAATCTTATTCAGCCACGTACATTGAAAATTAAAGTTATGTCGGACTGGACTATACTATAAATCTTATTCAGCCACGTACATTGAATATTAAAGTTATATCGGACTGGACTATACTATAAATCTTATTCAGCCACGTCCATTGAAAATTAAAGTTATACCGGACTATACTATAAATGTTATTCAGCCAAGTACATTGAAAATTAAAGTTATACCGGACTATACTACAAATCTTGTTCAGTCACGTCCATTGAAAAATAAAGTTATACTGGAGTATACTATTAATCTTATTTAGCCACGTACATTGAAAATTTAAGTTATACCGGACTATACTATAAATCTTATTCAGCCACGTATGATACATTGAAAATTAATGTTTTATCGGAATATACTACAAATCGTATTCAGCAACGTCTAATCAAAATTAAAGTTAGTCTATACCGGGTTATGCGAGAATGGCTGTTTTAGTCACGTCTATTCAGAATTAATTTAACCCTTTGTTGACGGACATAAGAAAAAATTAAAATAAATCCGTTTTCTTTAGTGAATGTTGTTAAAATATGAATTCAAAACATACAGTAATTTTTTCAGAATTTTTTTTTTATTTTTTATTTTTTTTTTATTTTTTTTTTTTAAAAAAGGTCGTATTTCTATGTACAGTACTGTCAATATCCTTGATGGATTTTATTTATCAGGTTGCACGTAATTTCTGGCGATTTATTATTCTTCCAGGTCTTCCAGTATGCAAAATAAATCACGGTACTTCTAAGTACCGTCAGGCAACTAAGGGTTAATATGAAATTAAATTTTGACACTTCACAACGGGTACGATTAACTGGATAGTAGGTAAAAGCTAGAAATAATTGCGAAGTGATTCGATGGGCTTATACTGAAAAGTAGATCTATAATAAATTATGAACATTGATCCGGTTTTCAACTGTGACGTCAAAATTTATGCAGTAATAAACTACTGACCGCCGTTCCATAACTAATGTAAACATCGTCCGTCCGAGTGGTTATGTCGCATCTCGGTTTCTCTACCCGTTCCTGCTGGCCTCTCAGTAGAGGTTTGTGACTTAGGGTTACCAATTTTTTTTCTTTTGAAGATAATAAGGGAATCAATGAAATTGACAAAATTTCATATAGAAAACTGACAAATTTTTCAGCTCAGATACTAAAAAAAAAAAAAAAAACTCGCGTAATAGTTGAAGTCGACTGCAGTTTGCAGCTCTAATTTGACCAGATGTGTCGTGTACCTATTTTGAACACCTGTCCAATTATTATTAATAAGATGAAATAGTTTCTTGTATGAACATTACTACTTGTTATGCTTAGAATAAAACTCGCCAGTTTTCCAAATAATATTAACATGTTGGACTTTGAACAGGTGAGCATTAAACCCATTTCTGGTAAGCATTACCTTCTATAAAGACTACACATTATAATGCATAAAAGCAAAATTAATTCATCACATCAATCACCATTATTCACGGCAAAATCAAATGTTCATAATAAAGATTTTTACATTATGCAAACGTGTGAGAGAAAAATTATCGAATAGAAGAAAAATAACTGCTAAAAAACGGAAAATACGAGAGGGATGGCAACCTGATTGTGGCTGAACCGTCTTAGATATTCCCTAAAAATATTTATTGTTCGGAATTGGATTTTACGTGATACTATACAACTGTTTAAAATAACTTAAAGAAAAGGGTCGTGTTAAGTAAGCAACTGTCAAGTGGTCCACCGCTGTGGAGTAACGGTTAGCACGTCTGAGCGGGCCCGGATTCAAATCCTGGTTGGGGCAATTTACGTGGTTGGGATATTTTTCCGGTTTTTTCTCAACCAATTGAAGCAGAATTGCTGGTCAACTTTCGTCGTTGGACCTCGGACTCATTTCGCCATCATTAATTCACATATCATCATCATCATCATCATCATCATCATCATCATCATACATACCTAGCCCGGGTTAAGTTCACGGAGCGGCGTACTGTACTTATACAAGAGCGCGGCCGTTCGGCTACCCATTCATTCACATAATAGGAGTGGTAAGCACAATAAGCCTCAGGCTGCAGTGTAAGCCTTCGGGTCTCTCAGATATCTGTTTGGGTAAAATGTGCAAAATTAAACCTTAAATCTTTATCGTTCGGAAAACAGAATACATGAACAAACGGACTTTCTTTATCACAATTCAATTTAAAACCAGAAACGTCGGACGTGCTAGGTATTTCAAGGTTAAGTTTGGTAACAACATGACAAATAACACTTTCAAGCTTTGTTCACGATGGAAACAATTATATCAAATATAAGATCACAACTCTTATAATACGCTAACTTGTAAACCACACAACGATTACGCTAGAGACAAATATTACAGGAAAGACAATGAACAGTCACATGAAGTACATATGCTTTCACAACTGCGCTACCACTCAGCTGTCCATCATGTTTACTCACTTCAGGAACCAGAAACGTTGCAAGTGCTAGGTATTTCAAGGTTAAGTTTAGTACAACATGACAAATAACACTTTCAAGCTTTGTTCACTATGAAAACAATTATGTCAATTACAAGATCACACTCTTATAATTCGCTAACTTGTAAACCACACAACGATTAGTCCAGAGACAAATAATACAGGAAAGACAATGAACAGACACATGAAGTACACATGCTTTCACAACTGTGCTACCACTCAGCTGTCCATCATGTTTACTCACTTCAGCTTCCAGTGTCAGGTGCAGTAGTATTTAGAAGGTTCTGGTACCACTTCAGAGCTGTATTTCAAGCACTATGCTCCAGCTTGTATAATTACATATGCAGTTGTTCGAACCGTAATACCAAGAGAGCGATTTGTTTTTTTTACGTTATGACCGGAGTTTCGCAATAACGATAACAAATTTATCGTCCTTTGTTCTCCGTGTGGCTTACTGTACGTGTAACAGCCTGGTACGTACGAGAACACATCATCCTACATCCATTTCTTTTCATAGAAGTTCATTTATGTCGCAACTACTACTTTATCACAATCACCAACTAACAGTTCTGTAGGTCTAATTTTCTTACCTTTACCTTAAATTAAAAATGTTATTACTTATTATTCACCAGATGATAGGGAAGACACTGTATTTAATAGATAGTAACAAATACAATCTCGTTTTGTGTTAGAAAACACAGCCTATATCAATGGACGAGATGTTTACTTTTGGTACTGAAAAAATTCTTTCGTCCAAAGAACTCACACTTTGCAATAAATCAAACCGAAACTACGACCAGAGCTACTTAGCGGCTTTCTCTACAATCCATTTCAGTTTGAGTCCTCTAGGTAGAAAAAAAATGTTCAAAGGTACACTATGCTAAAGGTACAACAGACTTCCCTAATAATTATAAGTAATAATATAACTTTTCATTTTCTATATACGAAAGCAATGACGAGAAATGGAGGAAGTCAGCATATTCTTTAATTAATAGTAACGCTATTGTGTCACATAATGCAAGCATTCACATCACTAACCTATTTCCCTATGCCGTTTCATCACGTGCTCTCCTTTGTCCACACCTGTGGAGTAACGGCTAGCGCGTCTGGCCGCGAAACCAGGTGGCCTCAGTTCGATTCCCGGTTGGGGCAAGTTGCCTCATTGAGGTTTTTTCCGGAGTTTTCCCTCAACCCAATATGAGCAAATGCTGAGTAATTTTCGGTGCTGGACCTCGGACTTATTTTACCGGCATTATCACCTTAATCTCATTCAGACGGTAAATAACCTAAGATGTTGATAAAGCGTCGTAAAATAACCTACTAAAAATTGGTATTGAGATATCAAGCTTGTAGAGGAGTACGTAGTGATAGGGTTATTGTTGTTGTTTAGTCAACTGTCCGAAAACAGGTCTGAACCTCGTAAGTACAAGTAATAAGGCATCACTCATAAGGCAACTAAGCCAGGAGATAATGGGGTAGAGTGGCCAGTTTCTTTCCCCTTGTTGTGGATGATGGAGCTGATTTAGTCTGGAGGCACATTGCCACACAACTCATTCCAACACGGGTACACGGAAAACCTACTTGGGATCAAGTATTTAGGGGTACTTCATGTCCCCACCGATGAACATCTCCATACATACATACATGCATACATGCATACATACATACATACATACATACATACATACATACATACATACATACATACATATTACTCGACCAAGGCGAGTGGGGCCGCGGGCGTAATGTGAACCATCACGATGCAGTATTACGAACGCAGGAGCAGTAGCGCCACGGCTCCGGGCAGGAATCCATGGCCTTGGTCGAGTAACATACATCTATTTATAACCTCACGACATTAATATGTTTTTGTTCCTATTTGTTTCACAGATTTCGTTTGACGTGTCTGATAGCAATGATATAAAATCACATTCCACACGCAAACCAAGATTTCAGTTATAACTCCATGTAAAGTTGATTTGAATAATTTCGAGGGAAAAAATTGTTCCGGGGCCGGGTATCGAACCCGGGACCTTTGATTTAACGTACCAACGCTCTACCACTGAGCTACTCGGGAGTTATATTTGCAATTTTATGATAACTTATAACTGAATTCAAGTTATTATGTATATAATCTTTGCTATAGGATATTGGGCAAGTAATAACTAGACTTCGGAGAGCAATATCGTCGCGTTTATGGCAATGCGCTACAAGACAGAAGATCGCGGGTTCAACTGGAGATAAATTCATGTAGATTATTTTTCCATTTTATTTATTCCATCATGACCTGAAAAAGGCTTTATACTCCTTTCATAAGTAGTATTGCTTGAAATTTGATATGAATATATACACCGCTAAAACAACAGCCTTGAAAATGAGTAGAAAACTACTACGCTGAATAACTTGTATTGGTCAATCAGATAATAGAGCAAATATCGACGTTTAGAGTGGATATCGAAAGCGGTGAAGTCTGGATGAAGGAGTTAGACGACAGCCAAAGCAGGTTGTTTGAACACTACAATTTGGAAGAATATGGGTAATTATTTAAGAACAAAAGTCTGAGTATGCATGGTTAGTGTAAAACCAACTTTAACATATGCGGCGAAAACTGGAGCTGACACAACAAAAACAAAACAACACTTAGGAATACAGAAATGAGTAGGCCACTACGGAAGGTAGGAGGAAAAACCTTGACAGATATAATTAGAAGCGAGAGTATTAGAGAGCAGTGCGATAGGCCTATAAAACCAATTGGAGACTCGGTTATGAGAGGAGGAATGAATGGGACAACCACGTTTCGACGATGAATACGAGTTGATTGCCAGGAGGGAAAAGAAACTTTGGAAGATCCCGAAAAGATGGAAGGATTCATATTTCTAAACACAAGAGGCTCTGAACCTATAACAAATAACAACATTTAATCCTTCCGGCCGCATTATATCTCAAGGATTCACTCAGCCTGAAACGGGAATGATTACCTGGGATCAGTGGCTGCTCATACATATTTAATGCATAGTGCCAAAATCAGTGGTATATCCAGGATACCCTAAGGGGGAGGGTAACTCTTTTTCCTACTATAAGCAATAATAATAATAATAATAATAATAATAATAATAATAATAATAATAATAATAATAATAATAATAATTAGAGACGAGAATTCCAGGCAAATGCATGTTTTCATAGGAACATACGACATAGGTAGCTCAAACTTAGTACTTATCCATTTCATTACTTTCCGGTTCCAAATATGTGTACTTTTCCCGTGCATATTTGCATGTTTTCCACTTTTTAGGGATAAAAACATGCATAATGCATATGTAGGTAATTTTTAGCTTAATAATGCATATAATATACATTAAATTCAGTTTAAATGCATGTTTTAATGGTTTTGTGTGGACACCTTAGTTTCTCGATTTTATGTCCCATAGTTTAGCTTCAGAAATCAGGATTGAAAAAAAAAAAAAAAAAAAAAGAAAAAACTAAATAACAGAAAAATTAAATAAACTGTTAAGATTTTCTCAATAAGGTGTTAGAGGACCTTTCCTTGGACGGAAGTCCACTTTTACAACACTTTATCGACGACCCTCTATACACTGCGTGTCATAAATTTATTACGTTGGATATTTTGAGAATAGTAAGTAGAGAGGAAATATAGAGGGCTCAAGGAAATTGCCGACAAATAATTTAGGTCAAAAGCATCCTCTTTCAGGGAGGTTGTAAATTCTCTTCCTTTTCTAGTACTAGTAGCAATTTAGATTCTTCTAAAATTGGAATCACCGTAAAACTATGTTTGCAGTGTGTGAATGTCGTAAGTTGTTAATGTGCTTGTTTATTCTGTTTGCGCGTGTTAATGTGGTTCTAATATGTTTCCAATTTAAAGATTCCAAAAGTGTACTCTTTGCACAGTGGATTACTGTAAAGGAAAAGATTTTGTTAGATCAGATGAGGATGACGTATTTTGCGACTGTTGGAGTAAAGAGTAAAGCAATGCTGTTCTGTTTCCGAAAATTTTATATGACAATTGTTCTTTGTAAAAAAATCACAAAACTTGTTCAAAATAATTATTAAATTACGATGTCCGTTTTTAAATCGTATCTAGGTAACCGTAAGGTCTATTATAATTTCAGATGAAATGTACTAAAAAATTTCAAGTCGACCAGCATGTCGCATCTGTTTCACATATTGCAAGAATGCAACAAAAGAAATAATCTGCAAAGAATTTCATAGATCCCTCACTTATGCCCGTGGGAAAGTGAATGTAGCGGCGAAAAACAAATTGGACAGGGGCCTAAATGCTAACCCGGACTGCGGATTCTTTTGTTCAGTGAAGAAGGTTATTTGTGGCGAAAACTTGAATGAAGAATTTGACCTGACACTGTCACAAATATGTTCATTCAAGTTTAAACCCGTAACTTCTTGCAATATAGAGACAAGTGCAGGAACCTCACAGAAACCAATTTAAAAATGTTATTAGGTTTTTAACTGTGCAAAAAAAGTGAAGTGAAATAAGACATTTTGAAACAAAAATAAAAGTGCATATTTTAATGTATTTTTCGCTTGATCACGCATATTTCATAGTTTGATAGTACATGAATGCATGCATATTTTGGGATTTTATAGTGCATAAAATTCTCGTCTCTAATAATAATAATAATAATAATAATAATAATAATAATAATAATAATAATAATAATCACTCACCAAATTTATACAACTGGAGCACTTGAGCACTTTTGTTGACCAGGTTAATATGCGCGATAGATAAAACCCATTCGCCTATTCTTCTGACTTGAAAATAAATCCATCATTTTTTTGTTGAAGTTGTCTATTTTGCAAACAAAACTCCTCAGATTCATCGTGCCTTCTTAGTGCTAAATCTAGTGCCCCACAAAGTCGTATACAATTTATTAGTAAATTTAACACATATCTGTTTTTATCAACTTGCTCATTGTGTTTTGCAATCGCGAATTTAACTGATTTTCAGTGTTCGTTTTACCCAGCATAGACAAACTGAAGACGTTATTCATATTAACCTTTGACTTATGATGTGTTTTTATTTTACCCCATAAGTGTTCTAAATCTGTCACACCCACTTTTGACCAGCTAAGTTCACCTCCGAACAGAACACACGGGAAAAAGAAGAACGCATATTCCACATCACATCCACACAACCAGTTGTTTTTTAAATAAATATCTGGGTTGAATTTGCGAGATCTGTTAACTTTAGCACTTTGCTGCTTTCGATGAATATTTAAGTGCGGTGTTGGTCTGCCTAATTCTTTAACACGAAGTTTGTTTTCATATGTGAATGTTGAAAACTGAGATTTCAATAAAGCGCCAACCGAATTAATTTTTTAACAGTACACAACACGATAACACAACCACTATTACGATGACAACCTCACGACTTAACACGTTCACACTACACTTGGTATTGTTGGTAGAAATAATAAAGTGAAAACTTCCTCAAGCCAAGTTTTCAAGAAACCGGGAGAGATTTTATTATCTTATTGTTGCAGTCTTCCCTTAGAAACTTGTTCCGACAAAGCGGAAGGATAGACAGAGCGCGAGGTAGTAAGGGATCGGCATAGTAAATGGGGATGTATACAGTTTTACAAGCATTGCAAAAGCCAGAGGCAATTTGTGCCTGACACATTTCAGACCATGCTTTTAGATGCTGAAAAGACGAGCGAACATGAAGACTGCGCGCGCATCCCATTATATTTCTTATGGGATGTAGTGCCTGGCACAGATCCATCCTCCAAACACTGGTTACAACGTGTTTCGCTGCAAAGATCATATTGACGGTAGAGTTTGTGTAAGGGTAACTTGTTTCTCTCAGGTTTTGAGCGAAAAATATGAATTCTCCATTTCCTTCTGTATTCTGGTAGTGCCATGGCACAACGGCACTACCTCTAAAGCCGCCCCTGCCTGGGATATTTGCTTGGGGTTAAGGTGTCGAGTACATAGAACTGACATCCCCAATTCATATTAGTATACACTATCCGAGAAAAAAAAATGTATACCATTCAAGTTGGAAATTTATCGAGTCCTTTCGACAATGAGTTTGAGAAAACTGCGGTTCGCAGAAATCGGGATGTACTGAACTCGCTATATCAATAATAACAATAATAATAATAATAATAATAATAATAATAATAAAAGCAGTAGCAGTCGACCTGGTCGGCGTAGTTGGTATAGCGCTGGCCTTCTATGCCCGAGGTTGCGGGTTCGATCCCGGACTAGGTTGATGGCATTTAAGTGTGCTTAAATGCGACAGGCTCATATCAGTGGATTATCTGGCATGTAAAAGAACTGCTGCGGGATAAAATTCCGGCACACCGGCGACGCTGATATAACCTCAGCAGTTGCGAACGTCGTTAAATAAAACATAACATTTTAACATATCAATAATAACATAACTGCTAATATATCTAATTCTTCTTTCAAAAATAAAAACTGGTTTTAAGTCGGTCTTATCATTTACATCAGCACTACATTCACTATGCTTATTATTTTTTCGTGGGAGGAAAAAATCTAAAGCTTGCTATAACTAAATAGAAATATTTTATAACAGTTAATATAACATTCATTGCAAAGTTTAGCCAACAATAAACATATTCAGTATTATCACATTTAATTTAAAATTTTTATTCCTTGCGAATTCAAAGTGTAGGCTGCAAGCGAAGAACACATCCTGATTAAATGTAATATTAATTGAGGCACTCAGAAGCAAAGTGATACAAGTGACATTAAGTAAGTTTTGAGATAAGTGACTTTGAAGTTGAAACGGAAATTAAAAAATCTGTTACAGGACTATGTTGCTGTAAATTTACAGTTGTATATGTTGGTACCTATATTTTTTTAACTTCTAAATATAAATTATCTATTCTAAAACTGTTTAGGTAAAATAGGGTCCTAAAGTCACTTGTATTATTTTGCCACGAAAATATGTTTGTGGAAAAGTAATATAAGTGCAAGGGTTTTCGGTATTTTTATATTATTTAAAACAAGAACATGGACATTGCTTACAACATTGAAACATTTCTGTCTTAACAGCACTTGAGCTTTCTTATTATCATATTATAACAAAACATGTGTCTGTATAACCGAAAGAATCAATCAATCTTCTTAATGTGTCCAGTTGTTTGCAGACAACATAAAGTCAACTATAGTCCACTGTAGTATTTTCAGCTCTTCTTTTTCATAGTAAATTAGGGGTATTTTGATCGGCGTTCATTATAGACGCCTGTTGCTACTAGCCAGAGGTAGGGTGTAGTCAATATATACTGCAGAGATGTGTCTTCTGCAACTGATAATGATGATTTTAATTGACTTCTTTTGTGGTTTATGGATGGACAGTGTAGAAGAATATGTTCCAGATCTTCATCATGATTATTACACCACATACAAGTAGGAGTATCAGAAAGGTGAAATCGGTGTAGGTACAATTATGTGACAATGTGATCTGTTCTGACTCTTGTTAAAAATGTTTGAACATGTCTGGGCAAGTTTTTGTAAATTTACAGGTCATTCGGTTTCTTTTTAACGGACTGTAAAATTTTTCCTTTGTCAGAAGAGAGCCAATTGTTGATCCATAAGTTTATAAAATGAAACTTTACTGAAGTAAAGGCATTGGATAGAGATATCACTTGAAGAGGTCTTGGTTGCAAATATGTTGCCTGTTTCGCAACGTTATCGACTTTCTCGTTTCCAGGTAGACCACAATTATTAGGTATCCATTGAAATTTTATTTTCTTTTGGAGTTTTTTTAGTTCACTTAGTTGTCTCTGAATTGGAATAATTCTATGTGCGTATAGGTGTGGTACATATTTAATTATATTAAATATAGCCACCTTGGAGTCGGTAAGTATTCAAATAGATCTTTCAGAAATTTGAGTAACACACTAAAGAGCAGCATCAATAGCTAGCAATTCAGTGTCAAGACTGGAGGAGGCCGAACATGGTATGAAGCAATTTTCTTGATATTTTGGAATATAATACCCTGCTCCTGATGTTCCATCATCAGGGTTTAGAGGTTCATCTGTATAAATTTGAAGGTAATCCTTATATGAGCTGCAGAGTAGTTTCACGGCATTTAACTTAAGAATGTATGAAGGATCATTTTTTAAATGATTTCGTGGAATTTGTAGGCAATGTTCTGGAATTATCCATTTTCATGGAGGAATTTCATTTACAACTGGAGTTTCAGCAATGAGTGTGTCTGTGACATAGACTGGCATTTCTTCTTTGTTTATTTTGTAGAAATTACATAGGATATTATCTGACAGTTTGAAGAACATTTGAGATCTGGATGAGGCTTGCATTTTAAATGTATTATTAGATTCTTTTTTAATATATAGTGTCTTATTGGTTGAATATTATATTCAATTTCTAGGGCAACAGTTGATGTGGTTTTTGGAACTCCGAAAGAAGAGGGCTAAGAAAATTTCAAATTTTAGATGAAATTCAGCCTTAGTCGCTGTTCATTACGTCACTAGGCTCATCTAATGAAGTCATAACTCTCTCTGCTGAAACATCTATGTTTCTGTCATGAAGTGCATCTGTAGTGCTCCTACCGCGAATATTCCTTCAACTTCCTCTTCCACGCACTTTTCCACGTCCTACAGTCCTTAATATAGGCCCATCCTAATGCTTCAGGTCATCAAAGAAAGAGTGGTGTATGAGTGGGATGAATTTCTTTAGCTATTGCAAGTTGCTCCACTTAGCAAAAGTTATCCTTATTGGATCACTGTGTAGTTTGTCCAGCTCAATGTGTGCAGGCCTTCCACGTAGATGTTTCGAATATGTAATTTATTACCTCTCTTCATTATGGCAAATGAATTAGTCATACACAGAAGTAACGCAACAACAATATGCAAACAACGCACTTGTATTAGTTTGCCTCTCAGTCAAAATTCTGTATGCATTCTAATATAAGTGTAAGGCCAACATGGCGCAGCAATGACTGGAACTGCACTTATATTACTTTTTCTCTTAACAAAAGTGATGTTAAAGATTTATAATATATACTTATCATACTTTTTAAAAAAATGTCACTTACATTACTTTGCTTCTGAATGCCTCAATTGTAATTGCTACACTTAATTTCTTGTCGAGCGCATCTACGTGAAAGGTTCTTTCCAGCCACTGAGAAATGAAATGCTATCGCATAAAGTTTCTCAGAAATATTTACTAACGTACACAACGACCAGAAGTAGTTATTGGAAATATAAAAAACATCGAACTCAGCATAACACCACAGTTTAGTATATACAGTCACGAAGCTCAATACGTAGTAAATATGCACCCATAGATAGTTGCTAACCACTAGAATCGCTACTATCCCCTCATTATAGACAACGCGGAATAGTACCGGCACAATCTATTGTTCCTAGCACCCTCCCAACTCAAGCTTCGTGACTGTATATACTAGACTGTGATAATATTGTAGTCGCTCTCAACCCAAAACATTAACAGCTGCCACAACAGAAGGATTGGCTGTGACCGAGTGGTTAGCCTCTCCGTTTTCCACAGTGGAGACCCGAGTTGAATCCTCGTCTGGGTCATAAAAAAATTTTGTGGGGAACATAGCGGAGCGAGAGGTTTTTCTCGGCGTTCTCCCATTTCCACTCACCATTATCATCATTTCACAATACTCCACAACCACTCTCATTCTGCGATGTCCCGAGTCAGGCCTCCAGAACAAACAAGAAATTATATACATTCGTGTCTAATAAAGATTGTTTATTATTATAATTTTATTATCATTTCATTCGAACGTAAGATCCGTCTTTCCTACAGCGCCTATATTGTAATTTTGATTGTATGCACGACTTGTATCCCGATTTTTCCCGAATTGCAATACAAGACTTACTGCAATTTACATAAAAATATATATGTGTACATTAGACTATCTGTTCTACTGTTTTGAAAAAGAAAACAGGGAATAAACTCAATTTTAAGCAAGACTTGACACTCGAGTATTTATAATTGAACTAGAATTCGTGAAACTGACAGCTGCTAGGCAATAGCAACTATTCCTATTAACAATTTTACTCTAAGCCCAAGGATCTGGTTTCAATGTTCACAGCAAAGACGTGATATAATGTAAATTAACTTTGTATAGTTACAGAATGTGTTTTCAGATTACAATTGTCGAAAAATTTCAACATTTTGTTTGTAACATGGACAAAATCAGATCACTTTTGCTAAATGCACTCTCCCGAACACGAAAATGATAGTAAATATGTTGTAAGACGTAACGTTTTTCTGTTACACAGATGTTGCTATAGATTTTGCTCAAAAACACAAAATCGCTCAAAATATTGACGTTATCATTAATGTAAAGTAAGTATTTTACTAAGCAAAATAGGTAAGACAAAACATGAATTTTACAAAGAAGAAAAAAAGAACAGGAAACTCTCACCGTATGGTTGTATTAAAAAAGTGACCCTAAATTCCCATTTTATGTAGTAAAAATCCCTGGATTTTAATAAATTGTTAAACCTTAATTTAATTCTGTAAATTATTTTAAAATTTGACCAAGAAGAGTATTTATTGTCTAAGGAAACTTGCCAGTAAACTGAAGTATACAACGTACATTACTTTTTTATCTTGTAAAAATTGGAACAGATACAGTTACTTTTGCCTCTTTGTGGAGAGTGGCATTTTCTTTAGCCAGAAACCAGCAGTAGTCGCCCATCATGTGGGGATCCCATTTTCCTTCATTCCACTGGGCCATTATTTGAATATACAGATGGAATCTCTTTCCTTTTTCTTCGCTCATAGCTCCCACGTTTTGTGAAAAAGTCGAGATTTGAACTCAGGTTCATGTGGTAAGGGTTTAATTGCAGATAAAACATTAGATTTTATTCTTTTTCATTGGACCCAATTTGTGTTAGACAGAAACAACTATCTTCAATATGGCTGGTTAGTTCACGCCAGATCATCGGAACTAGTGTCGTGCATTTCAAGCGCTATGTTCGGTTCAAGTTTGTCGAGCGTGACAAGAACCGAAGTCTGCTTTGAGGAAGCGGATCTATCCTGCCCTTTCAAACTCGCTGGCCTCTCCTACATTCCCCTCCCATGCTTTTAGCTGCGTGAGAGTTTTAGAACAAATCTCGTGAAATTTTATTTAGATGTGACAGGTAACTTATATTACAACATTTTAATTAAACACCCACAGTAATATACGTATACATAGTTAAATCGCATTATGTTTTAAAAATACATGACAGTTTTTATTACACCATTTGCCGACTGAAATTAGCTATAATTTATTACATTCTAAACAAAATATTCAAATAAATCACAGTTTCTCAGTAACAACAGATGTGCGACTATACGGATGATGGAAGTATTATAACATGAATACATAATATAAAATAAATTGCATGTCCATAAAAATATTTTTTTTTTTAATTTTCATACTACACATCATTATAACTTATAATATCCAACCTGTTAATAAATAAAGTATATGATTTCATTTCCATACTAACTTACACATAATTCATTGTAGCTTGCAATATCCAACTCATGAATAAATAAAATTATTTCATTTTCATATTGCGCATAATAAACTTAGAGTATCCTACCTGTTAATAAATAGAAACAAAAAAGATTTCATGTTCATACTGGTACATAATTACAACTTGTACTATCCAATTCGTTAGTAAATAAAATAAACTCAAAGTGAGCTTCGGTTCTCAGAGACTCGGCAAACATGAACCGAACATATGCCTCTTAGCGGTTTTCAATGTACTCGGATATTTTAGTTTACATGATTCACTTCTACGTATGGTTGGATGCCTAACGAGTAGGGTGAAGTGTGTCGTATCTTGATATCCCCTCTCTTGTTCGAACAGTGCATGCACGACACTAATCGAAACCGCGAAAGCCATAGTTCGAGTTTTATCACCATTCATCAACTGAATAAGGGCAGAATAACAAATTATGCAGCATATTTGAGGGGCCCACGGTTTGTCTTCTTCACCTGCTCGGCATTCAGATTAATTTTAATAAGATTCTTTTACTTCTTCTCTTAATGATCGACGCAGACGTTTCACTGTAAATGCCTACATAGGGTAAATTTTTAAGTAGGTTATTTTACGACACTGTATCAACATCTCAGGTTATTTAGCGTCTGAATGATATGAAGGTGATAATGACGGTGAAACGAGTCCGGGGTCCAGCACCGAAAGTTACCCAGCATTTCCTCATATTGGGTTGAAGGAAAACCCCGGAAAAGACCTCAACCAGGTAACTACATAGGGTAAAGATTGGTAATATTGTGATACGAGTAATGTTGTGACACTTCATTTGAGAATTTATTACAATTCTTCTGAGCGAGAGAAGGACCGGTTTTGTGCAGAAACTTATCCACGAACATTCCCTTAATACAGTCATGTCAACTGATGCCCATAAGTGCAAGCGCGCGCTTTAGAGCTCAGGAGAGCCTGAGCGTTTTACAGCGGAAAGGAAAGAGACAGACGAGTGAGGTAGTATATGCCGTTTGGCCGAGCTATATACAGGGATGGCCAGCACTGATTCAATGGATAAAGGGAAGAGAAATTATTAAAACTGTATCCATGTTAATTTTTAGATTTGTCTGAGAAGTATAAGTGCATTATAAGAATGTAAGTTTTAATTTTAATGCTCATTTTTCACAAGTGTGCTTTTTAATCGAAAGGAATATTTTCTCAACTTTTTTCACAGAAAAGTGAAATTTTCAGATATGTTTATTTTAGCAGCATTACAGGTACTGAAACAATGTTTTCGTAAATCTAATGCGTCATAAATACGTATTACTGAAGATAGTGTATTGAAAATTTTGAAAATATTCGCATGGAAAATGTTTGTAAGGAAATGAATTAACAAAGCAACTACTGTTAATCATAAACAGAAGATATGTGCCCATGTGTTGGAAAACGTCAGATCTTTAGCTTCAGCAGAATTCAGGAAAATAATTTAATATTCAGTTAAAACATATACCTAGGTAACTTTGCTTTGCACTATAATATTGTTTTTCTTAGTTTATTGATTACCTTTATAAGGCTAAAGATACCATGAGGATCAATTCCAACTTATTATATCATACTCAATCTCTTTGTTTCGGATATCACTTTCTTTATAAATGACGTGTTTCATTCACTTTGTAAAGTATAGTTGTACCACTATGGAATTTGTGTGAATATTCCTTCTTAACTCTTTGTTATGTTATTAATGTTTAAAACACAACTGCAATATTAAGAAACCTGGTGTTACTACTTATGTTTTACAGGCACTATATATAATCTCAAACAGAAAGAAGCTATATAAAAATAACAACATAAAGTTTCACGTTCCGTTTAAAGTTTGTACACCACTGTTTTCTTAATCCAACAGGCTGCTTATTCATATACATAATCCATTCAACTTCCATACCTAGCGCTTGATGCCCTTGCACGACGTCAAGGTCAGAAAAATGCGCTTGCTTTGACATCACTGCCTTAATACGTTGACGCAAAAAACCGATCTTCCTCTCGCTCAGTAAAGTTGTAATAAATTCTCAAAAACAACTATCATAATATTACCAACCTTTACCCTATATAACAAGAACTGTTTGGTGAAATTCTCCATTACAAGAAAAAAGAACTTCACACTCACTTAAAACCACTCATCACAGGCAAAACCATATCTAAACTGGAACTAAAATACCAATTCTCCTCCCAGAAATGCTACCCTCTTAATAATTTCCTGTCGGCCTGATGCTTAGGATAATAATGTAATAAAAAGGACAAATACCCTCCCTTTCAGCAAACTCACGAATACGACATAAAGCTAATGACTCAGAGCTCTTTAAAGGTCTTCAAAAATGAAATGTAAGTGAACTTGTGTGAAAAAAGATTTCTATACACTATTTAAGAACTCCAATATGCAGTAATCCACATTTTTCTGCTAATTTTACATCTATTAATACATTTTCATGACTTAAAAATGAAGGGTCAGGGAATATAATTACACTCATATTCGATAATGGCACTTTGGAATTCACTTCAAATATCTGTTTTCGTCAATGTTACGTAAACCTTGTCGACTAGTGTTATATTCAACACCTACATCTGAAATTTAATATTACTACCAATTTATTAATGATATTTAACTCACTACCTTTAACAAATATTTAATTAGAACAAGTTTATGCGCCTAAATTATCCAAAACATTGTAGGGGTGACACTCAGAATTTAGGAAGTTCTGTTTTAGACCATCGAGTTCAGGTTCATGTTTACTGCAATGTAAAATACATATGAAGACATTATTACAAAAACAGGCCTAGTCATTTTTAATGAAATTGAGTTAAGGACACATCTGATACTATTTTAAATGTTTATAGACTCCAAAAACGGCCCATGTAAAGTGCAATAGACACAAGGATAAAACACCAGTTGAACGGAAATAGCTGAAATGTGTTATTCTTTTATTGCTTATTGTTTTCCTGAAAAATAACAATTTTAACGAGGTTTGTTTTTGTAATAATACCTTCATATCGTCTTTGATTTTATCAAACCTCCTATGTGACAATACAGAAAATAATTTTTCTGGGGGAAGAAAGAATTAATTAAATATGAATAGATTTACATTGATCCTCAACGTTTTCTATCGAATTACAATTACAATTATTAATGTATTGAATTAAACACTTCTCTATATACAGAATAAGAAGGTACATGTTCATTTTTCTCTTTCTTCCTAGCCACATACAGATCGTACATCTTAGTGATGCTGAGATTATGAGCTAAATACTTGCGACTAGTATGGCGCCTCAAATAATAGTTTTCAGAGTGTGGAAAACTATTACAGCTCATGTCAAGACAGTCCCCCACTCTTCCTACAGAGCTGCGCACGAGATCGGATGAGTCTACTTGGGGATTATAGGGGAATGGGTTAGCCTTT
The DNA here is from genome assembly GCF_040183065.1 of Periplaneta americana. Lineage (NCBI taxonomy): Eukaryota > Metazoa > Arthropoda > Insecta > Blattodea > Blattidae > Periplaneta > Periplaneta americana. The sequence continues at coordinate 76,889,413 of NC_091126.1, forward strand.
GTCTTGGACTCGGTAGACACACGCACGACCTTCGCTTCTACTAACCCCTCAACAGAAACGTTGTTCCCGTACTGCACATCGCGAGTGTCTTGACAAAATGCATGAGCTGTAACTGTTTCACAATTCAATTTATTAATATCGTTTTCCTCTCTGATCAGGCGTTACATTTGCAGCAGCATTTTTTTACGTATAAGCACATCAACTTTGCCTCTTTTAATTCCATAAAGTGCTACAAAGAAAGTATTATAGTCTTCTGTAGGCATTTTATTACGAGGGGACAAAATACAGTATTTAGCACTAATACTCCTGTCATGCGAACCATTATTTTCCCTCTTCTTTTATTTCTGTCTTTTTTTTTTTTTTTTTTTGTGATCTGAATACTGTTACTTAAAATTTATCTTGAACAGCTGGGTCAGTAACTGAATGAAGTTCTGCGAATATTAATTTCTGATCATCAACTTTACGTTTTTCTGTACATTTGTTTCTACAGCATTCAAATACCGGTACTGGCAAAAATGCGTTTTCTGATCGTAACCTCCTTTTTCTGTCAACATACATTTGAGTCATCCATTTCCAATACCTGTTAAGCCTAAACACAAAATTTTACAGAAATCAGGAAAAACTGTCATTTGTTTCTAAATTTGCTTTTCTGTAATTTCTTTGTTTAGTTTTATACGGCGATTTATTCCCATCTGAGCTGTATGCAGTGCTGAAATCAAACTGTAATGGTTTATTTTTAATTAAATATTTTGGGTTGGACTTAACGGTGTTAGGTTCTGTAACTGGGACATAACGGACTTTGGAACCGTATTTGACTATCCAAGATGGCACACGACAAGATAGAATAAAAGACATTTTAGATAAAAATTACTTATTATTAATAAAAAATACCGACTAGAATCAGTCTGTTACTATAGTATATCATTATCAGTTTATCAATAGCAAAAAAGTGCAGATAGAACATAATATTTGTACAAGTAGCATGATTCATGAGTGCCACATTAATTGTGAGTAAGTTAAACAACCTTTTAAAAGGTTATTTTTGAAAACACAATTAATACGATAACGTGGATGAAATCTAAGAAAATGAATATAATTTGTATGATTCTGCCTTTCTAATGAAGTCTCAAACTCAGTTATAATTAGTTTATAGTCAGTAAGTTTCAAGATAGGGCTTCTTGCTTTCACTTGTTCCTTCATATGTACAAACACTGTGTCAGAAAGTATGAACGAGTAGCCAACGAGGAACAGTAGAATAATATTCTTTACAGTTGTTGAAGATTCTTTGGCTGTCCACGAACATAACATACCTAACATAATGTGGTTTTTATTTATTAATTTAGCAGAAATTATTGATTGAGGAAGGTGGAATATAAAGTTGTTTGAAACTGTATCTTCTATAATGCACTGGACTTAACAGGCTTTGTTCCTGTATATTCTTATGGACATGACGTTTTATGGACCTGTAATAGTCAAGGACTTAACGGGTTCTGGAACTGCAGCCAACATTCAGCCGTAAATTTGAATGGGAAATAGCGCATATAGTACCTGCAAATGTGGCTTAGAAAGTGTAAGACAATACCATCTATCAGATGATGTACAAAAATAAAATTTGAATTTTTGTGGACTTAACGGTTTCTGGAAATGGGCGACTCATTTTACCTTGTGCCTTCAGCTTTTTCGTTTCACATATATTCAATCTTTTTATTACAGTGACAGACTGGTTTCAACACTATTGCCATTGCAATCACCGCTTTGACTCTCATCACTACCCAACAAAGAACTGGCTTCAATGTTAAAAGTATCGTTTGCCGAAATATTTATTTCTACATTACTTGACATGACAACACATGTAGCAGACTGTAATCATCAGTACTGAACGTGGAGCACAAGCCCATTCTGCAACGTCTTTCACTCTTATTAAAATAGAAAATATGAGCAACACAGCACAATATAATGTTAATATCATTCACTTTCTTTTATCCATTTAACAATGGAACATCATTGATTTATATGTTATTGAACAAGTTTGCCAATTGTAGATAGGTATCTAAAAGAGATGAACTGGACATATATTATAATAACAGAAATATTAATTCAGCCAAAATTTGATATGTCAAACTTATAAAGTTTTGGCAAACTATAAAATATAGTGAGGAAACTTATCAACTTTATCCATTGCTAGGGTTACCATGAGAATAAAGGAGGACATGGAATCTAAAATAAGATAACATTGCTGAAAAAAGGAGGGCTTTTTTAAAATTGGCATGAACAAAATTAAAGATAAAAATAATGGCTCACCTTAGTTCTCTCACTAGTTGCTAGATCAGTATTACATCTGCACTTATCGGTGGAGCCCACTTTGTGCAGAAGAGCATGAAGAGTCAAACTTCTATCTTGTAACAAATAACTATGGAACTGTTCACAGGACATGTCCATGAAATTGTATTTCACCACCATGATACTTTTGACTGTCTCCTTTAGCATGCGATTTCGTTTTTTGTCCATTGAGCAGATAGGGAAAATATACTCTCAGCACTTCCATTATGACTTGGGATAAATAAATAGAACTGACATATTTTTAAGAGTTCTGAGAAAGTTTCAGTGCTCGCAGAAGTATTGGAATTGAAGAATTTGCACCATTGTTTATCTAAACTTAATCTTTGTCCAATTAACTTGATTGGCATATCTTTGTACATTGCAGAATAAAATTTATGAAATAGCTTAGAATCATGAATTGTGACTTTTTAGAGTGTTAGAATTCAATGCATGTCAGTAGGTCATCATATTTTATGTTTTTATGTGCTCCAGCTTCAACCATTGAAAGCAGTTAAATTCTTTCATAAGTTTTCACCATTTGTTTAGATATTCTATGCATAATATCCAGTGGCGTAGCATGCAATTTTGAGTAGGGGAAGCTAACTCAAGTTATCTTTCATGCAATGAGAAAACGTATTACAAAAATACAGTCTTAAAGAAATAGTAGTCGACTTCAAGTCAGCAGTCGAAGATTGGTTGGAACATCGTAAGTAACACCAATAAGGCATGACCTCAAATGATACGTAGTAAAATAAGATTTCACGGTTTACACATATCTCTTAACAAATAGACACGTATACGTATAACATTAGTCATACTTAGAGAAATCACAATATTAGTATCATTACGTAAGTATGCGTCTGTCTTTTGGTTGTGTCCTTCATTCACAGCAAGGGAGTCGGTCATTTGTTTTTTAAATCACACTTTTGTTCGTAAGTCAGTTTTGATAATACAATTGTCCTAAAAAAAATTCAAGTAAATTAGTGTCAGGAACTGTTATTTCGCTCATTATTTAATATATTATCCACAATGCACACTAACACTTCAACTGAACACAACTGACGAAAAGGGATAACGCGGAAACTACTTATTTTAAATGTTAAAGCTAGCTTCTTTGCGAGTCTTGCGACTAGGGTAGCTTAGGAGGGGATGGAAAATCTGCGGGGTGGATTACACAGAAGATTTTTTATTTTAGTTGGTTATTTAACGACGCTGTATCAACTACTAGGTTATTTAGCGTCGATGAGATTGGTGATAGCGAGATGATATTTGGCGAGATGAGGCCGAGGGTTCGCCAGAGATTACCTTGTATTCACATTACGGTTGGGGAAAACCTCGGAAAAAACCCAACCAGGTAATCAGCCCAAGCGGGGATCGAACCCGCGCCCGAACGCAACTTCAGACCGGCAGGCAAGCGCCTTAACCGACTGAGCCACGCCGGTGGCTTACACAGAAGAAACCGGTCTGCTTGGAAGCTGGTGTGTGCAGGCTTCTTGTTTACTGCTGCATCACAAATCATCCTGAGCTGCCGCATCACAATATTTAACGCGTAAATATAAATTCTATTAAAATTAATAAATAATTTTCTTCATAAACTGCAGGTTTATTATGAAATTATTATTAACTGGGGAAGCTAAGCTTTTTAGCTTACATTGACGCTACGCCACTGATAATATCACACATTATTCAATATTCATATTAATTATAGTTGTAATGTGAAATTTCGGACATTTCAATCTTTTTTTAAATGCCTGACGGACAGGATAAAATGATTAAAAAAGAGGACATGTCCTTTTGCCGGATGGATGGTAACCCTATCCATTGGCATTTACCCCAGTACTGTAGAAGGTAGACATATCATAATTTGGCAGAATAGAAAACACCATGAATACCAACAGAATCACGCACAACCTCAAAATCGCAAATGTTGGACATATCAACTTTTGGCTTAACACCATAGGTATTATGTCATAGATTTAAATACTTTTTAGTTCTTAGATTGGTTTTATTGTTAAATGAAAGAAAAATTATAAATGTTGTTTTTATTTGTGCATTTTAATCTGATTTTGTATCATTTCTTTTAACACTTCTTGTCTCTTTTTGTAGTTGTCTCTGATTGTATATTTATTTTGATTTTATTTAAATATCTATCCGTATTATTGTAGGCCATGTATTATATATTAAATATTTTGACGTTGTCTATGTGTTCTATAGTTCCTGAATGACATTAAAACCATCCATCCATCTCCTTCGTTCTGAACATTACTGAGAGATAGCACCACTGTTAGCGACAAAGTTAGGTTGGGTTTGATGCGCAGATACATATATTAGTCTGAATTAGACACACGGACAGTGATAAGGCTTATTAATATTTTGAAATATAGTCTCGTTAGGATTGAAAAGACTTGAAAAATTGTAAAATTTTGCCTATCGTGGTAAAACGTTTATGAAACAGGAATCCGATAAATTGTCAGGATTTTTCCTGACTGGCGGAATGTTTTATGAAACAGAAATTTGACAATTTGTAATTTGTAGAGTCGTCATTTGTTATTTACCAGAATGACATATTTACAATTGTCAATTTTTATGAAATAGACCCCTGGAAATAAAATGAATAGTTATGTAAGTTAAATAAACTCTGAAGGACGTACCTGGTTAATTTAGTATTTACCCAATCTCATTCCATATGTTCTTTCTCTATATCACTCTGCTATAATTCTAATTTCATAAATTATAAAGCTCTTCATACTGTTGGACTTAATAAAATAAGCCTCATGTCATCCCTTTCATTATAACTTTAATATTACCACAATTGGAGGCTAAGTAGTCGATATATTTGCCATGGCATTCTTTATTTCGATCTTGGACGGTACGGATATACGTTTAGAATTCTCTTGCAAGATTTCTGATTGGAATCCATAGATATCACAGTCAATCACGAAGCTTGGGGTAATTTTTTTGCATTTCTCGCGAAACAATGCTGCAAGTGGTTAGCAACTGAGAGTAATAGGAACAATTGACTGTGCGACAGTAGCGATCCTAGTGGCCAGCAACTAAATTTAAACTGTAATTGGTTACACATTCCCTACGTATTCGTATTCATATTCATTTATTGCATCCACCTGATCACATACATGACATGGGACATGTCAAAAGTAACAAATAATTACTATTGAGCTTCGTGACCGTACGTACTAGACTGTGCTAATACACTAACTTTGTGGGTCATGCGGACATAGTAGGCGATACGGCCAAGTGGGCGTTTCTCCATTTAAATAGCAGAACTGGCCTTGTTCAAAGAAAGACCGTCTATGCTCATGTTTTGGACTTTGATTTATCACAAAATAAGGGTTTAATACTATCCACGCCCACACAAATCATTTAAAATGGATAACACGAGTTTCCCAACAAATAACCTCATATGTTTGGTAAGGTTACCTTACATTACCAGTAGGTACCATTTTTTAGTTCAGCTTACGTTAAGCTAGATCAAGATAGTTTGGGTTAAGTTGCCTTGGATTGCGTTACCTTTAAGCCCAGTTTCCACGTTGCTTGTTTAGTTGCGTGTTTCCTTTCTTTTGTTTATTTAAAACAATTTTTTGGTGAAGAAGAAGGATAATATTTTATCTTATAAACAACTTCTGATGGATATTTAAGCCGAGAAATGGGATAAAGTGCACAAAATAAAAACTTGCAAAAATTGTATGAATAGCATAGAACTATTGAATATTTTAAATTAATTTAAACCTATAAAGAACAAAGAAAACAACTGCATTTTTTATAATTTCTAAAAAATTCAACATGCCTTGGATTTGTTGTGTCCCTGCAATTCACTGTAACTTACTGCCGAATTCAAATGTACACTAAGCACTGGAAGTGTGAGATTTCTTCACCACTTGAAAGACCTTTGTATGAATACTATAACTATATGAAAAATTGAAATTCCGAATAATTGTGACGGTTTCTGCAATTCACGATTCAAATAAAATTGAACACTATACATGAAAATTCGTTTTTCCAAATGCATTACACTACATAACAATGATATCGATCCAACCGTAGCTCAATTAATGGCCTATTCATTTTCATTAAACGAACTTGGATATTCTCTCTGAATAATGCGGTTATGTAACTTTGTTTCCCATACAACTATCAATTATTAACAATTGAAGGGGTGAGAATTATAGTCCTGAGTCATACAGACAAAATTTTATAGGAGAGCGTGTTAAAGATTTAGAGTCCAATGCTATTAGATGCGGTCATAATTTCTTCCGCGTATACTTACGTCATTTGATGAGTAATTTTTATAATATTTTAATAGTAGGCCTACACTGCGTATACTAACTGGCTCCGCAGTGAAGCAAGCGGCAGTATTCGACCAGGCGGCGATGTAATGTTGGTACTCAGAATTGCCTGGTTTAAATGTAGGAATATTCTATTTCCTCTCTCGCTCCCTCTCATCCTCCACAATTCAATGGGGCCAAGGTCACTGACTCTACCTGCACGATACCAACACAACTCCTGGAGTCCCCGTGTTCTGCTTGCCATTCTCCTGCGTAGCCAGTTGGTATACGCACTGTAGCTTCCTCATACATGTAAGAAATGAACTCGCACAAAAATATTTTTGACAAAAGTGTGGCTTTGCACTATCCGATTCTGATCCCTGCAATTGAACACATGTAAGTAAAAACAATCTATTCCTCAAAGTGGAAGATTTTCAGATTAACACTTCTATCTCTTGGCTGCAAACGATAATGACTATTTATAAAATATCCAATATTAGGAAGCATTATGGAAGTTAATATGTTACTGGTCAGCGATGTATGCAATGGAAGGGGAAGAGAACTGGCCACCCTAACCCATTATCTCCTGTCTTAGCTGCCTCATGAGTGATGCCTTATTGGTGTCACTTATGAGGTTCACATCTGTCTTCGGACAGTTGACAAATCAACAACAATGGAAGTAAACTATGATACAGTAATATATTTCAAGATGAAGCTTCTGGCCATATTCGAAAACATAACATAGCCATATAGGTTATTTGAAATATTGCTACTACACACCTTCCAAATTCTCTTCCGTCTCTTCTTTCTTCTTTCCCTTATAAATAAAAATTGTAACCTTTTATTCAATTATCCTATATCAGCTGTGAGATTATCTAGTGTCGATGGAATTGCTTATATTAAGATGGTAATTTGGCGAGTCGAGAATGAGAAATCTCCAGGGATTACCTGACTTTCTCGTTACAGTTGTGAAAAGCCTCCGATGAAAACCAACTAATTAATCAGTTCGAGCGCAGATTCACATCAGCATGCAGCTCCTTACTCTTCACCTACGACATTGGCTGAGGTGGAAATGTAAATCTGTGTGCTTAAATGTGACAGGTTCATGTTAGTAGATTTGCTGGGATGTAAAAGAACTGCAGCAGGACAAAATTCTAGCACACCGGCGACGCCGATATGAGCAGTTGCGGAGTCTTTTTGGAAATATACTGATGAACGTTCTCCATAAGACAGTTCACCTAAAAATGGGTCAAGGATCTCATTCATATAACGCTCGCTGGTAATTGTGCCCTGATTGGAAATAGCCCCAATAATTCTGTGTCGCTTCATTGCACACCACACGCCTATTTTTTCACCGTACAAAGGTGTTTCGAGTAAAATATTGAGTTTCTCCTCACTGTAATACCGACGATTTTGTGAGGATACGTGTCCATTTAAGTGAAAATGGGCCTCATCAGAAAAATAAATTATTGTCTGAAAATTTCTTCAGAATTTACTTTCTCTAAACTCCAATTACAAAAGTCCAATCTCTTATTGGAATCTTGTTCATTTAACTTTTGAAATACGGGAATTCTGTATGGCCTTAATTTAAATAATTTTGTTGCTTGACGAGCGGACTCGTAACTTACTTCTGTTTCTTGTGCCAAACCTTAACGCGAAAGAATTCTGAATACCATATTTCTATTTAATTCCTGGAAGTTGAAGGTCATGGGTTTTCATTTCGAGAAAAGACACAGAGTAAAAATACTTATTAGGCCTACTCAAAACTTGTGTCACATTTATAAATGTTAGAATATTCCTTCGAACAATTAATGAACCAAAATAATTCACTTATCGTTTCATGTAAGCGCTTAACCCATTGAAGCGCAGTGGTTACAGTACGTAACCACCTTTTAAATTTGAGGTTCCCGCCTACTTACAGAGTGGTTTTTATTTCAAAACTACTTCGCTGCGTTCACTGATCCTTAGTAACTGTAGAAGAATTTTATTTTCTCCATATTTGTGCTGCTGAGCCTGTTCATTAAGATGGCCGATGTTGTTGTGTATAGTTGGGGTGTGGAAGACTCGCTACGTGTTTTTATTTCAGTTGTATGCTGAAATATCACAGTTACGTAAGTTTATATTTAGTATTATTTGTCTTTCGGTCTTTTAGAACATATTTCTGTAACAAGATTGTAATTTCTTCGACACATGTGGCATCAATATAGAAATAATGTGGTGGTTTCAAAACGTAACCACCATGCAAACAATGTAGTTATGCTTACCATATCCAACAAAATGTTCCATTTTCATGTCAGCTTATTCATCATGGCTACAAGGAAGAGATGGTTGGTGACAATCACAAAGTGTTTTTGATAACTTTTTCACAAGTTTGAATCTGATGATCTCTAAGGCAGCAGAATATGTATGCATGTGGTATAGTTAGACATGGGGGTATTGGTTTACCACACAACGAAAGAAGAGACCGCGACATGAAACGTGGTGAGTGATAGCCGTACGTCATATGCTGGAGTGTCCTGGCACAAGTGGAAGGATAGAAGATCGATTCTTTTCCATTCTAATTACCACGATCCATCTATTGTCGCCACTGTTTCAAGGAAAGAGAAGAATGGAACAACCAATGAAATTGCTAGTCCACAACTCGTGAAGGATTACAGCAAACATTGGGTTATATTGACAAAGCTGATATGTTGAAGTCCTTGTACGAGATTGATAGAAAATGCAGAAGATAGCGGCACCGTATTTTTTGGTATTTTGTTGATGTCACTGTGACTAATGCCTTCTTGGTATATTCATTGAGAGATGAAGGTGGAGAACTGACTCTGAAGAATTTCAGGTTGGCAGTTGTTGATGTTTTGGTCGCAGCTAATATTCCAAAACCTAGAGGGAGAAAGACAGTACTAAAATCTATGCACCACTTCAAGCCAACGGTCCCATATGAGAAAAGATTCGACAAGGTGGCACATACGCCTGTGTGTCGATCTTCAAGACGCTGTGCTTATTGTAGCACTGAAGTTCAACCACACGGGAGTAAATGGGCCTGCAACACTTGTGGAGTGGCACTTTGCTTTAATGAGACCAGAAACTGTTTACTTTTGTATCATTCACAATAATCTGAAGGCATTGTGTTCTGCAGTATTGCATAGTGTTTTTACCATGAAACCACCCATTTTCTGTGTCAAAAATTGAAGTTTTTCAAATTTTTAAAATTTGAGGTAGTTCTCTTAGACAAATATAAGATTAATTTCATTGCAAACACAATTTTTTATTTCCCTCCCAAATGCGTGCATCAAAGGGTTAAGGAATTAATCTGTTTTCCTTCTGTACAGGTGTTCGGATGACAGGCTATGCTGAAACTAAAGATCGTAGAAATATGAACATTTAAGTCAGCGGTCATCAGCACAGAACACCCTGGGGCTAGCGTCCATTACCCGCGGAGAACACACTGCACTATGGTGCACTCGTAGCTGCAAGTGGGTATGCTCTCTACCTCTTTCCTGCTGCACGACGGGGCAAGGGAACGGCTCCGCTCACCCTTTAGCCATTTCAGCGAGTGCTGACGACCACTGATTTATGTGAATAATTATGGTTCAATTGGTTTGCAAACTGAAATTCGTTGAAAAAGAACAACTAATAAGTGATACAAGATTTCTTAGAGTAAACGGATGAAATAATGCATAGAAATTGTCTGAAAATATCAAAGATGGGAAGCAAGATGTATATACATAAATATTCTTAGGACTGGCCTTTATTCATTGGCTCAATACATGCTAAATTCAAGCAACAACTTTCTACTCTTTCGACTTTAGTAAGACGTATATAATCTGTTAATGAATTTACATGAAGAATATGTCATTATGTTTTGGATGAGGAATGGTGCTGCTAATGCCAACAGAATGTTTCGACACGGCTGGCGCACTTTATACCAAATCATTAGCATCACAAACAATATTATGTAAAATGCGACGTAGTTCAACATCTTAACCGGCCATCCCAGGCCCCTCTCCAATTTTCCGTCCATTGTCCTCTGAAACCAGAAAAAATACCAAGTGATATTATTAACATGAATTTTTCTCCTTTAACCTAATAAATTCTTCACATTAATAACAACACTAAGGACAGATGGAAATATGACAGATGGTATATCTATCATCTAATGGGTAGGTCTGTACCAACTTATTTCGCAAAAAATACTCCATATTTTCATATGCAGCGTTTAAATCAATGAACACAGAATATAATAGAGTCGCTGTATAAATCTTATAGGCCTACTGTCGCCGCCATTGGCACGCGGTAGTCATTTTGATCCAACCCATAACTGAATTTGCTCTAATGATGTAGCTGTGTTGTTTCTAGTTATTCAGAGTAAAATTTTGATAAATTTAAATATGCAGGTCTGTGTGATGCATGACTGAAGAAAAAGGACTAAAAGAAGTTACCTGGAATAACTTATCATGGGTATGTATGAAAGACTAATGGCATCATATAGTCTATACGTAAATATGGGATTTGTTGTTGTCGTCTGTAGATCATTAATATTTAAATTTAACTTGTATCACAGCTTTCGAATGTAATCTGAAGTAAAAGTTGTTCGGACACTTCTAATATTCCTTGCAGCACAGTTTGTTCCACACTTCAGAAAGGAGAATATGGATCGCACGACCTTATCATATGTCTGTATCAAAAAGTGGGCAGTGCTGTCTATATTTGCAGCCTCATAAAGTGCTGAGTTCGTGGGGTTTTAAAAGGGCGCGTCAGCTACTCTGGCTAATTGCGCCCTTATCTAAAATTCTTCAGAAACAAAAACATAAACAATAAAATTGGCTAAATGCCAATACGAAACTAAAACACGTTGTCATTGTAAAAACGATGAATGCAAATGCAGTATTCACAAGGCGATTCTGAAAAAAAAAAATTATTAAAGTTAGCAGTTCTCAGACGCTAGGTTGTACTTAAAGAGGAACAATAAATAATAAAACAAATACCAACCAGATATATAATCTGGCGCATTAAAAAAATAAAAAGTTATAAAATATCCGGATGTAAATATCCGAAATGTCAATTATGTTAAAAATATATATAAAACAACAAATGTAACCTCTGGATGTAAAGGGTCCGGAGGATATGTATAACGTGTCAATAAAAAATTAAATCACCCTGTCAAGTGCTGCATTCGATAAAGATATCAGAACTGCATTTGCAGAATTAAAATCATTTCCAAGAGCGTCACGTAGAGTCGGTCGAATTGCTTATTGTCGACGGCCACGGTCATATTTCCTACAATGCAATAGAATGTGTTCGACCGTTATTGGTACACGGCATATAGGCTATCTCACTGCGGCTGAGTCTCGCCACGTAAGAGATAGCCATGGTCAGACGACAGTGGCCAATCCTCAACCGGGTGAGTAGAATCTCTTCGTGTCGTGACGCTCTTGTGGACGAATCCCAAACTCGAACAGTATTCTTTATTCTTCTTATAATTTGTTTCCCTTTATCCAGATCATTCTCCTTCCCATTGCAATCATATTGTATATTTCAGATATACACCTCTCGCGCCAATACACTTCAGATCCATTCATAGCACCGTCCCTGGCCTCGTTAGCAGAGATCCAACATGACCCGGAATCCACACTACTCCAATCTCAGAATCAGAGCTTAGGAGAGTGTGGAAAAGTTCCTGGGTTCTCAACACACGCGGATCATCAGAATTCAAACACTGCAGGGACTGAATGGCGCTTGTCGGAACAAATAAGGAATCTGCCCGCTGTTGTCTAATTAAAAACAATGAAGCTCTTTAAAAAGTGTAGAGTTCAGAAGTAAAAACACTTGTATATTGGCTCAATTTATATTTAAATATCTGTACAATACCAACACAATCATTTACCCGGAATCCGTCAGTAAAAACTGAAGAATAATTTGGAAATCGTGATAAAAGTTCACTAAAACGAAGTCTGTAAACAAAAGCTGGTGTAAAATTCTTAAATTCTCCGACTCAGAGTTACGTCAAACATGGGACCTCTCATTAACCACGAAAGAGTTGTGGTGTATTCCAATATGCGAAATGGTGGTAGATGAATGTCGAGCTCAGAGAGCAGTTCACGAAACTGGACACCTGCTGGACGAAGTCTCCGTGAATTTTAACTGTATCGGCCGTAAAAAGACGAATGGTGAAAGGAGTCGTAAGATTTGTGCTCCTGCGAGCGGAGCTTAACAGCAGTAACAGTAAAGTTGTAGCACAGTCTAGTATATACAATCACGAAGCTCAATACGTAGTAAACATGCATAGAAAGATAGTTGCTAACCACTAGGTTCGCTAATATCGCCTCATTACAGACAATGCGAAATAGTACCAGCACAGTTTATTGTTCCTAGCATCCTTACAATTCAAACTTCGTGACTGTATATAGTAGACTGTGGTTGTAGGGTGTGCTAGAGAAGCACCTTGTTTTAGGTAAATACACAATTAAATTTGGCAGGATTGAGATCTGGAGATCATGGAAGTCATATTTCTTAAGTTGTCTACTGGTTGCACGATAATGAAAGGTCTCTGGAATTAATAAATTGTTTTTCAATGTGTCATCTTGCATGAAAATTACATTTTCCAGATGGTATTTCTTCAGTCTTCAGTCAGCGGCGACGAAGTTCTGTAGCATACTCAAGAGCACTACCTGTTTATTGTGACAATCTCTATCATACAATTTTTGTCTCCTTCGGAGCAATATGGACCAATGATGAAGTGAAACCCTATAATACAATGGCTTACAAGTCATGAAAACATTGTTGAATTTAAAAGTGCAGGTTATATTCAGAACAAATTCTGCAATTACGTATTTCAACTTCTGCATTAAGAAAGAAGTGTGCTTCATCTGTCCAGAAAAAAACTTTATACTCGATGATTACTAAGCAGAATCTGTTAGCACAAACAAATCAAAATCATAATTTTTGCTTATCACTTTTTATTGCGAATAATAGTTTTTGTTTGTACAGGTACAGGCTAGGTGCCGTATTCATAGACATTTTTAGCGCGGTCTTCCGGTGGATGATCAGCGTTTTTCGTATTCATAAACCAGTGTTAGAGATAGTATATGATTTGAATTCTGTACAAGTAACCAGTGGATAGCCGGGGCTAGCTTAGTACGCTCGTAGCGCGTGCTGCGAAATGTCTATGAATAGCACCCTAAGATATTTTCTTAGGGTGCTGTAACTCGTTCCGACATGTCTCTAAACTAGTTTCGTATTAATTATATATATATATATATATATATATATATATATATATATACATACTGTAATTACTTGTTTAAACACCACTTTAGCAGTGACATTATTGATTACGTTTGGGCTTTAATATTTCTCTTTATCAGCAACAGAACCAGTTTACTCAAACCTCCTGCCTAAATACCAGTAATCAGAAATTGAATAGCATCAGTCGTCACATTTTAGATATGTATTCTAAATTTTCTCAGACTCTGAGAAAGGCTCTTATTGCTGTCACTATAACATTTCGCGGGCTGAGAATGACAAGGTTCTATCTGACATTTTTAGCAAAATTGAGATTTTTATTGCATTGGATTCTGCTACTTCACAGCTATCTACCATATAAATTATATGTTGATACCTCAGTTATTGTTCGTGATAAAGTTAGTTTGAAAAGGTTCTTATCTACATTGATTTTATTAACAACCAAACTTTTAAAATGCTCTCCTGTAAAATTTAGTAAACATAAACACTAGGTAGAACCTTGTCATTCAGAACTCTCGATTTGACTAGTTGTATCCTAACATTTAATGAGGGAAGCATGGTTTGAAAGTTCAAAATTCTTGTAGGAATACCAAAGGAAGGAAGCAGTTCTCCCTTCCTGAGATTAATATGAAAGAATTATAATTGAGTACTAGTACTAAAGATAATTGTAAAGTCAACCCCATGACAGGCGAATTCGGCCCAGTGGGTGGCAAGAGGTTAAGGCTCCCACTTTTACAGACAATCGGCCTTTAATAGCAGTAAGGTGTCCGCCGCTTTTACCTCCAAGGAAATGCCTCTGGTACTCATATCTCTTAGAGGCTGAGTGGACTCCTGGGCCAGAGTGTGGTCGGAAGGATTAGATGAGCGGAAATATTCATGACCCTATCGGGAATAGAACCCGTGACATTCCGGCTCTCTCAGTACTAGTACTACTAAAGAAAAAATATGAGAATTGTACTATTACAACATTCCACTTTTATAAACACTTCATAAATTTAAAACGAGCTACTTAATGGTTTTGTTTAACTAGACCATGGCGTTACTTATTGTTGCATTAGTGGTTGTTATCTATTGTAAATTAAAGTACATTGTCTTTGGCTAATTTAAATTAAAATTTATTTTCAATAAAATTGTGTCCCCATGCCTTCGCACCAATGTCGTAATAATAACAAGTGCATGTAAATTACATAACGTCTAAGAAGGATAAGAAGTTAAATATAGGCCTCTGTATAGAAACTGAAAATGTCAATATGGTAACCTTAGTCATAAGCAAACATAAATAAGCCATGATTTCAGAAATATTTGTGTCTTAAAGTAACTTAATAACAAATACTTAAGAAATTGACAAAAAAAAACGAACTTAAAAATGTGTTCAGTGCATCTGGTATGATTTAATATATTTTAAATAATTGTCTTTCAGTAATGGTCAGGTCTACCCCAGTTTATGGTATGGAAAGTAGTTTTCAATATTCAATTTCAGATCAATAGAGGAAGAGGTCGGTCTGGGTGACGCAGTCGGTAGATTGCTGACCTTCTGTGCTCGAGGTTGCGAGTTCGATCCCGGCTCAGGTCGAAGTGTGCTTAAATGTGACAGACTCATGTCAGTAGATTTGCTGGCATGTAAAAGAACTCCTGCGGGGCAAAATTCTGGCTCACCGGCGACGTCGATATGAGCAGTGGCGGAGTCTTGTTGGAAATATAGGCCTACTAATGAACGTTCTCTATAAGTCAGTTCACCTAAAAATGGGTCAAGAATCTCATTCACATAACACTCGCTGGTAATTGTGCCCTGAGTGAAAATAGCCCCAATAATTCTGTGTCGGTTCCTTGCACACCACACGCCTATTTTTATACCATACAAAAGTGTTTCGAGTACAAGATTGGGTTTCTCCTGACTGTAATACCGATGATTTTGTGAGGATACGTGTCCATTTAAGTGAAAATAGACCTCATCAGAAAAACAAATTATTGTCTGATCAATTTCTTCAGAATTTACTTTCTCTAAAATCCAATTACAAAAATGCAACCACTTATTGGAATCTTGTTCATTTAACTTTTGAAATACCGGAATTCTGTATGGCCTTAATTTAAATAATTTTGTTGCTTGACGAGTGGACTCGTAACTTACTTCTGTTTTCTGCGCCAAACGCTTAAGAGATTTTTGCGAAGTGTGCACTAGTCTCTGTCCTATCTCGTCTAATTTTTCTTCTGTAAGAACATGTCTTCTCCTTTGTATTTTATGATCATTCACTGAACACGTCTGTTTGAATTTTTTGGCTAACCTTCTTACTGTAGTGGCATTAGGCACGGGCCTATTTGGAAATTTGTTACTGAAGTTCTGTCGTGTTCTCGCACATGATTCTCTGTATTTTATGTACAGTAGTGGCAAAAAAACCGTATCGACCTTTGTAGTTGATTTCAGAGTCACAGATTCAAATTTTGCTTGTCACAAAACACATCCAGCTTGTATAATTAATTGTAACAATGAAATTTATTGCATTTGTTCGATTCTTACCGTCTTTTGTTTCCTTCAATGCCTCAAACTTACAGACGAAAAAAATTTGATATTTTTATTTTCATCTAGCATCAATATTACCCTACATTTCTACCTCTATTCGGCAAAGATAACTGCGTATTTTTACATTAAGTAGCAATACATATCTCTGGCTTCACTATCCATATTGAAATGACCACAGTTTGACACAATACACAGCACAGGATCCTTTTGTATCAGCTACACGTGTCTGTCCGGTTTTTTTTTTGCCACTACTGTACGTAGTAAACATATACACACCTTCACGTAATGAAAATCGCATTGCAACAACGCCGAACACACACTCGCAACACAAACACAACTAATTCAACTTTCACGGACGAATACAGATGGTAAACTAACTCGCAACTGTGACTGCATGGCGCGGAGTTCGTTAGTGGAAGCAGTCGGGAAACACACTTGCTGCTCGGGCAACGCGGCAAATGAAAACTCCGCGGCATAACAAAACAGTGTCACTGTAGCCCAGCCATGGCGAAAATGTGGTCGTGCGCCGAGCCACTGTGTAACCTGCAACATGCATAGCACTTGTGAAGGGAGGCGGACACCCGAAGGGGAAGTGAAGCAACTGTCTGACTTATTAACGGATTTTCATTTTCCTTACGTCAAGCACTTAAATATAATTTTATACAGTATAAGGTTACAAATTAATTTTTAGTACGTGTAACGAAGAAAGAAATGAATAAGAAAACATATGACACATTATCACAACCTAAAATTAACTGTCTTCAGAATGTGTCCGCGACAGAGTTTCAAAATCAGGAATTATGTCACTTGCCAGTCGTAGTTGATCACGAAGGTGTTTGTCTGTCAGTCGTGATCTAAATTTGGTTTTTACTATTTTCATTGTTGGAAATAATTTTTCACAAACGTAAGTTGTAGCGAACATGGCTTCAACAGAGCAAGCGAAAGAACGAAGCTTCGGATATTTATTTTTTGGCAAATATTTGAAAAGTTCAACATTAATTGTCAAGTCCTCACATCTAGCTTTCATTTAACATCACACATTGTAAATCTGTGAGTTTAAATTGAAGATCTAACCTCATTATTCGTACATTTGCTGAAAAAGGATCGACGTACAGAGATAATAATAATAATAATAATAATAATAATAATAATAATAATAATAATAATAATAATAACACTTAACCTTTTAATGTTTCATGAGTGACATGTAGTATAATGCTGTTTTATGTTATACAACCTTTTTCCTCGTAATACTCGTGAACAAATTATACATTTAATATTCGCATCATATTGGCAGCAAAAAAAAAATGCGTCCTCTCATTCTATTTGAAACTTTCGATTTTGTAGAGGTAAATGCTTTCGAGAGAGACATTCGACGATACGCCACTCGTAGGTCAAAGATAAATACAAATGGAACGGAGTTTGACTCCAGTGAGTGAGAGGGTGGGGGTTGGGGGAGGTAGGAAGCATGAGAAATGCAAAGCTATCATTGCGAGCCACAATGTGTTCGCGAGTCACACTTTCGCCACGGCTGCTGTAGCCTACTACCACCGACTTAAACAAATTAAGCAACTATTTTACGCATTAATTTTGGAAATAATATGGAGTGTGTATAGCATATGTTTGTATGTATGTATGTATGTATGTATGTATATATCGCCTATTCAAAGCGTGACGTAGTTGCAGTAAATTTTCACCACACATCGAATTTTCATGAACAGATCCCATGAAAAAAGATAAATAATCGTCAGTCGACTAAGCTAATGCCTAGTTGTTTTGATATTATTTGGAAGGTATGGTACTTTACCTTTGCTAAGGAAAGAACTCACGTTGCTGTCATTAAATAATGATAATAGACTTAAACTAACCTAATTGAACGTACAGGTAATGCAGCTCATCCACACAACATTAGCCTATTTCTAAAAGCACAATATTTTGCTTTTAAGTACTTTTTAGATGTAGAATATTCAGCACTTGGAACAAATTATAAAATGATTAAAAATTAAATACTTGCCTTAGGACTCATTCCAATAACAATTGCAGTCTTGCTCCTTACTCTATACTGCTTGTGGTGTGCTAGCAAGATCTAGAAAGCAATAGAAGACACGTGACAAACGTTGACCTATCACGGATCAGTTCATAATATGGTCACAGTCTAATATATACAGTCACGAAGCTTGAGTTCATGAGGGTACTAGGAACAATAGACTGTGCAGGTACTATTTCGCATTGTCTGTAATGAGGCGATAGTAGCGATACTAGTGGTTAGCAACTATCTATCGATGCATATTTACTACGTATTGAGCTTCGTGACTGTATATACTAGTGGTCATAAAGCCGACAAAAGGCTTTCATTCCATTATTATTTCTCCGTCATTTAATATTTATCATTTTCTCATTGACAATGGATTTATTTCGTGGCGCTTTGTTAATGAAATCAGAACTTGAGAGAATATTAGTAATCATACGGTTTCAACTTCATCGTTAGAATGGTGTGCTGTACTCTATCAACATGAGAGCACAATATTCCTAAAGGTGGCCCTAAATACTGTATGTGTAAATACTAAATCTACCATTATAAAATGAATGTAACATTTACAGTAGTATCTTCTGCGTTCAGACATGCATCAACAGACAAAATATATTTCAATGTCATAGCCAGTGTAGATGCTAGCGTACGTATATTATGAGAGTTATATTATCGCCCGCAAACTAAGATACCGTACTACAGAGATTTTCTTTTTTAGAAATTATTTGGAACATAAGAGTACTTTACCTTTATCGATATCACAACTCCCGTTTGCTATTATATAATGATAGTGGAATTAATATAACCTAATTGAACGTAATTCAGCTCATCCACAGAACATTATTTCTGAAATTACAATAATTTGATTTTAAATTCTTTCGAGGTGTAGAACACTCAACACTTGAAATAAATATTAGGATGATTAAACATTAAATTTTTATTTTCATATTTAATACTACCTACCGGCAAACTTCCACCAAAATCACCACCATTAAATATGAAAGCGTTAATCTGTGACATCCCAGAAGGCAATGGAGGACACGTGTTGAACGATGACCAATCATGGATTAGTCTGTCGTATGGTGGTAAGAGCAATTATTATTCAAATATACTGTAATGGCTTTCATTCCATTCTTATTTCTCGTAATTTGGTATCCAAGATTTTCTCACCAACGCTGGATGAACTTCGTGGTATAATTAAATTAGAACTCGCGGGAATATTAAAAATCAACACCCTCAACCAACGACGGATTTTCAGGGAAAGCAGTGCCTCTGCTAACATTTTATCAGAATACAATTAGACAGTATTCATTCCAGCTGAATTAAGAGCGTAGACAAGTTTTAGCAAATGAATTATATTTTTCCTTTTATATTAATTTTAATAAGTTACGCCAAACCAACCACATTCAGTTGGTGATGCCCGCTCGTTATAGATAGTACAAATAATTGATACAGTACCGGAAACGACAGATAGCGCTGTAATCTGTACAGTCGACATCTATAGTCGCGTCGCTCTTATTTTCGGCAGCCAATCACGTTGGAGGTCGACTACATTTAAAAGTGTGCCATTCGCTGCTGATGGCGTTCTGCACTTCCTAAGGCTCAATAAATACTTAATATAATCGCCCGACATTTTGGTTCTTTCGTTGGTGTTCGCAGAAAGCACACGAGGACGTTACTTCCCGCTCAATTATTTGCTCAGTTACAGTATGTTTGATTTATTATCATAGGAGCTACGACATGATAATGTTTAACGGTACGGCAAATAGATTCCTCGTCTGGCAGCTCGGCAACGAAAGAACAAAAATGACGAACGATACTACCTACCTAGACTTATAGAGCCTTCACTTCCTAAGGCGTAAACAAAGAGGAGTCACGCCGGAAATAACAGCGACGCGACTATATTAGCCTGAAGTGTCTATGAGAAAGCAGAATAGCGCAGAAAACCTGGTAACCATGACAGCAACAGTTCAACGAATACTGGTACGATGGTTGATTGGCGGAGTGTTTAACACTTAAAAGACGAAGGGGTCATTTTGACTCCTTTCCCATATCTTATGAGGACATTAATCCTATGCTACATGTCATATTCAATTGTGGATCTATGATATTTCTTAATTTTATCAAGGTATTGTTCACCTGAAATTTGGACGTTGAAACTTCTATGTAAGTGGGGATATTAAAACAAATTACCTAGAAAGACTGAGAGGTCAAATGGCACCCGTCGATATTATCAGTATGTATGTAAAGTCAGCAGCCCAAATACTGATCTGAACCTCACAAGTGACATCAATAAGCCATCACTCATGAGGCAACTAAGCCAGGAGATAATGGGGTAGGGTGGCCAGTTACTTTCCCCCTCCATTGCATACATCACTGACTAGATATGTACTCGTAGTACACTAATCAGACTTGAGATGTAATTATCAGTAATGAAGTGTAATATTATTATTAAATTAGTAACTAGTTTTGGACTCGATTCTAAGCTTCCAAAACAAAACTGTGATATGTGCAAAATACAGACATTCCGCCTGTGAAAAGTGTGAAAAGAATCAACTTGTGTGTTGTGATAAACGTTTAATATAAGGTTGAAAAGAGAATGTTTCAAAGGAAAATAATATTCCTAAATACTATTATATTTTTAGTGACTATTTCAGTGGTTGAGAATAGTTCTTACAACTGTTGAAAAAAAATATATTATTAACGAAAATATTACTTACTAAAAAGGACAACAACTTTAATCCATAAGACTACCGGTATAATATTTAGAATCTTACTGTTTTGTGCTACCTATTACATTTTTACACTGACTGTACTTCTGTTGTGAAGAAGATTATGCTTAAAATATATTGCTAACTTATTACATTACATATTACACAACCAAATATTTTTCCGTGCATATTAAGACAATATAAAACAAGGGGTCAAAATGGCCCCCTCAGTCCTTCTATGTATGTCACCATATCAAGTCTTCATAGTATTAAAGCTAACTAGAACTGACGAGAGGAGGCGAATAAAATTGGGAACAGTCCTCCCACTGCTAGCTAACAAGTGTATCGCTAGTCTCGGCTATAACCTTGAACTTCCTTAGATCTAATATAGATCTTTATCAACCTAGATCAGATATATATTCCTTTAACACTAGAAACAAAGATAATTTAGATTACACAATGTGCAGATTGAGTGTGAGTGCCAATACTTGCTATTTTTAAGGCATCAATATATTTAACCTTTAACTACTATCGTCGGATCAATAATGACCCAGTCACTTTAATTTCTTAGACATCTGTACGAGTTTTAATAATTCAGTCTTGTGGCTTTCTGTATTCTTCCACGGCGGTGTTCTGCATCAGTTAAAGCTTGATTGTCGTCAGAAAAAGTTGTATCTTGCTCACAAAGAGGAAGTCGGGTCAGCAGTGACCCGACAATTGTAGGTAGTTAATACAACTTTCTTTGCGATAAATGTTTTTATATAGTATTTTCTTTTGTGAATAATTGCACCATGAGTGAGAAGAAAGTTTCTGCTTGGTTATACGAAGTCTCTGACAATGATTTAAGTGATGCAGGAGCTATAGTAAGTAATCTTGAAATACACAGAGTGAGGAAGAAATTCCAGATGAAGATTACAGGGAAATATTACAGTCCTCAACAGAAAATTCAAGTGAACCAGATCATCAACCAGATATATTTGCTGTGTCAGATAGTAAATCATACACATTAATATTGGCATATCGTGAAGCAGAATTAGTGGTGGTTCGTGAACAGTATTCATCTGCATTGCTAAATGAGAACCAGAGGTAACTACACGACCATCTCAAGAACCAGAGGCATCTACATTGGCAGAACATGAGCTAGAGATATGTATAATGGAAGATCGTGAATCTGAGATATTTCAAGCATACACAGGAAATGGAGAAAGTGTTTATAGGAAAAATAGATACAAATGGTTTACTGCACCTTTCCACAGTTCGAGAACCAGACAACGTAATATAGTGAGAGTAAAACTGCCTCAACTCAGACATGAAGCAAGAATGATTCATTTTAATAAACTAATTGATTTTTGGAAGGTAATTTTTTATGATAAAATTCTGAATTTGATTGCTACTTATACGAATGCAAAAATAACAGAACTTTCTGCAAACTATGGTAAAACAGCTTCATTCACTAACCACATCGATACTATGGAACTGAATGCTTTTCTGGGGCTATTGTACTTCAGTGGAGTTTCACGATGTGAGGACATGTGATTCCAATGCACTTCAGCCTGGTTGTGCTAGCATATCTGAACATCTATGGGGAGCAATGGATAGGGAAAGTGTGACCTGTTGCTTGACCAGCACGATCACCTGACTTCAGGCCCCTAATCTTTTTTTTTCGTTGGGGACATGTGAAGTATACACCACTTGACTCGAAACCAGAGAGGAACTGACTATGCCAATATTCGTTGCTTTTGAAAAAATTGCACACAGACCAGTAATGTTTGACAGAGGCCAATAATCGCTGCTATGATGGTGTAATGAATGTAATCAGGTTCATGGTAGATACTTTGAACATCTGTAACTTGTTCTCAAACATACTTAAAAAATAATTCATTTTACATTTCTGTGGTGTTCGGGTAAATGGGGATAAGTCATTATTTTGTGCAGATGGAATTTTGTTCTCCAGATGAACACATAAGTTAAATTGTACAAGTGAGTGTACAAAAATCAAAAAAATACTAGCAGTTGATGTGTTTTATTTGTGTAAAAAATTATTTGCAACAAGGGTCCAAGTTTAATTTTCATTTATCTTCAAACTCATTTCTATGACATATCTCTCTTCACCCAAACAACACAGATTTGTTAATGTCACTAAAATCTGTTCTTTTTTTTTTCGATGTCGCATAGTTCCTAAACAAGGTATCGGAGATCATGGATTGTTTCACGAAAAATTACCCTCTTTGTGAAATATATCGATCCCCAGAGTTTGTCGCAAATGTCCTGAATCAGCCTGTATATAACTGCATCATGTGCATTCCATCAGAAGTTTTTAATTTTTTGGTAAGTAGAAAACTCTGAAGTGATTGATAGTAATCTTCAGATGCTTTTACAACTTAAGACATATGTAAAGTGGAAATTCTAAATGGGCTAAATGCAGGGGCGGCTTTCGAAGGGGGGCTGCGGAGCTGCAGCACCCCCAGACATTTGTGGCTCTTGTCTCGTTTTATGTTGTGAAATACATTTATTATACAATCTCTATTTAGCGGCTCGAATTTTTTTTATAAAATTTCGCTCCCATTGACATGCAAGCAATCGTTAGTGAAGTCACTTCCTCCCCTGGTGCTGCCAGAGCGAAACCAGACAAGGACTATAGGATGAAGCCACTTCCTCCCCTGGAGCTGCCAGTCTCGTCTCGGATGCTTTGCGCGTTAGTTTTACCCCTCCCTCTGCTGCCCCTCGCCGCGAATCCAGAGTTTCCAGGCGCTGCAAAATTCGCAGCAGTTTGTCAGTAGCGCGCAGTTTTAAATACATTTTCTTTAATGTTGTGAGTATAACAAGAGCAACAGTGTTTAATTCTGTACAATATTTACAGTCTATTCAGTTCAGTACCTTAACAATTCAGGAGAAATGTTAAATTAAGTACCCATCGGTTGAATCTCATAATGGAAAGAGCCGCTCAACAAAATACAAAGGCTCGCATATTTTTTGCTAGTTTATCCAGTATCCCAGCTTTCTTCTCTCGATCTCCTCACAGTCTGTTTTAGATTAATGTGTTTCAAAGACAATTCCATCAGCTGGGGCAACAAGATGGAGTTTTAAAATAAGAACAGTAAATGTTGTTCATGAGAAGAAGGAGCCATTGCTAGAATGTTTTCAAACCATAGTGGAATCTGAAACATCTAACAACATCGCAATAAATGAGGCAAGCACGGAACAGTGCACAGTTGAGCAGCGAGATCTGTGGAAATGAAAACCCTAAACAGCGTCGTAAGGTCGAAGGGATTCAGATAAGTGTTGCGGCAGCCAAGGAAGTGTGTAACCTCATTATCACACAAGCTAACACCCGATTCCAGTTCATAGATCATCTGATATTATCTTCTCTTCTGTGCCAAGAAAAATTTGAATGCTACAAAAGCTCATTCCCTGAAAATGACTTAAATGTATGTGTGAAGCTTTTTCCAATGTTCGATAAAGAAAAACTAAAAACGGAACTCACTGTGTTGTATCAGAGACAAGAATTCAGAAATATCAGTGACGCAGTCAAGCTCTTGCAGTTTCTTCTATCTGAGAACTTGCAAGCCTCATTTTCAGAAGTTGTGAAACTATTACGCATAGCTATCACCATACCAATGACAACTTCCGAACCAGAACGTTGCTTTTCGTGTTTGAAGAGAGTAAAATCCTATATTAGAAATACGATGAGAGAAGTGACCGCATTAGCTATGTTTTCCATTGTAAAGATTATGTTAAACGACATACCGGATTTTAATAAGAAGATGATTCAAAAGTTTGCAACCTACAAGACAAGGCACATGGAACTAATCTTTAAATAAAATAAGTTGCTTGGTTTATTTTTGTATGCAGCCCCCCTTAATTCAATACCCACGAGCCGCCACTGGCTAAATGCCAAAATATTCATTCTATGATAATCAAATAAACCTGCATATATTCCATAATTTATAACATAATGTATTACACAAAAAATCATCTGAATACACAATTAAATTAGCAGTACCATGTCTCGAGGTTATTTGCAGAAACACATTGAAAATATATTATAAAAAAATGTATTGGGAAGAAACAGAAATGGGGTAAGGGATAAGTGCTGTAGTCACTTTCCTCCATAAAGAACTTTGTCGAAAGTTCCGTAAGCACACAGATCAATAGAGATATTCCTATTCTTTTCATCATTGATATTTATCATAGAAAGCAATCTTTCTTTTTAGTTTGAATGAGCTATGTTCAGATAGCAAATCCAACTCAATAGCTGCTATGTCATGGACACTAGAATCTTTGCAAAAAAATTACAAACTGAACAATCTTCCAATGCACTGAATATTTTCTTGTACAAAGTGATCAGATGAGGTGTGGACAGGAGTTGCTGACGCACTCGCGGTGGAGAACAGACAGTGTAGTATCACAGTGATACCAACTATAGAAGTTTCCGTAACGATTATGCAAGCATATACACAAGGGAAAAATTGAGTCTATGTTTGGTAGAGTTCCTGGGTAGCTCAGCCGGTAGAGCGTTGGTGCGCTTAGCCAAAGGCCCTGGGTTCGATACCTGGCCCAGAACAATTTTTCACTTGAAATTATTCCAATCAGCTTCACAGGGAGCTATACCTGAAAGCTAGATTTGCAAGCATATACGTGTTCGTTCTGGCAAAGCTAATGAATCAGTCCCCAAGTAACTGGCAAGTGACATGGAACATAATACAGTGTATTATGCGATGTTTTCTTGTACATTTAAAGTGAAAGTGTGAATAAGTATGAACTGTATAACAGCTAATCAAATGTTTACTACCGGTACTAAACGTGTATGATTCATATGTTTTAACCTATTTACAGGAACATTGGTCTTGTCACATAAATGATTTTGATGGCCATTACAAATTTTCCTATATAAATATTTAAAGAAAATAATCTGCTCTCAATGAGGGTGACCATAAAGATCCAGAGTAAAAGCACTACAGAATAATTTAGAAAGACAGGAATTGTTATTAAAAAAATTCAGAGAAATGCAAACCCAACAGAATCATCAATGGCCAAAATATAAATGGTATCACCGCCCTTATAAATTAAAACAGTCCGAGCTTGTTTCAGAGGAGAAGGCATAAAAGAAAAGTGTAGCATTGCATTGGTAAATAAGGTTAGGAATTTCGTTGTTTTCAGATGCCTTAACCCTTAAAAGCCTGAATTATTTTTCGTCAAGATTTTCGTTTATTTCGTTAAAGATTAATTAAATGGATGTAATTGAACACAACAATACTTTTGTTTTCAATTGTTGAAGCGAATCTGTGGAATTATAGGGCGTTACCATATGGTAACGCTAGGTCATTATGTTGTCAAATCTTAAAGAATGAGCTATTGCCTTATAATGACATCTTTCAAGCAATTTATTGAACTCAATTGAACTTTAGCATACAAATAATATATTCATCACTCATTCAGTGTTCTGCCCAAGGTCAGATCTTTCACTGCAAACCCAGCATTCTCCAATGTTTCCTATCTTCTGCCTTCCTGTTTGTCTTCTCGTATGATCCATATATCTTCATGTCGTCTATCATCTGATATCTTCTTCTGCTCCGAACTCTTTACCATTCACTCCCGTTCACCATTCCTTCCAGTTCATCCTTCAGTAGGCAGTATCTTCTCAGTCAGTGACCCAACCAATTCCTTTTCCTCTTCCTAATCAGTTTCAGCATCATTCTTTCTTCATCCACTCTTTCCAACACGGTTACAATTCTTATTGTCTGTCCACTTAACACGTTCCATTCTTCTCCCTATTCACATTTCAAATGCATCTATTCGTTTCTTTTCACTTCGTCGTAATGTCCACGTTTCTGCCCCACACAATACTGCACTCCATAAAAATAATACAAAAAATACAAAAATAAGAAAATTACTTTCACAATACCTGAACAAATATACATAATAGAATTATTGTCGCAATATACTCGTATGAACAAAACACATTTTCGAAACATAACATTTCACATAATTTTTTGTGTGATTTTCACATATTTCGGTAGTAAGGTAAAACATTTCTTATGATATGACAAAAAACATGAGCTACATCAAATTTTGAGGAAGCTGAATGTCGGAAGAGCATTCTCACTAGCACATCGCTGTCTTTTGTTTCCGGGTATCGGAATCACTAATGTTCCATTCTATTGTATCTTATATAATCAGATGTTCTGCGAGTGACGTCCAGAAAGTAAGTTTACCCGGAGCCGTTTGCAGAAAGAAAACACAGTTTCATGAAAAGATTTATTGGAACAGATACAGCAATTGTTGAACTATTTTTCAACATATTTCCCACCAGAACTGAGAGATTTGTCACACCGTGGGAACAACTTTTGTCCCACGCAGAAGTCTCCCGCCTGGAATCGGAACCAGTGTGTGACAGCCGTTTGCACCTCTCTGTTGATACCATGGTAACAGAAAGTCTCAATTCAGGTGGAAATATGTTGAAAAAATAGCTCAACAATTCCTGTATCTGTTCGAATAAATCTTTCCATAAAATTGTATTTTATTTCTGCAAACGGCCCCAGGGAAATTTACTTTTTTGACACGTCTCGTAGCTCCAATGTCGCTGTATTTGGAAGTAGATGGTCACCCCTTGCCTCTTGGGGTGCTCCCAACTTCTTCAAATCTCCCATTTGAATTCTAATTCATTCAATGGTGAGCCAGATCTTCTACTTGGCTTCCAAGCATTTTGTATAGCTACATCTAACAACCATGTGAAAATGGGCTAAAACAGTTTTTACATAGCTAAGGCGAATTTTTATAAAGAAAATAAAATTTGTCCCATCTCTGTCTTTAAAAGTCACTCTCTGGAGAAATCGATTGAACTGTTATAATATACGGTACTGTTTTATCCACTTACGCTTCCCTGATGGCACCATTTCCACACATTGCAGTGTTGACGGTATCATTCTCTTTCTATCACAGATGACTCTTCAACTTCCTCTTGTTCTATAAAAGGAACATCATCTGGTGCACCTATTCTGTCGCTATTAACAAAAATAACCCCAGCTTCAGTACTCGGTTTCCTTCCACTTAGGTTGTCGAACATGCCACCCTCTACATCTTCAGAGTTCTCGTCAGATACAAAGTTGGGCTTTGGTGGCTGTATGTAGAATGCTATAATTTTTCGTTTTCTAATTCCAAAAGTATCTCATGCACTTTCACGCACCTGTTTGTAACATACATTTTGTTACTTGTACTTTCTTGCAACTCCTCCATCTTACTGTTAATAGCAAGAGAGCACAAAGAATGAGTGACAACATATTAGCCTAGCGTTACCATATGGTAACATAAGAAACAATGTATTATATCCACAACAATGTTACGGATTGTAAACTTGTGTTTGATGTACATGAATATTCAATCAATAATAAGTAAAATACCACAACAAACATTACAATCAAATTAATCAAAGTAACAAATAAATTATCTTACTTCTTGTTGCACTCCAAAATTGCTGCTGAGAAAGTAACATCTAAATCGCACAGCTGATCTTGCCCAACTGGTATAATAAATTTGTAATTTCATAATGTAATAAGAAAGAATCAATCATGTAGCTTGGATTCTCAAAGAAAAATTCCAGTTTTATTAATTAAGGACGTGTATGAAGCAAGTTATATTGCTTTCTGCACTGCGTTACCATATGGTAATGCTAGGTTAAAATGGGTTAATATGCGAACAGTAACACGGTCCGGGCCAGGGGACGTGTCAATCTTAATGCCATAAAGAGCCTTATGAATATCTTCTTCACTAACGGTAATGTTGTCAGGTAAATCACTATTAGGATCGAAATTGGACAGTGGTGAAACATTATTTTCCGAACAAAATACATCTTCAAAATGATCAGAAATAACATTAACAGGAATTTTGCAGCATTGTTGTTTGCTTGATTTTCGCAGAATTTGTCGGGCTATTTTCCTTCTTTGATTATAAAAATTATACTGCGCCAACTCATACTCGTATTTTTTTCTATTTACTTCCCTCTTTCGAATAGATTTTCTCACAGGATTATTAGATGACTGAAAATTATACTTATATTGAGCGTTTAATTTGCGATTTTTGTAATGTCGTATAGCTGGATGTTGAGGGCCAGGCAATTCAGTGGTTTCATCAAGAAAAGTTTTAATAAATCTTTCGTTAATAGTTCCAGATCATCAGTATTTCCGTCCGACAGAATTTGTGAAATACGGTCTTCCCATTGCTGCATCGGATTGTCATTATGACTATCGTGAGGCACTGCATCGAAAATATTACAATTATTATTATTATCTTGCTCAGGTGAAGTATTAGAAATATGATTGTCCGAAACTAGATCATTGGAAGAAGTAGAAGAAGAAGGAGAATAATACTGACTCACGATTTTGTCCCGTCGTTGTTGCAGATGAGCTTTACCGATGTGAATATTGACACCAACAGAAGATTCGCAGACTTTTTTACAAACTGGACATATGGCAGTTGCACTAGTACCTACATGAAGAAACGTTCATAATGTGAATAATATAACCACTAAAGTGTAGGAAAAATTTAGATAGTCAGCATCGAACGTAGAAAAAAAATAATAAAAATAAATATAAATAAAAAGGTTATATTATATTCACAAATACACTTAGATCCTCTTGATTGCAAACCAGTAGAAGATAACACAATTCATAGACGGAAACGTATTATATAAAAGTCCATAACAACCATTAGAAATAAACAAGTCCACAATAGCAAATTTTAAAATGTAACTTTCTTGATGGATTAAGTCATATTAAAGTGAACAAATAAGTTAGCATATACAGAATAAAGTAGAGAATTGAAAATCAGTATCTACAAAGAGTAAATATATGTTATTCCAATAATAACAGAATTATTTCTTCATCGACAATGAAAAGCATTATATAAATATCATGGCCTACTAGAAACTCAAAACACTTAGCCCATTTAGAATTTCCACTCTATATATGTTGAAGTTTTTCACATAAAGCTTCAACTATTAGAAAAGTTTACAACTATCGAAAACTTTGTCACTGATGTTATAACACTGAAGTTAGGTTTTGTGCTCTCAGTTGCTCTTCAATTAAATTGGTATGTGCGAAAGGAGCAAAGAAACCCCCATTGTTACCCTTCATGTATTCTTATCTAAGTAGCATGTATGAATATTTCATCAGGAATGTTGTCAGACTTGAAGTCTTGGAGAGAACCAAAGGTTATCGATAAAGTTTAACATTTCAGCAAACCTCAACTGCTTCAAAAGTGTAGATATTGAGTTTGCAGTTTCAACAGGTTTGAAATCCAAAGGATTGAATTAATTAAACCTTTCAAATTTATGAAAAATTTGCAGAAAATTCATTGTTGATTGTGTGGAAATGTTACTGCAAAGAGACATATCAACCAGAAGTTTATCAAATGGGCTAGCTGACAATTGCCTTAGTCCTGAAGTAATAACTAACTTATTCATTAACCATTTTAAAGTAACTGCTGCATTGGAAGTTCTTGCAGAGACCAAATGTTAAGTGTAAAAGCTGATACTGTCAAACAAGAAATATAAATTTGTTATCAGAAGATCAAGTGAAGAAGTACATAAATAAATTTTCATCTAAAGAAAAACATGCCGGTCAACTTTCTCAGATTGGCATATGCCAAACTTTGTGTTTTCAAAGATTTTATTAATTTTATTTAAAATTACTTGTACTGATACCTACTGTTTCATGGCAATGTATCTATGGAAAGAGTCTTTTCCATGAACAAGCAGTAGCTTGTAAATATACATATTAACAGTTTAATTGCTCAGCGTACACCGTACTGTACATGATGAAGTTATTGCACCTGGTGAAGTATTGGAACTACATGTGTAAAAGATGATGACACTTGCTGCTAAATATGCATCAACTCTAAGAAATGATCTACGATATTACAAAAGCATAAATAAAGTCAGCAAGAAGAAGAAACTAAAAGATCTGTGACAGATGACAGATCAGATAAAAATAAATTTGAAGAGACGATCAATGTTGCTGAATATCAATTAAAAGGTGAAAAACTAGTACAGAATATGAAAAAAATTGAAAGCTGTTCCGATTTTCTTGTTTGTAGATCTAGTACTTAAAAAAAAAAAAGTACAATTTCTGCTCTCGCTCTTCTCTAGTACCTCTTATAAAAAGTCAGCCTGGTTGGCGCAGTTGGTATAGTGCTGGCCTTCTATGCCCGAGGTTGCAGGTTCAATCCCAGGCCAGGTCGCTGGGATTTAATTGTGCTTAAATGCGACAGGATCATGTCAGCTGATATAATCTCAGCAGTTGCGAGCGTAGTTAAATAAAACATAACATTTAATATTTTTTTAAAAAGCATTTATTTTATTGTGTATCAATATGTGTTAGTATTTTCCAATATATGGTACCTTTTAGTGTCTAAAAATTGTAATTCTTACATACTTATGATATTGTTACTACATTTCTAAGTTTGACTTAAATTTTATATTGATTCTTCTGCAGTTATTTAGTATAATACATAGTATTTCTCTTTTAAAAATACTGTAACATTTTGTAAATCACCAAATAGAAAAAATTTCTGAAATATTAAAAACGATATTAATTCTGGGTGGAGTGAAGATCTGTATGGTAAGGGAGTTGGGAGGTCCATAAAAATACATTAAAACTTAAACAATTTTTAGTCTACTCTATAATAACCTTCATAACATTGCATGTAACAAATGTTTAAGAGAGGATACTAAACCATTACAAATAGTAACAACTCGCATTTGAATATTTACTATTTCAGTTGGTCATTTGAAAAGCAGCATAATTAATAAATTATTACTTTTCAGAATTTTAATAAAACATCCTAATGCATTTCGGTTTTCATTTAAAAACTTGTACAGAATATAAAAACATACTTTACACCTTTTATTATATAGTACTGTATAAAATAAAGTGTGCTTGTGTGCATTACTTAAGAGGAAACTGCTTTTCAAAATATTTACTTATGGTATTTCTCAAGTTAATGAATGTGTTTCAGGTATTACAGTGAACATTAAAGAGCTTTCCATCACGTTTGTTGCTAAACAACACGCAAATACCATCTTTATTCTCAACCTAACATCTCAATCTCTGTAGCAGATTCCTTACGAATGGTTAGCCATATAAAATTCTTTTCGTGTAAGAGGTGAACATCATCTTCCTCTGGTAGGAACTATTTAAATTTACTTATGTCCTCCATTTTACTGTAATTTATTGGATGATAGGTATGACTTAGTAGTTGCTGCAAGTTCAACAGGTGACTGACATTGAAAGTGTAACTTACACCTGGTGGTGAACAATGTAAGCTGTGGCTTGATCAGTAACTTTATGGTCACTAACATGGGTGAAATACATGAACTGCTCAATCTTAAATGATATTTTCTTATCTCTAGGCACCCCATTGCCAAGAAATTTATTGGAGAGATGTTCTTCCTTTAGTTTCCATCATCACATTCTTTGAAATTAATGACATTTCCTATTAGGCAAAACAACAAGGGATTCTTATTAGCAGATGATGGGGCCAATTCAGCGAGCTGTTTTCCGGTGTAGGATTCCATCATTTTTAATTTTTCTCTTCACCACTGCACAATCTGCCACAGAGCGAGAAGGAATGTCCTCTAACCAAAAAAGTATGATATTTTGTTGTAAACATTCGTGATGCAAAAAGGACATTCACCAACCTCGACAGAGTGTGATTTTTATTTTGGGTTCCACACCCATCTGAAAAATATACAAATGTTCAACATCATTCATACTGGTGGTCTCCTGTCGGTATTTCAGAATAAAAGTACACACCACATTTTTGGACTCTTAGTTGCTACATCCTAATGGCAAATAAAAAGGATAACATTGTCATCTTTCAGATTGTGAATTCAAAATACACTCACAATCAGCTGATAAGGGTAGAAATTGTCTTGAGTAAGTATTGTGGGTAGTTGCAAATTCATCTTACAGCAATAAAAATACCCCTACTTCCTCATTATACTATGTGTGGGCACTTCACCAATAAACATTTTTAGCATGATGAAAATGAAATATTTTCTTTCCTGCATGCATTGTCTTTGTTGTGTCTTTTAAGAATATGGTTTTTAATTTAACTCAAAGTTCTTCACATGTAAAACATGAGTCTGCAAGGAGACGACTTTTTGATAGGTTTTTTATTTACAGCATCTTCCGACACATCCATTTCAGAAACAATATTTGCACACTCTCCTAAACTGCATCAAATCGCATGTAAACTATAATGAAATATCAATTACATTCACAGCATATATAAGCCAGCTGTTACTGTGAAGTCATGGAGGAATATGTGGTGAAGTAATCGGCATTTTACCACTGTTTACTAGAGAAGAAACACACGTCATTGACTTATGTTGTTACTCAAACGAACACAAAATCAATGCATTACGAGACAACACAGATGAAGCCTGACTTGTATGATTACTGTAGGAAACGGTGCTTATATTACTGTAGAATACATTATACACCCAACTCATTTTGGTACAAAATTGACTATGTTGTTTCTCAAATGAGCATTTCATTTAATATGAAAACATTAGCGATGTGATAACTGGAATTTTGCCAAGACAGATGGAAGTATTCGAAACGAACGAAGTCAATAGACACCCTATTGTATCATTGCGTAAAGCATTTCAAACTATATTGGTCCAAATTTACAGATTCCAAGGATTAATTTCTGGCACCCCTAGAACAACTTAGAACACTCAAGTTTCTTGAAATTAAGACTTTGTGTTCAAGAAATTTTATGGTACATCATATTTAATAAGTTTGGAAGCATGCTCAGTTTTGTTTATATATTAACTACATGGAAATGAAGAAGACTGAAATTTGTCACGGGGTTCAAGTTATTTTATTACTCCACATGTGAAACTATCGATTTATAAAATACAAACTCATAGTACAAAGTCTGGTAGAATTCATCTGAAGACTTAGGCTTCTACGACTGCTTTGGGATTAGGCTAGTTATTGTATGAACTGCTGATTATTTGAAAGCTATAGATTTGGTACTGAAGAGTGAAATGAATAAGGTCACTTTCATACATAAATTGTACCGATATTGCTGCAACATTGTCTCAATGCATCCCAATCATTTCTATTGAAAGTGACTTCTAACCTATTAGACACCATATTTTTTGTAAATTTTATTAAGGTAATTTATATTCCCCTGACCTTTTCAACTGTTTAACGAGGTTAATAGGATCGCTCATCTACAGTATATAGGGAGAGTAGGGAGAATTGGGACAATTTGGGTACTTCATTTTCTTATGCTAAAGTAAGGAAAATATTGACATATGCTATCACAGCATGATAAAACCACATTTTTTTGCCATCTTTCACAATTTTTTATTTTCCCATAGCATACATATTTTATGACTAACAATCAAAATTTACCACAAACTTGTTTCGTCTCATTTCTCCCCATATAAGGGTCGTTTGAGACAGTATGTGGGAGGCATGAGCCATTACGTAAATTTTATTTATTATTGGATAGTGTTAGCGCACATTATCAAAGAAATTTATTATGCGTACAGGAAATGATAGGTGTGCTTTAACCCTTTCTGTCCCTTTTATTTTTTGTGGTTGTGGAAGGTTTACAACTACGTCATTCTTCGTTACAAGGAAATGTATGACATGGTTGGAAAAATGAACTGGGATGTGTGTCTTATACGACGCAAGTAGCTCACTTCATATTCATTGCCAGTGAACCCAGATATCTTTGCAACATAGTGTATTGTTGTCGATTTTGTCCTGAAAGCAACCAGACAAAATCTCCACTGCTGACATCCGTAGGTGTAGTGTCGAATGTTTCATATTCACTGTCACTTTCAATATGGAAGGAATCATTAGAATTGCTCTCACATATGTTTAGGCTTGAGTCAGAGTCTTCGGTGTTGTCGGGTGTTTGGCTTCCTTTCTTCAGCCTCTTGTTTGATTGTTGACCTCGAAATGTCAATTTTCGAGCAGAACCAGATTTTCTTTCTGCACGATCTTTCAGTTCCTTTATTAGCTGGTTCTTAACAGGAGTGTCTGTTAATATCCTGCTTGTAGCTCGCTTTTGCCCACCATGGGTTGTCTTTCGTGGAGGGGCCTTTGGGTATGGTCTATTATCTTGTGGAGTCACAGTTGTACGATTTCCATCATGTTCATTCTTTTTATCATCAAGAGTGTCAGTTCCATCACCACCAGCAGGAGCAACACCACTAGCACCATTAAGAGTAGCACAACCAGGATCAGCACCACTAGCAAGAGCAACACCACTAGCACCATCAGGAGTAACACCACCAGTATCAGCAGTAGTAATAGCATCACCACCAACAGCAGCAGAAGCACAACTACCACCAGCACCACCACCAGGTGTTTCAGCATCATTAGGCATATCCAATGAATGGTCAGTAACAGCAGAGCAAAGAAAATCACTCTCAGTAAAAATGTTTGGGTTAAAAGGATATAGCCTGTCTTTGAAAACCCATTTGTTATGTTTCTGGGTGTGAATGAAATCTGAAAAGCATCAGAAGATATGGAAGGAATATCATTTAATAGAGACAGTCTTGCCAGGGTGAGATAGCACCCAGGAATTACAGGCGGTGTTGTAGGCATTCTTGAAAAGATAAAACACGGAGACATCCAAAGGTTGCATCCAATGACTGCAGTGAGGCGGCAATGTCAACATCACAATTCCATTTTGAGTAGCCTTTTCCAAACTTCCAACAGAAATGTGGCTATCATGGTTATCCACGATCAGAAGAACCTTTTGAGAAGTGGAACATTTTGTATGCTTTATAAAATGCTCCAGAAACTTGAGAAAACTGTCACCTGTCATCCATCCACTGATGTGAGAAGAGCCTTCACTTCCACTAGGAGCCCCAGTCAACATAAAATTCTTGAAATTAACACGGGAAAAATATAAAAGGGTGGAATGGTATTTCCTGTTGCATTAATGGCACAACACATTGTGATTAAGAATCCTCTTTCAGCAGAAGTAACACTACCAATCTGCTTTTTTCTTTTTGAAGCTATCATTTTTGGGGGTTTATGGACATTTGTTAGGCCAGTCTCGTCGATGTTCCATATCTGATGTGCTTCTAAATTATGCTTTGCCAGAATATTACCGAGATTGTTAAAAAATTCTGTGTTGGTGGTTTTGTTGAATGCAATGGAATGTGACAAGCTCGTGGCTTCAGGTGTTCTTAATGACAGTTGAGAATGTCGATCCATAAAACGACGATATCAGTC
The DNA here is from genome assembly GCF_040183065.1 of Periplaneta americana. Classification (NCBI taxonomy): domain Eukaryota; kingdom Metazoa; phylum Arthropoda; class Insecta; order Blattodea; family Blattidae; genus Periplaneta; species Periplaneta americana. The sequence goes on from NC_091126.1 coordinate 76,925,784, forward strand.
ACATCATGCAATCTGCCCATGTTTTCAAGACTCTGGAAATTTCTTTTCCCTCGCTGATGCAAATTCAAAAGCCAGTTTTCGAGTCTGTATGATAGTGAGGCCATAATGCATTTTTGCAGCCTCATTCACATAACTCGCCAACATATCTTCTTCCTCTGCAGTAAAAACTTTTGCAGAACAAAAATTTGGTGCAAAAGTAGAAATTTCTTGTCCTTGACATGCAACTTCTGCATGTCGAGCTATATATCGACGTAGGGTTCCTTATCTAAACCGAACTTTTTGGCAGTTGACCGCAAAGAAACACCATTAGAAACTTCTGATATGGCAGCTCTTACAAGATCATCAGGGAGAGACTGCCGGTCAGTTTTCTGTTTCCAGATTTTAGGCATGTCTCACCTGTGAAACAAATAAATCGTACAATATTCCTATATTAAGCTCCATTATGATTAGGATATCATGTACGTAGAAATAGCCTAATCTTAATCCACAATTATTTTTGCTCTTGTGTTGAAGTTGGAACAATTTCAGATCAATTGTAACGAAACATATTATCATTACCTATCTAACTAAGATCGAGAATAATCTTGGTCAGGGAGGTTTGAGACGTCTCAATCCTCCCTCAAATGATCGTCTCAAGCCTCCCAATAAGCACACGTGATATATTTATTCATAGCATCATAGCGATAGTTTGTACTGGTATGATAATTTCCGACCTATCTAAAAAATCAACTTACCTTTCGACTAATTAAATCAAAAGGATTATCACCTTCCATAAATATTCTAAAAGGCACACCGAAAATAACAAAATCGGTACACTTAAAATGCACAGAAACACTGAAATAGTTTCAAATTCAGTTCACTACTACTGGCATCAACAGATATCCACCATTTTAGGTTCAGTAATTCCAATGTCTGCAGTAGTTACCATTGTGGCTCAATGAATGTTATGTTCTATTTAACGATGCTTGCAACTGCAGAGGTTATATCAGCGTCGCCGGATGTGCCGGAATTTTGTCCCGCAGGAGTTCTTTTACATGCCAGTAAATCTACTGACATGAGCCTGTCGCATTTAAGCACACTTAAATGCCATCGACCTGGCCCGGGATCGAACCCGCAACCTTGGGCATAGAAGGCCAGCGCTATACCAACTTGCCAACCAGATCGGCCGGCTCAATGATGGCACTAGTTTTAAATTAAATATTTTTTCTCCAACTGTCTCAAACCTCCCCCGTCTTAAGCCTCCCTCCTCTCCCTATATCAATCTTGATACCGCCACAGTTCAGTCCACTGAGGTACTTGTCTGCCAATCTGAAGTTGCACTAGGGCGTGGATTCCATTTCCGTTGGGCTGATTACCTGGTTGGAATTTTCCCCGAGGTTTTACCCACCTGTAAGGTGAATGTCAGGTAATCTATGGCGAATCCTCGATCTCATCTCGCCAAATACCATCTTGCTATCACCAGTCCCATTAACACTAAATAACAGAGTATTCAATACAGTGTCGTTTAATAAACTAAAAACAAATATGCCTTACGCTACTGACATCACATGAAAGAATAGATCACCACTACTTGTGTATTTTTGGTTGGTTTATTAATGATGTATCAACTACTAATTTATTTAGCGTTGATGTAATTGGAGATAGCTAGATGGTGTCTGGGGAGATGAGGCCGAGGATTCGCCATGCATTACCTGAGGGTTGGAGAAAATCTCGGAAAAAACTCAAGTTAATCACTCCAAGCTGAAATTGAATGTATACCTGAGCACAGCTCCAGATCAGCAGGCAAATGCCTCTGCTGACTAAGCTTAATCGTTGACTTGCTTCTTTGTAAGAAGCCTTTGTTTCCATTTACATGTTAAATACAACTGGTTGTAGCAAAATGTAATAAACCAAAGGAAAGGAATCCATGCCAGCAACTGAGTTTCTTCTGCAATGTTTTCTGCTTCTTCATTGACGAAAGCATTGACAAGACTCTGTTCAGTGAACAAAATCCAACATTAGGGAACCAATTTTTATTCTACAATTTTCTCGCAATTCCACCACAAGCTTCATAAGTGGCACAAACTGTCTTTGAAATAGATACTTGTTTTCTCACTGGTCCAAGTTTCCATGACAATATTTTTCGCTGTACCCTCCTTTCTGTCTCGAAAAGCAACTGAATCCTATCTTAAATGCCTTAAATTACTCAGCAGAGTGACAAAACAAATTTGTGTTCATTATATGCCTTAACTGAGGCAACTGACGGGATTATCACAAATCAAAGTCTTCCTTCAGCAGGTTTGAGACATGAAACAGCAATTTTGTCTATCAAACCAACAATATTTCACCTTTAACTTGTCCCTTTAAATTCACATTCTTTTATGTACCATGTAACATGGGAATATTTCACCAGTTGCACTAGCTGCAAATGTCATATATCTGCACTGTTCACATTTACTTCTGGGTACCTTGCCACATATTTAACCATTTCCTTCTTCCTTTGAAACTCATCGGTATCTTCGTGTCATATTTTATAATATTGTTTGGAGAAACTTCCTCTCGTGGTTCTTGAAAATTATCAAACTATTCTTTTATGACTTCTAGCGAAAACGTTTCTCTTGAAAATTGGATATCATGTCATAAATCAAAAATAGTAAATCTTTGTGACAAGTCCAAAGTGAAGTTGGATCCAGGATTACCGTTAAATCTCTAAAATTCTCAGCCTTACTTCTCGATTAACCTTAAGTCATAATTATTCAAATAACCTAACAATGTTCTTTCCAGTAACACTTTTTCTCTTCTGCTCCAGATCATGGAGTTTGATACGCCTGTTATACATTAATGTATCGTCAAATGCATCAAAATTCATTTCATTTAGTGTTCTGTCCAAGGGCAGATCTTTCACTGCAAACCCAGCTTTCTCCAATCTTTCCTATTTTCTGCCTTCCTCTTCGTTTCCTCATAAGATTCATATATCTTAATATCGTCTATCATCTGATATCTTCTTCTACCCCAAATGCTTCTCCCATTCACCATTTCTTCCAGTGCAGTCTTCAGTAGGCATTTTCTTCTCAGCCAGTGACCCAACCAATTCCTTTCCCTCGTCCTGATCAGTTTCAGCATCATTCTTTCTTCACTCACTCTTTCCAACACAGCTTCATTTCTTATTCAGTCTGTCCACTTCACACGTTCCATTCTTCTCCATGTCCACATTTCAAATACTTTTATTTGCTTCTCTTCATTTTTTCATAATGGCCATGTTTCTGCTCCATACAATGCCACGCTCTATACAAAGCACTTCACTAGTCTCTTCTTTAGTTCTTTTTCCAGAGGTCCGCAGAAGATGCTCGTTTTTCTATTAAAAGCTTCCTTTGTCATTGATATCCTTCTTTTGATTTCCTGGCAACAGCTCTTGTTACTGCTTATAGTATACCCCAAGTATTTGAACCTGTCCACTTGCTCTACTGTCTCGTTTAGAATTTGCTAGTTTATCTTCTTTATTTTTTTCTATGACCATTCTCTTCGTCTTATTTGCATTTATCTTTATCCCATACTGCTCACAGCTTTCATATAGCTCCAGTAGCATATTCTGTAGTATCATTACCTCTTCTGCTAACAACGCCATATCATCAGCAAATCTTATGCCTTTCATTCTTCTTCCTTCTACTATCACTCCTCCCATGTTCTGAAAACAGTAAGTGAAAAAGGACATCCTTGAAGTACTCCTCTTCCAATTTCACTTCCTTCTGACATTTCTTTTCCTATCCTGACTTTGACTCATTTCATATAAAATTATTAAACAGTCTTCTCTCTTTCCAGTCCACACCAATTTTCTTTAGGATCCCCATCAATATATTCCATTCCACTCTGTCAAAAGCCTTTTCTATGTCCACAAATACTACATACACTTCTTTAGTCTTCTCTAGGTAATCAGCCCAAGTGGAGATAGAATCCGAGCACAACTTCGGAATGGCAGGCAAATGCCTTAGCTGACTGAGCTATGCCGCTGGCTATATAAACTTTTGTAGGCTAAATTTACAGTATAATTAATATGACAATGAAATGTAAAGTTACTTGTAAATAATGTATCTATATTTTACATTCATTTTATGCCGGTAAAACATATGCTCCAAATTTATATGAAAATTTAACTGTAATTTTCAATGTAGAAAAGGGTCACATGCAGGGGCATATTTTGCGGACTACCGGGGCTACTGGCGGTAGCCCAAGGAATTAACAAAAGAAAAAGTTTATAATATAACATAATGTAATAATTTTGTATTACCGTATTAGTTTTACCACAGTAATTAAAATTAAAGTAATTGTTAGATTTATATGCGCTCTCTGCTCTCGAAAAGAAACAAGTTGTCAAGGCGGCATCACTGGAGAAACCGCTGCCGCGAAGGGTAGCCTGTGACCGTTCCGCTCACGTCGCACAACTCCCCGTCCCCCCGCTCCCTTCTGTTTCCATTGTGCAGTGTAGGCGTGTGAGTTGCCGCTCTCGTGATCGGTTTCTTCGCAGGCGCGAAGCAACAATACGCTTAGTATGCTAGCTATGAATGTGATTGTGTTCTTGCAGTGCATTATTTTAAATCTGTGATTTGTTCGAGTGTCTAAGAGTTATATTAATTGCGAATTATTAAGTTTTTAATTTCCTAATTAAGTGATATTGTGAAAAATATGGCAGAACAAGTTTCTGGAGAGGTTTGTGTTGAAAATGACTGTGTAATAGAAGGTTTATTAAAAGTGTCTTTTAACTGTCGTACATACAACGAGAAAGTTGAAATTGTGAAAATGGAAAGACCAACTCCTGAGTTAAATTTGTCCATGGACTTAAAAGAAAAACAGCGTGAGTACACACGCCATTTCACTTCAACATCATATGGTAAGTGGAATTGGTTGTGTGGTACTTCTAAACTGTCTAAACTATTTTGCTGGCCATGTTTGTTATTTAGCCGCAAAACTAATGTGTGGTCAAAAGAGGGGTTTTCTAATATGAACTCCCTTCGAACGGCAGTCCTAGAATACGACAAATCAAAAGCCCATATTTGTAGTAGCATGAACTTTGCAAACTTTGGGAAGACAAGAATTGATTTACAGCTAGAAAAGCAAAAAGCTCTACACATCAACCAACACAATGCTCTTGTGAAAAAAAAATCGGGAGATTTTACTGCATCTTATTAACGCAGTCTGCTTTCTACGAAAACAAGAATTGGCTTTTCGGGGTCATAATGAGAGTGTGGAATCAGACAATATAGGAAATTATATTGAATATTTAAGTTCCTTAAGTGAATTTGACCATTTACTGGCCAATCATCTTGAGAGTTCAACAGTATTCCGTGGTACTCCTCCCGCAATTCAGAATGACTTAATATTTGCTATAAGTGGGGTTATGATAAAGAACATAAAATCTGAAATAGAAGAAGCACCTTTTGTGGCCATTGTTGTTGATGAAACAAGTGACTGCTCTAATCAGAGTCAATTGTCCACTGTTTTAAGATACGTCGACAGTACTGCCAATGTTCAAGAATGGTTTATAGGATTCACAAATGTCAGTTCGGACAAAACTGCTGCTGCTTTGTTTCAGCATGTGGAAGATGTTATAGCAGAATACAATGTCGGCAATAAGTTAATTGCACAGACATACGATGGTGCTTCAGTTATGGTGGGAAATATTAATGGCTTAAAAACAAAATTTCAAGAAAAGTATCCTCAAGCACTATTTGTCCATTGTTACAGCCATGTTCTCAATTTAGTTTTGCAACAAACTACTTTATCCATTCCAGAATGCCGCATTTTTTCAAAACACTGTCGGGTTTAGCTGCATTTTTCTCATAATTTCCTAAAAGATCAGAAAAACTCAAGGAATTTATGAAAAAGAAACTCCCAAAAGTAGCACCAACTAGATTGAATTTTACATCTCGGCTTGTAAATACAGTAAAGGAATACAGAGAACAACTGACTGCTTTCTTTGAAAATATCATTTGTAATGACTCTGAAGAAAACTGGGATGATGATGTAATTGTGCAGGCTCAAGGATATTTGTATTTTTTCACACAGTTTCAGAATATATTTCTTCTTGAAGTCTATGCTAGAGTGTTCGCACATACAGATGTGCTCTACAATATTCTTCAGACAAAAAGTCTAGACATAGCATACTACTTGCAAGAGGTATCAAAGTTAAAACATACTATATCCGAGTTCAGACGTAGTGGGTTTCCGTCCATATGGAGTAATATGGAAAATGAAAATTCTTCAGACAATACAATGGAACCACCATTAAAGCGAAGAAAAGGAGATGATGAATTGAAATACAGGCAGCTGTACTACAGCATACTAGATCGTATGCACATGGAAATTACTGACAGATTTTCTGATTATGGAAAGCTTCAGTTCACACATCTTCTAGATTCTCAAAAATTTTCTGCTTATAGAGAAAACTTCCCGAATGAGGCACTAAACAAATTATTTCAGTCTTATAACAGTCACTTTGATCAAGTACGTTTGAAAAATGAATTAAGTGTAATATATTCAGCAGAAGTCTTTGATTTTTCGAACAAACCTATCCATGAAATATTATCTGCCATATATGAAAACCAGCTGAACCAAGTTATTCCTGAAGTCCTTAAATTGGCAACATTAATTGTGACAATACCAGTTACGTCAGCATCGGTAGAAAGAACATTTTCTGCGTTGAAGAGAATAAAATCCTACTGTAGATCAACTCTTACACAAGAACGTTTATCCGGGTTGGCACTGATGTCAATTGAAAAGTCATTTCTACAGAAACTTCGCAAGCGGCCCAACTGTAATTTCAATGACGAAGTCATCAAAGTATTTTCGTCCCAATCAAGACGTCTGGAATTCACATATAAATAGGTAAGGAATTTTATTATAGGGTTTTAAAAATATATTTTGTGTAATAATAGGGTCAGTGGTAGCCCAGACCCTTAAACCAGTATATGTCACTGGTCACATGTATACATTTATTAATACTACGTGTTTCAGAAAGTTCTTTATTTTGTACAGTTACAGCATCTGTTCCAAGGGAAGGTACTATTATGGTGCCGTTAGTTTGTGTGTATCTGTGATTGTAGAGATGAGGTAAGTAAATTTTTGGTTACCACATGCACCATTCAATCTGCACATTTTTTTCCATCCTCTTGAGTTATGAAAGAGGAGATGCCCGTGTTAGTAACATCAAAATTAGACATATAGAGTACTCTTTATTCTTCTCATTGTCCACTTTCTTCAGCTAGTTCCACTGTGGTGAGTATATTGTTCTGTCCATCGACTCTTCTTCAGAAGTTTTTTCCCTCTTATCTTGTTTAATGGCATAGTCTCTTGTTAGGCATAGAGACATCATTCAAGGTGGCCATGTTAGGGGAATTGCCCCACTATAACTGAATTTAAGATTAAAAATATTAAAAATAATTAAGTAGTACCATCACAGAAAAAATATGAATAAATAAAAGACGAGATTTGCAAGTGATAATTTAGAAAATTGTTTGTGGCAATGCCTTATCCTGTTAGGATTGCACAGCAAAATGAAATGATAGAATTTTTAGCATATAATGTATTATGAAGACCATAGTCTGTCCTAGAAGGGAATGCAATTTATTAACTATTATTTCGAGCAGACTGTAGTGTGTAAGTAAAATACCCGAAGTCATTTGGAATTCCTGGTACTATGACAACAAATGTCAGACGTATGCTCAGCTCTGAATTGGCTAAGAAATGTCATCAGGTTTACAGTTTTCTATTTTGTTAATAACCAAGTCCTGTTTAAAGATTTTGGGTACAGTATGTCTCAGTTATCAACGTGTAGGTAAGCATGACTGGGATAAAACGTGCTGAATTAGATTTTACAGGTGGTGTTTCTGCATTCATATCTGAATTTCCAGAACTATAATTGAAGAGCCTTCTGCAAAAGGCGGTGGTTCCACTTGTTGGCCAAATTAATGTCTTGCTTGTTTCATATGTTAAAAAGTATGCTTGATCTCTTAGTGATGGAACGGTGTGATTCCAACCATTTGATAATAAGATAAAGTGGAATTGGAGCTGAGATCCCAATCATTTCGTTGCAGAAAGGAGGTACCTCATTTAAGCTATAAGTGTAGTTCACAATATTGCCTTGCAGTAATATACACTATATCTGCTGGATCAGACAATATGTTTAGTTTTCTTGATGCTGTATTCTTATAAACATTGATGGTTATAATATCAATTCCGATATTAGTGCATCAGAAAGTGAATATAATCCATCTGTTTTATATAAGGCCACTGTGAGTCCTCTCTTTTTGTATTCATGAGGCTAGTTCCTCGAAGAATCATTTTTTCTTGTATGACGAAACCATTGGTTATAAAGGACAAAATAAAGTAATAAGTAGACCTATGCTACAATACTATTTTGAAAATATTCTGGACAAAAGATTCAGTCATTTATTGTTCAGTGATAACTGTGCTGCTCAAAATAAAAAAAAAATGATAGTATAGTTCCTATACACATTTGTCAAAGAATCACACATCGATTTCCTGAACCTGGACAAAGTTTCCTAGTACGTGACTGGAGTTTCGGTCTTGTGGAGATAGAGAAGAGAAAACGGGAACGCGTACTTACCATCAGAGTGGCGAAACGTGATTGCTAGCATTTCCAAGAAATTAAAAGTCATCAATGCAACTCAAGATATGTTTCATAATTTTAAGGGGCGTTTGTCATCACTAATAAGTCTAAACAGTGTTTCGAAATAACAAAACGTCGTGTGTTTGAATTCAGTGTGAACCACAACAATGAAGTAGGCTACACTGTAGTCCAAATGCATCAAATCTCCTCACTCTTACGTTTCATTTTGAACGTCCTCATAAAAATGTGATTACTGTACCAAAGACAACACGGTCAGCGCGTCTGGCCGCGAAACCAGGTGGCCCGGGTTCGAATCCCGGTCGGGGCAAGTTACCTGGTTGAGGTTTTTTCCGAGGTTTTCCCTCAACCCAATACGAGCAAATGCTGGGTAACTTTCGGTGCTGGACCCCGGACTCATTTCACCGGAATTATCACCTTCATTTCATTAAGATGCTAAATAACCTAGATGTTGATACAGCGTCGTAAAATAACCCAATAAAATAAAAATAATAAACCAAAGACCACAGCATATTGCTCCAGTAAATTTTCGAGATGTCTTTAAATTGGCAAGCAAGTATGTACTTGTCACCAAATGAACGTCCCTTCTACAGTGCCATTACTTCCTTACAAAACAGAAATGACAATCTCTGAAAGTGAGAGTCAAGAAAGTGGGTGAAAAATATTGTGCACTAGGACTATATGCAAGTTACATTGCATAATGATTCTACTTAACATACAGTATTAGTATTATGTACTAATAGTTCAAAAGTACATACACTTAATAATTAAAACTGATATATGCACAAATAGGGATTATACACAATAAATATACAATTTAATAACAAATTTTCTATCATGAAACTATTCAATTTAAACATTATATATATATATATATATATGTATATAAAAATTCGTGGTGCTACAGCTCATGAAGGGCCAAGACCGACCAGCCAGCTGCTGGCCTCACTTCCACATGCTGAAGCAGAGGTGGACTATCAACCAATCAGAATGAAGGTATCATGTAGCATGATGATCGCACACCTGTTATGGCTGGTTTTTGAAATCGGATTTTCACTACCTATCATAGCTCCCCAAGTGCATCACAATGCTGGATGGGCACCGGTCCCATATACAGGTCGAAATTTCATGAGAAAATTTCTTTCCCCATGACGACTCGCACCTGCGCACATTCCGTAACGCGAGTCATAGCCAGGATGCCTAAGGGTACGTACAAGACGGAGCCTGATTGATAGTTGGTAGCCTGAACCGGTTACCTAGTCGGAAGGAATGCCTGAATGTTAAGCAATGGAGATGTGCAAGACGAGGCCTGGTAGGTAGACTGCTACCTACCAGGCCTCAACTTGCACGTCTCCATAGCTTAACTTTCGGGCATTCTTTCCGACTAGGTAACTGGTCAGGCTATCAATTACCAACCAGGCTCCATCTTGTATGTACCCTTAGACCACGATGCCATGGCGCAGGACATATATATATACACACACAGTGCTCGCAAATTATTAGTACAAACTTCAGAGCTGAGTAGAGGACAATGAAGAAAGGCAAGAAGCCTTAATAAACATAGGTCTGGAAACCAACAGTGTCCGAGTTAATGGCGCCATTGTGGTCACCAATATTTGCAACCATTACAACATTGTCAATGTTCTTTGTTCCAGGCTCCACATTGGTAGTCAACATCATCTTGCATTGGTTGCAGAATTTGAAACAGTTGTCTTGGCACCTCACACATTTTCCAATGAGGAGATGGCAGACATCCATTTCATGTATGGACGTGCCAACAGCAATGAACAGGAGGCAGTGTGATTGTACCACGAAGCTTTTCCTCACAGAAGGCAGCCAGACAATCGTGTAATCACGAGATTGCATCAACACCTGCGCGAAAATGGTCATTTACATGCATTGTGCAGATAGACCAAGCATGAGTATTACACAGAGTGGAGGAAACTTTGGGTACAAGTACCAGATGGATTGCAGCAGTAGAACACGTTGCGGACAACACCATTTGACGGATTTTGCATGCACAACAGTTGCACCCATATCATTTCCAGGGAGTGCAAGTCTTGAACGCAGAGGACTTTCAACCCCAGGTTGCCTTCAATCAATGGATTCTTGGACAATGTGCGAATGATCCACTGTTCCTCACGCACGTGTTATTTACAGACGAAGCAGGCTTCAATCAAGACGGTATCATGAACTTCCATAACCCACACTTTTTTTTTTCGCTATGTCTTGTGTTGTAATTCATGAAATATGCACAGCAAATGTGTGTTCATTGCAAAATGTGGCAAATTATATGCAATTTTGTTTACAAAAATGTGGTAGCACCATTATTTGTTTCTATTTTACCCCCCTAAATACAGGATTGAAATAAATGAGTAAGTGATAAAATTAAAATCTTAGATATCTAGAACACACTCTGAAAAAGGAAAGAAACTCGGTAAAAATTTGAATTCTTTAGAAAGATTTTTGTTGTTCTCCACAAATTTGTGTAAAAGTGGAGCTAATTCGTTTCTGCAGGAAGCCCTTCAATTCTGCTACATGGCGTCACACATAGGAAGGAAATTCTGGCTCCACTTGCATCTCTTTAGGAAATTATTCATCACATATTCCAGAAACAACTCACAAAATGTGCGCCTATATAGGGGTCACTTGGCTGAAGAATATATGCCATAGTTATTTTATATGCCTTGAAGTGCAATAATTCAGTAGTCTTTTGCACAGACCCATATGAAAGTCCCACTCATGCAAGACGATGAAGAGATTTTCTAGGATAATTTTCAAAATGATTATGAATGTCATGTAATTGTTCTTCGGTGAGAACCCTATGCTGCTTTTTTCTTTCTTAAGCTGAACACTTCCAGTTTCCTGAAATTTATGACAAAGATTATGGATTGTTTTACGATCTGGAGCGTCTACATTCGGGAACCTTTCTTGAAACTGTTTTCAAACTTCACGAGCTGACATATGAATCATAAATAAAGCCACACTGTGCCGTTGTAAACTCACGAGGCATAATACACTTTATGTATACTGTCGAACTAAGAAACGAACTAGAATCACCTGATATCGGAGTGTGACATTAAAGGGTACGGAAAGAAGAACCAGGCATGGAACCCACACAGAACCGAATATAATACTTTCTAATAAATATGTTTAAAGTATTAATCTCTTGTATTTTATTTCGTAGCAATTTAAATACAGTACAGACAAAACTGTTGGTATCTTAAGACTTTATTTCGTAAATAATTTGCAAACATGATTAAAGTGTTTTAGGAAAGCAGATATATTACCGCAGAAATATTTATTTCATACATATATTCATTTCCTCCGATTGAGGTTGTGGCTGATATGTAAGTCACATCTATTATCAGGCAGTACACCTCACTTGACGACAAGTGTCAGAGAAATAACATTCGTCTGTATGCATCTGAAGTCTGATTAGTGTTGCCTACATGTAGCTAATCGGCGAGGTATGCAATGGAGGGGGGAAAGAACTGGCCATCAGACACCATTGTCTCCTGCTCTAGTTGCCTCAAAAGTGGTGCCTTATTGGTACCACTTGTGAGGTTCAAACCTGCCTTAGGACAGTTGACTAAACAACGACATATTATATTCACATTACGCCAAAATATATATATATATATATATATATATATATATATATATATATATATATATATATATCTTGACGAAACTGTCTTCATATTGCGCCCACATCTACTCATAGGTGGGAAGTTTGTAACAAAACAGTGAATTTCAGTTGATTACAGCGAGGAGTATAGATCTCACCCACACCTCGCTCTGCTCCCCCTGGCTACAAACGATATACTGTATACTGTGTTCACATAAACAAGGCATAGAGGCATTCTGTGGAGCTGTGTAGAGTCCAGAATAGTTTGAAGAATATTGTTAGTTAATTCATATTAATATTTTAGGTTCTGAACAAAGTGAACTATTTTGTTTTTATTGAACTATTTACGTAATGTTAATATTATGCACGATTCCAAAAAAGTAAACCCATTTCTTATTAAATAATAATTATGCAAACATGAGTTTGTAACACGTTTATTTTTTTCCCCGATTATTCTTCGTCAAATATTGACGTTTCGTGCTGCTATGCATTCAGTTGCGTTACAGTCCAAATTCAACATCGGAATCACGATACGAACTTCCAAGCAGTCATTGCAATGGAATTGAAAAATTTTATTGAAAACAATTATGGGTTTAATATTATTTGCCACATACGAGATACACTATTAGATTCACAAAGTTGTAGTTGTCCACCTGATGATAGTAAGAAATATTGAATCATATTTCAGATTTGTTCCAGTAACACCTTGTGACAGAACGAATATTTTCAGAGTACAAATATTGTTTTTATTTTTTATGAACATTAAAGAAGTATTTCTTTTCATAACACGGAAATTTTCAGTTTTGTTATAAAGAGGTTTATATTATTCGCGTATTATTTTCTTTTTCTAAGGTCGTGGACGATTGGACAAGTTTGGTTACCACCTGGTTGTACAGGGACATCATCTTATTTTTACCAACATTTCTAATATTAACCTGGCTATACCCATGGATTAACGATTGATAATCGAAAACATAGTTTGCTACCCCCTTCCACGACTGGAGTTCGATGATACTGGCGTAAAGTACAAACAAATCACTTTACTAGGTATAGGAGGGAAGAAAAGTAGTTCATCCATTTACATAAACTAGGAAATATCGCGATTTTGAGTTTGATCATTTTCATTGGGTTTTTGCTTAACCAAAATACAGTACTGTATTAACAATAAGTGTTTTTACTCACGAACTGAGCTATCCATTCGGACGTATTCATTATGCAGTGTATATTATACTGTTTACAGCACATTAGCGTACAATATAGAGAATGAAGTTAAATTTAAAAATAATCATAATATGGATATTTAAACACAATTTTGAAAATGGTGGCCGTTCATTTCGGCACAGGCATATTTGCATATTATCGCACTGTAGACTATTGTACCTAATTCCAATTACCAGTTTCGTCCTTCGTACTAATAACTCATGTTGAAATAATTCTGTACCTACTCTATAACAGAGTATCTTACGTACTGTAAATTCAATCTTCACTTCTGCCCGATCCGAAAATATAAAATTACTCAGACATGCTATCTATTGTCCTTCCAAGTGGTTTTGTTGCAGGGTCGTAGAAAGGGGAGAAATCACGTGACAGTTAATTACTTAACGAGGCCCTTTTATTTAAGTTATTTTAAACAGTTTTATAATAATTCCAATTCCTAACAGAAATTAATGTTTTCAGAAAAGAGCTAAGACTGCCCAGCCACTAGTCTTTACAGAGGGGTGAGCAGAAGCGGGTGGGGGACACTGGAATGCGACAGTAGGCAAATGGACGACAGTACTTGTGCGAAAATATGATTCAATATTGAAAGCTCTTTCGTCACTGAGAGACGCGAGGATATTTCTGGAACGTTTTTCTTTAAGTTGGTTATTTAACGACGCTGTATCAACTACGAGGTTATTTAGTGTCGATGAGATTGGTGATAGCGAGATGGTATTTTGGCGAGATGAGGCCAAGGATTCGCTGTAGATTACCTGGCATTCACCTTACAGTTGGGGAAAACCTCGGAAACCAGGTAATCAGCCCAAACGGGGATCGAACCCGCGCCCAAGCGCAACTTCAGACCGGCAGGCAAGCGCCTTAACCGACTGAGCCACGCCAGTGGCTTTCTGGAACGTACTATACTCATTAACGCAGTACTGTTTACTGACTTTGACTGCATATGCGACCTTGGTTCTTTGTGGAGGACGGTTGGGAGTTTACTAGTAGAGAGGGTGGGAGTGAAGTACATTCAAAAACTCAGGTACAATAAAAATTGAAGTAAAAATAACATGATGTCCCTGTACATGTAGGCCTATGTCGTTCTGGTTCACTGACACTGAGAGTTGCGTTAATAATTTTCATTGAGTAGAGATACAGTCCAAGCTCACACAACAGTTTTTGTACCAACTTCCTAGCTCTGGTCATAAGTTATTTGTATATACTTAATTCCAAGAAGAATTCAATACCTAGGAATGTTTAAAGTATGGCCACCTGCTTCTGATTTATTCTTTGAATTGCAACGCACATGCCACTTCTGGGACTCATATTACGCAATAACACTTCAGTTCTCCATTCCTTCTCAAGTCTTCCTAGGGAGTGTACTTCTCCGAGAATTAACACCAATATCGATACAAAAACCAGTTCTTCATATCTGTTAATGTAAGTACTGTAATGGATCTAGCTAAGTCATATTCACTTTACTATTACGAAAGTTTTACGAAATTTCATACACAGTACTAGGCCTACTGTTGCATATCCAGATTAAAAGAAAATATTTGAATAAATGGGTTGGAAATTGAACATTAGTTTCATTCATATTACAGAAAAATCAGTGATTTGTAAAATGAAAATGGATCTGCTAATCTCATTCTTCCGTTCTTGAAGACTCAGAAGTCGTAACAAACTCTGAGGATTCATATTAGATCGTTGAATGAAATTTCCGAGGAATTGTCCTAATGAGTTAATGATTTCTGTTAATATAAATTCCATAGCGGCATAATTATTATGATCCTTATTAAATTCATCTTCTTAAATTATTTATAATGTTATTCCGTTTACAAAACATATGACTTTATGAGATTGTGTGAACTGTAATCTTCACTCCTAATCAATTACAATTCAAGACTGTGATCTCAAATCGCGTTCAGTCCATTTTTATGAAAGAACTGGACTATTTTTTATCCACCGGTCTATGGACTGAGCGAATGTTCAAATAACTTGCACAATAACTGCAACCTCGCAGCTCGGATTAAGTGCAAGAGCTTTCTTACATAATGTGTGTAATAAGATAATTTTACACAACTCGTTGTAATAGTATCCTCTCACTTCATTCAACCGTTCCTTAACATGAAGTGATCTTAACTAACTCTGGGGATATCTGTGGCCACATTCTAAGTAGTTCGATCATTTGAGTATTCAAAAAGAGGAGGGGTACGAAGTGTACGGGGTGTACGATCATCCACTCAGTGGCGTATACTGGTTAAAGGGTTTGGGCTACCACTGACCCTATTATTACACAAAATATATTTTTAAATCCCTATAATAAAATTCCTTACATATTTATGTGAATTCCAGACGTCTTGATTGGGACGAAAATACGTTGATGACTTCGTCATTGAAATTATAGTTGGGCCACTTGCAAAGTTTCTGTAGAAATGACTTTTCAATGGACATCAGTGCCAAGCCGGATAAACGTTCTTGTGTATGAGTTGATCTACAGTAGGATTTTATTCTCTTCAACGCAGAAAATGTTCTTTCTACCGATGCTGACGTAGCTGGTATTGTCACAATTAATGTTGCCAATTTAAGGACTTCAGGAATAACTTGGTTCAGCTGGTTTTCATATATGGCAGATATTATTTCATGGATAGGTTTGTTCGAAAAATCAAAGACTTCTGCTGAATATATTACACTTAATTCATTTTTCAAACGTACTTGATCAAAGTGACTGTTATAGGACTGAAATAATTTCTTTAGTGCCTCATTCGGGAAGTTTTCTCTATAAGCAGAAAATTTTTGAGAATCTAGAAGATGTGTGAACTGAAGCTTTCCATAATCAGAAAATCTGTCAGTAATTTCCATGTGCATACGATCTAGTATGCTGTAGTACAGCTGCCTGTATTTCAATTCATCATCTCCTTTTCTTCGCTTTAATGGTGGTTCCATTGTATTGTCTGAAGAATTTTCATTTTCCATATTACTCAATATGGACGGAAACCCACTACGTCTGAACTCGGATATAGTATTTTTTTAACTTTGATACCTCTTGCAAGCAGTATGCTATGTCTAGACTTTTTGTCTGAAGAATATTATAGAGCACATCTGTATGTGCGAACACTCTAGCATAGACTTCAAGAAGAAATATATTCTGAAACTGTGTGAAAAAATTCTAATATCCTTGAGCCTGCACAATTAAAGCATCATCCCAGTTTTCTTCAGAGTCATTATAAATGATATTTTTAAAGAAAGCAGTCCGTTTTTCTCTGTATTCCTTTACTGTATTTACAAGCTGAGATGTAAAATTCAATCTAGTTGGTGCTACTTTTGGGAGTTTCTTGTTCATAAATTCCTTGAGTTTTCTGATCTTTTAGGAGATGATGAGAAAATGCAGCTAAACCTGACAGTGTTTTGAAAAAAATGCGGCATTCTGGAATGGATGAAGTAGTTTGTTGCAAAACTAAATTGAGAACATGGCTGTAACAATGGACAAATTGTGCTTGAGGATACTTTTCTTGAACTTTTGTTTTCAAGCTATTAATATTTCCCACCATAACTGAAGCACCATCGTATGTCTGTGCAATTAACTTATTGCCGACATTGTATTCTGTTATAACACCTTCCACATGCTGAAACAAAGCAGCAGCAGTTTTGTCCGAATTGACATTTGTGAATCCTGTAAACCGTTCTTGAACATTGGCAGTACTGTCGACGTATCTTAAAACAGTGGACAATTGACTCTGATTAGAGCAGTAACTTGTTTCATCAACAACAATGGCCACAAAAGGTTTTATGTTCTTTATCATAACCCCACTTATAGCAAATATTAAGACATTCTGAATTGCGGGAGAAGTACCACGAAATACTGTTGAACTCTCAAGATGATTGGCCAGTAAATGGTCAAATTCACTTAAGGAACTTAAATATTCAATATAATTTCCTATATTGTCTGATTCCACACTCTCATTATGACCCCGAAAAGCCAATTCTTGTTTTCCTAGAAAGCAGACTGCGTTAATAAGATGCAGTAAAATCTCCCGATTTTTTTTTTCACAAGAGCATTGTGTTGGTTGATGTGTAGAGCTTTTTGCTTATCTAGCTGTAAATCAATTCTTGTCTTCCCAAAGTTTGCAAAGTTCATGCTACTACAAATATGGGCTTTTGATTTGTCGTATTCTAGGACTGCCGTTCGAAGGGAGTTCATATTAGAAAACCCCTCTTTTGACCACACATTAGTTTTGTGGCTAAATAACAAACATGGCCAGCAAAATAGTTTAGACAGTTTAGAAGTACCACACAACCAATTCCACTTACCATATGATGTTGAAGTGAAATGGCGTGTGTACTCACGCTGTTTTTCTTTTACGTCCATGGACAAATTTAACTCAGGAGTTGGTCTTTCCATTTTCACAATTTCAACTTTCTCGTTGTTATGTACGACGGTTAAAAGGCACTTTTAATAAACCTTCTATTACACAGTCATTTCCAACACAAACCTGTCCAGAAACTTGTTCTGATATATTTTTCACAATATCACTTAATTGCGAAATAAAAAACTTAATAATTCACAATTAATGTAACTCTTATACACTCCAACAAATCACAGATTTAAAATAATGCACTGCAAGAACACAATCACATTCACAGCTAGCGTACTAAGCGTATTGTTGCTTCGCGCCTGCAAAGAAACCGATCACGAGAGCGGCAACTCACACGCCTACACTGCACGATAGAAACAGTAGGGAGTGGGGGATGGGCAATTGTGCGAAGGACAGAGTGAGCAGAAAGGTCACAGGCTACCTCACGTAGCAAGTGGTTTCTCCAGTGATGCCGCCTTGACAACTTGTTTCTTTTCGAGAGCAGAGAGCGCATATAAATCTAACAATTACTTTTATTTTAATTACTATGGTAAAACTAATAATACAAAATTATCACATTATGTTATATTATAAACTTTTTCTTTTGTAATGTCTTTGGGCTACCGCCGGTAGCCCCGGTAGTCCGCAAAATACGCCCCTGCATCCACTCCTCCTCTACATTTCTTATAGTGGCTGTTATCGCCAGGAGGACGGTACATTGGAAGATTGGATGTGCGCAGTGGAAGACTTTTAGAAATAAATAGTGTGAATTTGTATAACAGATATAATTAACAATAATGAATAAAAATATACAAGAATGGTAAATGAAATAACAAAGAAATATGAAATAAGCAAATGAAAATAACACAAGTTAATTTGAACTAGTATCACAATGATGTCTGAATCGTGAAAGTATTACTAGACTGGGCAAACATACTTATAGGTCATAATACAATCTAATATGGCCATCTCTGAATAATCAATGACTGACCTATTAACCATCTAGTCATGAAAACACTCTCTGAATATATATATATATATTAACCATCTAGATATGAATCTCAACACAACGCCCAGTCAGTACACTAACTCAATACATGGCCCATTCAATCACAGATACCACACAATCTGACTAAGCAAACTGAACATATATATATATATATATATATATATATATATATATATATATATATAAACTCAATAACACAAAAACTTTACCCAGTATAAGGCATCACATGACTGATCACTATACATTACCAATTCGACATACACCTCGCATGAACTGTCCAGATTGCACTGACACAAAATCTCTGTACTTTACAGTTAACAATGCCCAAGAGAGAGAGAGAGAGATATACACGTTATATAAGTTACAGACGATAATTTCAATCTCAATGATCGTTTAAATAGCAAAGGAAACTCAATGCACTCGATTCCTGAAATAGCGGGAAAGGAAAACCAATAAATCAAAATGGAGTAGGGAAAATACTAGAATAATAATATGAGGCCCATACTATTCTAGTTCTTTACAACGTGAAATAGAACGTAACCCAAAGATCGTAATCGCTGCTCTATCACACAAACCGTCTTGGAACATCAAAAACTCACATTTTACAAATCATATCTCATCACGTAATCCCCAATCATCAAACCTCACATATCAACTTATACTTCATCACGTGATCCCCAATACAATATACCTCAAATATATATATATATATATATATATATATATATATATATATATAAATGTTAAATGTTATGTTTTATTTAACGACGCTCGCAACTGCAGAGGTTATATCAGCGTCGCCAGATGTGCCGGAATTTTGTCCCGCAGGAGTTCTTTTACATGCCAGTAAATCTACTGACATGAGCCTGTCGCATTTAAGCACACTTAAAGGCCATCGACCTGGTCCGGGATCGAACCCGCAACCTTGGACATAGAAGGCCAGCGCTATACCAAATTGCCAACCAGGTCGACTATATATATATATATATATATATATATATATATATATATATATATCACATAATATATTACTCGACGCAATCACAATTACTTGCCCCCAAGACGTATCACTAGCAAGCGATATTTCAAAGTACGATCCACTACAATCTCTCAAACACATATAATCGAAGATAAAAATATCACGACGCAAATTTACCTACTCCACTGATACAAATCTGACACAAGTTGTAAGCACGCTAAATGACAAGTTATACATCTGAAACAAAGTTCCATGTAATGCGTAAATATTCAAAGGAAATATAATGACGCACTGTTCTCGAACAATCTATCACGATAAACTTATGTTACGAGAATTGAAAACAGTTCGAGCTCCACTTGTCGAGTACACATCAATAGCCTGAATGAGAACCATGAATACAGGTTGCAACTCCTAAGTACTGTTACCCATACGGCTTCCAACTGCTAAGTGATGTTATCTATACAGCGTGCGAGACCTGAGTGATGTTAACTATACAGCGTGCGAGACCTGAGTGATGTTATCTATATCTGCCCGTGACCAAGTAAACTCACTCTCCCTCTCCCCTCGTGAGACGTAATCAAGCAGCCAATAGGATAATTTGGAAAAGAAAAATGAAAGGATTCATAGCGCTATCTATAATGTAATGTCTAAGAGCGCTCTGACAGACGAAGTGACGTACTAGGCGAACGGCTATGATGGCAGGCACGGCTCACTCCTAATCAATTACGATTCAAGACTGTGATCTCAAATCGCGTTCAGTCCATTTTTATGAAAGAACTGGACTATTTTTTATCCACCGGTCTATGGACTGAGCGAATGTTCAAATAACATGCACAATAACTGCAACCTCGCAGCTCGGATTAAGTGCATTAGCTTTCTTACATAATGTGTGTAATAAGATAATTTTACTCAACTCGTTGTAATAGTATCCTCTCACCTCATTCAACCGTTCCTTAACATGAAGTGATCTTAACTAACTCTGGGGATATCTGTGGCCACATTCTAAGTAGTTCGATCATTTGAGTATTCAAAAAGATGGCCAAAAATAATGCGGGAGAAAGATAATCGCGTGAGTAACAGAAAATACCGGAAAGAATAACCATGAGTTGCGCAACATCCTCCTATCCCACCACAACCAACTGAATTGCATGTCTGACAGTTGGGAACAGTGATGGTAGCGACTCCATTCATTGCATACAGGGGTCCCCAGACATTGACCATTGATCACCTTAATACTGATCTCCCACCATTTCACGAAATCTTATCCAGTTTGGACTGAGGGAGCTGAACTGCCAATAATGACAGCGTCATACTAGAATCTTGTCATATCTCTTAAGTTACGTTACGGACTCGTTGACCTACTTTACCAACTCACAGAGTGCACATTTTATTCTAATTTATTTTTGCTAAATGTGTTCAAGATGAACCATACATAAAATATTATCTGCATTTGCTCTGCTCTAAAACAAGGTAACAGAAAGCAATATTGATGATAAGAGACTGACTAGTGGCCAGTATTTAGCTACATATAAACTGGTAAACAGACACAAGGTGGTCCATACATTACATCTACACATACACACCCACACCACTCACATACACAGAATCTTTAGACCTATATCACAATTACATTAAACTGGATTGCAATCCCGAATTTCACTCATATTAAGGAATGCTATGGGCAATTCATACAGAAAACGTGAATAATACTGTAAAATGGAATGGTTCATTATACTGGAGAGTCATATCTGTGCTCTTGTTTCAGAGTCATGGCCAAACTACATATCCTCGTCATTTGCATGTTGCTGGTTACACTGCAAGCATACCCGTACCCATTTGGATTATTCCTTGGTCACAAAGACATAACATTGTGCGAATACGGATGTCACAAAGGCTACTGTTGGTCAGCATGCCACGCCACGTACTTGGTAGGCGAATGGTGCTACACAACACGAGGCCAGTCACAGGATAGGAATTATGTACGTTGCACTAAGAAGGAAGATTGTAACTACAGCTGGCGCTGTGCAGGTGCCTGTTCTCTGTGAGATGGCGAATGCAATGAAGATTCTTCTCCAATGACAGCTTATCTTCCAAATATTATATTACGAGCTGAAGTAGTAAAAGCTCATTGGATTCAAAAATGCATTCGTCAGAAAGTATAATATGAATTGTTTGTTAATTTCTTTTCTCAATTCCATAATTGCTATTACTTCCTCTCTCGTATTTTAATATAATTACAATAAGCTAATCTCTAATCTTAGTGATCTCAGTTAATTGAACACACATTCAAAAGAAAACAGTGAATATCAAATGTCGTATTCATTATTTGATGGAGGTCTCTTACAATTCTAAATGAGACTTGCAGGATGATTAATTATCATTTTAGAATTATGTTATAAATTAAATAATAACCAAATAGGTCAGATGATATTCTCAAGGTCTACACAGACAAATTAAAGTTCCACAAGAAGATACGTAAACATAATTATAATTTCGAGGTCTGATCATTGCAAGCAGCTGGTGATTCATAACGAAGCATTCTTGAGCTTTGTTTCAAATGGTGAATGGTTTTTAGTGCGTGCCAGTAAACCTAAGGCTGGTGTTATCTATCACAGCAGAGACACATGATATTTAATGTCAATATCAATTCCCATATTTCCTTCTTTTAAGAGGCTGTAATTGGTAAAGCTCGGATAAAAGGTTTATTCGGTATACCAGAACTCTATGAGAACATTACATGATATATATAACTTACTCTCATCAAAATTAATCCCGATTAGGAGTGGTCTCATTTATCATGTTATCACTATAGATAAGGAACTGCGTCTTAAAGGCGATTTCACCTCACAAAAGGAAATCTCTAAATCACAAATCTTTGAAGTCCCGGGATATCTTAATTACTTCTTGAGGCATTACATATCCGAATTTCTTAAGAAAATAACAACAAGTGAAAGTATATCCCATGCTGTAAAGATTTAAAAATTTAATCTTTACAACATGGAACATATTATGAAGTCTTGAAGTCCGAAAGATCTCAGCTAATTTCATGAATATTAATGAACACATAGCGAGCAAGCGATTTGAAAATTTTCAACTGTTATACAGTATAAAGAACTATGTCATGCTAATGTTTAAGTGTTATCAGAGACGACAAATTGAGGAAGGCCATTCTAACTGCACAACACCCCACATCTGCTAGATGATTATATACGATGCATCAGATTATGTGTTTGTAGAGAACTTCAAACTTTTACTAATAAAGAACGGTACCAGTAAACCATATTTCTACAGACCTGATAGATATTAAACACCGGATTTTCTTGTGAAATTCTTATGTCTGTGTCTAATCTATCGAACAATTCTATAGAGATAATTCGAAATGTGTCAAACAATGGTTGAAGTAAGACTGAACCAATGCAAAAATTTCCACATACTAATTTATTCCAGTATCTTTCACTATGAAAATGTTCTGTTTTTCCTTTACTACTTAACAGAACATTTTCGAATTCAGATATTAAGAAAAGAGAGAGAAGTGATATTCACAATTAATGTGAGTTATAGAAATGTTTATTATAATGATATATTCAGCACTGTCTTTTCATTAAGTTTTATCAGAGTTCTTTAAATCATTTAATATCTTGTGTCTTTTGAAAAATGTAATGTAATGTAGTTTAAATATTGTAGAATAAAGTGCTTGCAAGCATTGTGCAGCATGGCATATGTTGCTTTTACTTTAGTATACGACTGCCAATGGTGAAAATAGTTTGTAGAACCTTCCACTGCAATATGTTCAAAAGTTTCAGTTCTGAAAACAATTTATCCGTTAACATCATCTCCTTTTCTACACCACTTACCAGAGTGGTTCGTGATTTTTTTTTCTTTACAAGATTTACCTCAATCTTTCTTTCCAAACTGATTTTATATCCTTAACTGATGACCAATTCACATTTCTGTGTCATTAGATAGTGTAAACACCTTAGTCAACTTTATCAGGTTTATATGTTACCAATGACCATTATATATATACATAAACAGGTATACAACATATTCCTGTGTCCAAAGCCATGTCACTTTAATGAAGGATCAGTGAAGCGGAGAAAAATTCTCTCCTGCACCGGGATTCAAACCCGAGTTTTCAGCTCTACATGCTGATGTTCTATTCACTAAGCCACACCGGATTCCAATTTCGATGCTGGATTGAATCCTCTCAGTTTAAGCTCCACCTCTTAATTTCCCTTTAGTGGCCAACCCTCATGCACTGTGTCACAGATGTGTGACAGTGACACAATGTCCAACACACTAATGTGCAGAGGTGCACTCATTACGAGTGACTAAGTGGCCGGGATCTGATGGAATGAGCACCGTCTTAAATCACTAAGTGATTATATACGCATATAATATTATAGTGCTGTACCGAAGTAGATATGTTATTTCCATGCAGGAATTCTGCGTTATCATATGATGAAAGATCGGTGGAGAGGAGAAAAATTCTCTCCGGCACAGGGATTCGAACCCGGGTTTTCAGCTCTACGTGCTATGGATTTTCAGGTGCAGTGATTGAAGCTCGGAATATGTGCAAGCACTTAAAAATCAACCTTGAGTTCAAAGTGAAATGACATGCCAGACGTTAACACTTTTTCGACGAACTTAGAAGTGATGATGATGATGATCATGATGATGATGATGATGATAGTGATGATGATGATGATGATGATGATGATGATGATGATGATGAAAATCCAGAATGTGTTGATAAAACTGACACAAATATGCAAATGGACGCTGAAGATGAATTTAGATAAGTTACTTTCTTCCTGTTATTGACAAATTGGAATTGGTGTGAAGTTTGAAGAATTGAAAAAATATGCGAAGTGCTTTGATTTTCTGTATAATATAAACAAGTAGCTAACAATGCCAGAAGAAGATCTAGAAAGAAGCTGCAGAAACCTATCTCAAGAGTTACATGATGGCGAGGCATGTAGAGGGTCAAAATCTCTTTTCTGAACTACGATTATTCAGGCACTCAGTCCTAGCTGAAGTACGAACTGCTCTGGAAGTCCTCTGTGTTCTGCAGCCTATCTGTGATTCCTATCCCAATCTAACAATCGCCTATCGAATTCTCCTATCTATTTCTGTTACTCTCGCCTCAGGGGAACGTAATTTTTCAAAGCTGAAAATCATTATAAACTATCTAAGACCACGACGAAACGGGAACAGTTAAACTGATTGGCAATGATTTCCACTGAAAGTGAAACGACCAAGAAATTACAAAAGGAGGAGTTGATGGAGGAGTTTGCTGCAAAAAAAGCAAGGAAAATTGTCTTTCTCCAAGGTATACTAGCTTATATCAAACTGTGCTGTAATATTTAATAGTAGGCCTAGATAAAACGGTGTAGCCCGGGTTTATTCCAAATACCTCAAATTTAAGATTTACCATTGTTATAACATTAAAGGCTGCTAAGGTGTCATGACACCGGAGTATCCAACTGCATGAACCTAAGTCGATTGTTACCCTTGATTCTATTATTATTATTATTATTATTATTATTATTATATCTGTTGAAACTCACATTTCTGCCTTATTTAGAGAGCCACTTACGAGGCAACTAGGCCAGGAGATAATGGGATATGGTGGCCAGTTCCTTTCTCCCTCCATTGCATACATCGCCAACTAGCTACATATTACCTTAGAATTCAGATGCATAGAAACAATTGTTCTTCCTCTGACACATATCGTCAAGTGAGATGTACTGCCTGATAACAGACGTACATATCAGCCAGAATCTCAATCACAGGATATCCATACATGAGTAATGATTAATAGAATATATTTCGAATTAACTTCTAATAGAATTTTGCTTATTAAATATATAATTTCACACCTAGTCAATACGAATTATATAGAAATGTGGAATGATGTCACGAGAATGGGGTGTATCTTGATACTTCCACTCCAAACTGCGTGCTTACCCACTACAATGGTATGTTACAGATATTATACAAGACCTTTGCAATATATTAATTGTGTTACGGATAGTTTAATCCAAGTACAGTCCGCATTTCACGAGAAGATCCGAGCAAGGAATGAGAGTTTTTTCCCCCACTCTTATAAGCTATCCCCGACACGGAACCAGCCGGCCATTGATTGAGTCTTGTTTGTCCCAATCGGCCAATGACACCACTCCTATCCACCTGTTCCTTAAAGAACACTGAGTTACTGGCTTACTCTCTCCTCTTACCCCGCAACGACCATACTCCCCTCGCAGGGATCCTCTCGTGAAATTTGGACAGAGTCCTGCCTAGCATAATTTAGACAGACACTTCTTAAATAATGAAATTATTTGTCAAAGCAAAGAATTGAGAACTTTGAGATAATAAGACATTGTCGACTTATTGTATGACAGAGTAACTAACATTTAAAGTTGTTCACAGCTAGGAAATAGTGGTCAGCATGTCTGACTGCGAAACTAGCGGGTCTGGGTTCAAATCCTGGTTTGGATAATTTGTCGAAGCAAATGCTGGAAAATTTTTGAAGTTGGACCTTGGGGGTTCATTTCGCTAATGTGAATCAGGAGAAAGCCATATTATATATTATTTTAATAGAATAGTACCAAATTTTCTTTGTTTTTCCCATTTCCAGGTATAAACTGCTCAACTGCAGGGGAGTGTCTTGGGACCTGCAGGGGAGTGTCTTGGGGTCTCTTCTATTCTTGGCTTTTGTAAATGATCTGCCAGTTAATATCTTGTCTAGGGTTCGCTTATTCGCGGATGATTGTATGGTATACAGGGAAATAAAAAGCCATGAAGATACTACTCTTCTCCAGAGTGACCTCAATAGAATAAATGATTGGGCAATAGCCAACAAAATGAAAATAAATTCTCTAAAGAGCAAAGCCATCAGCTTTACAAGGAAAAGAAATAAATTAGTCGCATCGTATACATTAGGGGGTGAAACCACTCCTGAAGTTAACAAATGTAAATACCTCGAAATAACATTTAGCAGCGATCTCGGCTGGAGGGAACGCATTACAGACACAGCGGGAAAAGCATGGAGAGATTTACACTTTGTGATGAGGGTACTAAGAAAAGGTTCTGATAAATCCAAAGAGATTGCATATAAATCACTAGTACGTCCAGTAATGGAATATGGTGCTGCATGTTGGGATCCTTACAGATTAGAACATATTAAGACACTGGAAAAGATTCAAAAAAAGGGTTCTTAAGTGTTGTCGGAAGAATTCACCATTAAAATGGGACACACTCACGGACAGGAGAACGCGAATTCGATTATGCGCACTGTTCAAAACATACAGAGGTGAGCCTGCCTGGAGAGAAATAAAAAATAGGTTGCAGCCGCCAAATTACTCTTCAAGGAACGACCACTCATATAAATTGAGGGAAAGAAGGCAGAGGACGGACACTGGAAAGTTTTCTTTTCTCAATCGTACTATCAGGGACTGGAATGCTTTACCTGCAGACTTACTAAAGGCTTTACCAACAACAAAAAATGTATTTAAAAATAGGCTTAAGGACCTTACTAATAGACGGTAATTGTACACAGTATTTAAAGGGTGTAAATGATATGTTGTTATTGAAGTGTTGTATCAGTGAAGAATTATGTTGTGTCAGTGAAGTGTGTTATATCAGTGAAGAAGTATGTCGTGTCAGTGAAGTGTGCTGTGTAAGTGAAACGTGTTCCTGTCAGTGAAGCTTTATAGTTTATAGTGGCAGTGCATAGTATTTGAACAGTGAAATGTTTTTGAAGTGTTAGTGAAATCAGGATAGAATCAGTGAAATGTGTCGTAGTTCCATTGCAGTGAGTGAGTTGACAGCGAAATGAGTGTAATTTGAAAGGTACTTGTGCAGACATGAACGTATCATACTCGTGGGTTTTAGTTCGATCTTAGTTTTAAGATACAAATTAGATTTATTTCAAATGTAATTTTAAGTGATCGTTTCATTTAATTTAGTACCGGTATATTCCCTGTTGTTGTTGTTGTTGTTGTTTTTGTTATTATTATTATTATTATTATTATTAATTATTGTTAGTATTAATTACTAGTATTATTATTAATTGTATTTTTAATTAATAAGTTTATTATTGTCATTATTGAGTGTAATTAGTTACCACTGCCACGGATATATAGTCACTGCAGTGTGAATAAATACATACAACTTCCAGCAGTAATTGAAAGATTCTATTTCAGATGTGGAATCTGACAATTTATTGACAATCCTATCTGTCATTTCATAAATCAGATTCTGTACCTCTGCTCCACTCAATCAAACTGCTCTGCTGAATTGCCTTGAGAGTCGTGTATCTTTTAGTATCCATCACGAGACTGATTCAATTTCACAAAGAGAACTAAGAAGTGTTATGGGAAATTTTCTAAGCAGAAGCCAGAAATGTGTGGAAAAATCTTGTTGCCAGCCAGATGGGAGCGCATGTTCTGAGGCCTTAGAACTCCATGTCATGCTCACGTTTCACAAATAATCTGTTCACTTTGATTAAAATCATTCAATACCGTACATATATTTTTCATAAAATTAGATCACTCAATCATTTCCATTGTCCTTTCAGGAATAAACAAGACTTTATCCATGACAATAGTGAAATAGTCATGAAACTCAGTATCTAGTGAGATGAGAGATCATGGTGGCGAGAAAATGATAGAAATTCAAACTACTTATGAAAACAATATATATAGACACACACACACACAGATATTTGTGGATTATACTGAGAGACGAAATACGAAGTACTTAACCTGAATATAACATTCTGCAACACATCGAAGGTTAGCAATTAGTAGACAGTAAAATCATGTTGGAAGGACGTTCTCTGAACACGAGCCATGACAAGTACGTGTTCACCTGCAACCAGAAAGACATGGCATAGACAGATGAAGAATCAAACTGCATGTATGAATCGTCAATACAATATCATACCATGAAAAGAGATATAAATACACAGTTAAACAAAATCTCTTTATGTAAATGTCGTAACACACTCTTCAAGTCTTCTTCGTGTTAAGAGAAAAGTCAGCATGATTTAGCTGTAAATAAGATCTTTAAAAGTACAATTAAGCATGTAATTAAGTACCGTAATCATTCTTCAATAATCATGTCCACATTTCTCCTAGCACAAAGTAGAGTATTGGTCATTTTTATTTTTCCATTCTCGGACTTTCTGAAATTTACCAACAGTTACAGTATTGGAAGCAGAAAAATTAAGAGTGAATATTTTTGGGGAATAGAAATAACAATACGACGGTCGTGCATAATGTAGAGAGTGCAACATGTATTCTGTAGCACATGAGGCACATTCACTGCTGTGTGAGGCAGCTCCATACATCTATGTCAAATATACTGAATCTGCAATAATTCGAGTAAACAATTATTTCACTTCACTTCGATATTGGAGTATTTCTTCTCAATTGCTATTCCAAATTCCGCATCTGAGTGACAAATCTGCAATGTAAATTGAAAAATAGATGTCATTAGTTTATATGCACTTTCTCATTATTCATTTTATACAACAAAATAATATGTTACCAGTATCATATTCTTAGAGATCTCTTTCTTTTCTAAAGCTACAAAATTCCTACAGCTAGGTTTTCCTAGGAGCCGCCATGGTGGTCTAGTAGCTAGAGCGCTGACTCGTAACCCTATGAACCAGGGTTTGATCCCCGGTGTACCTCCAATTTATAACTTGTGTTGTGCAAGCCCGTGGTCCAGGTAACACAGGAGATTTCTCCAGGAGTTCCGGTTCCCTATTGGCGTCCCAACAAATCTCCACTAGAAAAAAAAGATTCTTCTAGCACACCTGAAATCTGAACCAGAGATCTACAACATACAACAATAATATGAATAATGTTATGTCCAACAACGAATGCGACTCCAATCCAGTGTCAGATCCACGAGAGTTGAAAAGCCTTGTCAAGACAGCCAGCACATAATACTACAGACTGGGCAGTTTAAAAGTTCAGAAACAATGTCAGCAGGTCGGAGGTCTGAGTCGCATGCAATTGCTAGTATTACCCTCCATGTTCTTCCCACCTACAGTCAATCGTGAGTGAAATTACACCAGAGTAGGAAAGTTGTGTTGTGCAGTCATGAGTGAGAGAGATTTCATTAGTCCAGTGATTCCAAAAGTGTAAGTCGTGAACCTCTTGGAAGGGGGGGTCGTGTAATGATTTGCAAAATAAAACAAAAACGTCACTAACATATAATTATGTTGTATTTAGAAATAAACATAAACAACATAGAACATAAAAATAAAAATTGATTTAGTAGTTACAAAGCAAAAAATAATTAATGAAATAAATGTATGTGTTTTTGATGAAGTACATTCTCAGACCTGAACTCTATATTCGATACACACACACAGTCATATTATTTTCAAATTCAAGAAGATTTTTCGCTTTTCCTTCCCCTCCCTCTACCCCTGATGACAATCATACACGAGAAACTTATTTTGCACAAATATGAGTTTGCAATTTGTATTTTAAAAAAATTACAAGTTTCTTTTGTAAGCTCGAGGCATTCTGGCATTTTTTTTATCCAAAATTGGATATGCTTTATAAAAAAAGGTAAAGAGTCTAGTTTCAACATTCTATCAATAGATACATATTTCAATGGCTTCTCTCTTATTATATACAGGTTGTTTCCGAGGTGGTGTTACAAACTTTCAGGGGTGATGGCGAAGGGCACATGTATCAATTTGAGATAAGGAACCATGGTCCGGAAATGACTGAGTCGAAAGTTAAAAGCAAAAATAGTTGTGTGGAAATGGAATTGTAATTTGGCATCACGTGCCCACTTTCCCTTAACTTTTGGAACAGTCGTGGAAAAATGGTATGGGCCGGATATCTCCTATGTGAGTACTTGAGCCCGATACAATCTGTGAGCTTGTCTACTGTTCCCATTGGCTCATCCGTATTCAAAAATCAGGTCTGCTTATTCCGCTCTCGTGTACTCCTCCATTTCATTAGGACTGGTCGACTGGACACTGCAACTTGTACACATACACTGCTGTCTACAGACGTGCATATCATGACCGACCATGTCCGTTACACATTACGCTATCTGCATTGCTTTAGTGTAGTTTCCTGTTGCCATCCCTCAGACAGCGCACTGAATGGAATACTGTAAGTAGACAACATAAACAACATCAGATTAATACAGTATGTGTAAGATGTACAGATAAATACACATAAATAAGGTGTACAGAGGAATAAAATTATTTCATTTCCACAGAACTATGTTTGCTTGTAACTTTCGACTCGGTCATTTCCGGACCAAGGTTCCTATCTCAAATTGATACATGTGCCCTTCGCCATCATCCCTGAAAATTTGTAACACCACCTCGGAAACACCCTGTATATATAGTCGTCCTCAGTAACGTAGTTGGTATAGCACTGGCCTTCTATGCTCGAGGTTGCTGGTTCGATCCCGGTCGAGGTCGATGGCATTTATGTGTGTTAAATCTCATGTCAGTAGATTTACTGGAATGTAAAAGAACTCCTGCGGGACACAATTCCGGCACACCGGTGACACGATATAACCTCTGCAGTTGCGAGCATCGTTAAATAAACCATAATTAAATTTTATATATCATTGACGGGGTCAATGTTGAAATACTCTCTCCTCCATATCACGCATACAAATAGCGTGATGTAACATAATTTCATAGAAAATGAAACGCCTATCTTGCTGGAGCAAGTGCTATACCTTCAAAAGCTAGAGATGTAGTTCATGCATGATGGAACACTGGCCCATTTTCAGTGAAATGTCCGAGAACACCTAACACAGACATTCAATGGGCGATGGATTGGTCGGTGAGGTCCAGCACGTTAATCTGCTCGTTCCTCTGATCTTAATCCCTTGGATTTTTGTCTGCTGGGACACTTGAAGACTCTGGTGTATGCAACCCCCATCAATTATGTACAAGCACTACAAGGGTGCATCATCAATGCCTTCCAGCACATCCGAGACCAACGAGGGATGTCTCAAAGAGTGTATGGTTCCCTAAGACGTAAGGCAGAAGGATGCATTACTATGAATGGACATCACATTGAGTAGCTCTCATAATCTCATAGCGATGTGAACAAGTGCTCATAACTCTTAAGGTATGAGTTTTTTGACCCATGTTTGTTAGAATTTTTATTCTTATTTTGGTGCTTACTACCTCCTCTCAAAACAAGGAAAACATTTTTTATCACTCTGTGTATATCAGCCAGTTGAACGCATCCATCTAAAAACTGATTCAGTATTCATCTGTGGATGCCGTAATTGTTTTGAGTTTCTTCTGGAAAAACTCAAAAAGCTGTTGCTTAAAATTGTGCAAAAACAAACTCTGTATTTGTTGTATCATTTGTAGCTACATTTGTCATGATTTCTTTAATACACTGGAGTGAATCGGATTTCTTTTATCAAATGATGTCGACCAGAAATTAAATTTCTTTATAAATCCATTGGATAACAGATATTGCAAGCATCATTTTCGATTTGTACTGAGCTATTAGCTCAGTGTCATATAGGTACTAGTCCAAAGTAATAGAAATGACATTTTCGTGTAATTGTTGCACCGTGTACTTTTTTTTTTTAGGTGAAATTATTGTCGTTTTCGATTTTACAGGCATTTGTACTTTTCGAGTGGGATTGAGTACCAATATGGTAGCGGGGAGTCACAAATAAAGGTCTCGTCCAAAAGTGGGTCACACCTTCAAAAAGTCTGGCAACCACTACAATAGAGAGTAGGCCTACTATGGTGTTGTGCAATGGTGAGATATTCTCTGAATCATCGTATATTCATCTTGAAGACTTAGGACTGCACAATACAACAGCTATCCTACTCCGATCAAATCTCTTGACTGACAGCACACAGAAGAGCACCGCGCTCCCATTGAGGGAAATACCAGCGATTGCATAGGGCTTTGACCACTGACAGGCCAAGCAATATTTCGGGACTTTTAAACTGCCCACACAGTATTACTACTCTGGTCCAAACAACATTTTGGTGGATACAGTCTATAAGGTCTCTCCTATGTAACAAAATAACATTCAAGTAAATATCTCTAGCTGAATTAAGAGTAAATCACTGTTTATTTAATTTGATATTGAGGTCCGACTTCTCTTTAACTTGTATAATGGGAAAGTAAAAATTCAAATAAACTGTATCAAATATGATTATAGAAGTAACACAACAGCACAAATTATACAACCATACTGATGTTAAAAATAATCAACAAAAGAAGTTTAAAATCTTCAACCTCGATGTTATTTACTTCAACACTTTGTTTTCAAGTTACTGAAAGGATCAGTTGTAAGGTAGACTGTTGGTACAATACATGGCATTCACTCCCAGAAGCTGGCTCCCTGACAAACAATTCTTGTTAGTTTCCTTCGGTTCCTACAGAAAAATTCTGGCTTTTTAAACAGAACAGCAATAATTTTTTTCAAATTACTTTCTCTTTGCTCATTCATAAATATCTCTTCATATTTCCAATAATGAAAAAAATCTACGATTAATTCTAACATTAAATTAACTGATGAAACAAACAATACCCCTACTATAAAACATTAAGTCTTATGGAAGATGGAAAGAATTATATAAATAAACAGAACACTAATTTCTGGAAGAGCCATGATGGCCTATGGTATGCAAAGTTATCTGCATAGGCCTCTTTGAGCTTGGCACTGGTGTAGGAATGCTCTAGCTGTTAAGGTATGTTGACAGGGATGGGGAGTATCCCAATAAAATCTGACAAGATACCATTTTATTTCACCGGTGCCTATTTTTTTTCAGTAGGTTATTTTTACAATGCTTCATCAACATCTTAGGTTATTTAGCGTCTCAATGAGATGAAGGTGATAATGCTGGTGAAATGAGGCCAGGGTCCAGCACCGAAAGTTACCCAGCATTTGCTCATATTGGGATGAGGAAAAACCCCGGAAAAACCTAAACAAGAAAACTTCCCCAAACGGGAATCGAACCCAGGCCACCTGGTTTTGTGGCCAGACGTGCTGTTACTCCATAGGTGTGGACACCCCCCATGCCTATTATAAGTAATCAATTAACAGTGCATGAAATAAATAGTCTTACCACTGTTGTTGAATAATGTTATGAACAAACTCATGATAGCTGAAATCAAAGGAGTTGAACAAGGCTGAGCACCCCACGAGGAAAGGACATAATAGGAAATGTATTAACAAAAAATGTACATACAATTTAGTATTTATTATGGACTCCAAAGTTCAAGTTCAAGTTCAGCCCATAATGTCCCCTCGGGGCACCGGCCTCTTCCTAGGAAGGTGGCTGGTTAATGCGATCCCAGTTAGACATGCCGGGAAGGATCCTCCTTTAAGTCATAACACTTTTTGCACGTGTTCTTTTAGTTTCTCCCTTGCTGCTCTCTGTCCTCTGCGATGCACTCTTCTGTGTGTTGTCTCAATGAGGGACGGTCCGCGATGCTGTGCTGATACTTTGCTTCCACACTGTCCTCTCTCTGGCGGTCATTGTCCATCGGTTCCCAAAGGTCTTCCTGAGATCATCAACCCAACATGTCTTTCGACGCCCAACGCTCCTTTGCCCACACCTGGGGTTGCAGACTGTCACCTTGTGAGTCCATCTGCTGGGGTTTAGCCTCATGATGTGGCCAGCCCAACTCTGCTTCAGGTTTCTGCTGGTAGTTACTGCATCATTTATTTTTGTTTTTATTCTTACAGTCTCATTTCGCATTCTGTCCCTCCATGTGATGCCTAGTATCTTTCTCTCGCTTCTGCTTTGGCATACTTGTAACATGTTTCTGTCTCTCTTCATGGTGCTCCATGTTTGTGAGCCGTATACTAGTGCTGGTAATATGCACGTATTCATGACGTGTCTCTTAAACTCTAGGCTGTATGACTTTTCTAACAATATAAACTTCAATGCCCAAAATTTTGCCCAAGCTGCCGCTATGCTATTTTTTTGCTTTTACTTCTCGAGAACGATACGGTCTGCCCCAGGTATACAATTTCCTGCTCATATTCTATTGGGTTGTTGGGTGCTAGTTCTATAATTTCTTCTACATGATGTCATGAGCTTAGTCTTATTTAAATTCATTTTTAGGCCTGCCTTTTCACTAAGTTTGCTTAATTCCTGTTAGTACTCTTGTAGCTCTTCTTTGGTGTTGGTGAGGAGCACGATATCTTCTGCAAATCGTAGATTTGATATTTCATTTTTGTTTTGTTACCGATAAGCTGCTATAATTTAATGTGTAACACTTTTATTAAGCTGCCAATGCTTATCTACTACAATAGTCATTTACATGAGTAAGATTTCTACTTGAACGTGTTCGATATCATTTTTTGTATCATCTTCATGTGCATTATAATTATAAATTAACAATTAAATTTGTAAATGATTGAAAACCTAGCCATTGGAGTGTTGTTCTGTGAACTTCCATTTCGTGGTTAAGTGTGTGATACATTTATGGATGTCGCTTGTATGTGTGTGTACTAGTAATTAGTGCTAATAGTTATACTAAGCTTACTTAATATCAATCAATTTCTAAAGTGCAATATAAAACTTGTAATATAACAACAATATAAAAACTTTTATAAAAGAACACTTGTTTGGTCGCTTTTGTTGTTCTGTCATTTGAGTTCTTTAGTGTCTTGCCGTTGAATGGGGCGATTATAACTGTTCTCTCTTTGTTTTTATTTAAAACTGGAATTATGACGTTAAGAACTTCGTAATAATAAAATGCTGAATCATTATGTAAGAAGCAATTTGTAGAGCACTTGTTTAAATCACTTAGTTTGTTATGAAGTAGACTGGGGTAACTTACGAATTATTATTTTCACTTTTGCACTGTGTGTTGTTTTTGTATCAAAACTTTATCTACTTTTTACTTATCAAGTAACCACTTGGCGGCTTAATAAAAGTGTTACACATTAAAGTAGATTTGATAGTTTTGTCCCATCTATGTTGATACCGTAGTCTCCTGTAATATTTCTAAATAACCCTTCTAGAAGGCATATAAAAAGTTTTGGTGAGATATCTTCCTGCCTTACTTCTCTTTGTATCTGGAATTCCCTATCCCTTGTCCAATTGTATGTTTGCAGTGGTGTTTCTGTACATTTTCTCTAGTATTCTAACTTATTTCTCCTCTGCTCCTTGGGTTTGTAGAAACTGGATCACAATTAATGCAAAATAAATATATTTGAAAAAGGAAAAACCATGTGAGATTCCAGTTCAAGTGCATGACTACATTGGGGTCCTTGAGTAAATAAGTGGACTATGTCCATATTTCACATTTCAAGAAAACTTCATTTTTGTTTATTAATTGGTTTATTTTACACATTAACAATGACATACATGCAAAAGTAACTTTTGTATTATATCATAGGTAACGTGTAAAATAAACCAGTTAATGAACAAAAATGTCATTTTCTTGAAATGTGAAATACGGACATGGTCCACTGTTTTTACTCAAGGCTCATTTATGAAATTAGACAAAAAAATTATGCAGATGGATATATTTTAATGCACAGAATCGTACATGACCACTTTTTCAACAGACAGAGTCATTCAATTTTCCTAACATGTATCAAAAGGGAAACAAATACACACTCCTGATTGAAAATTACCTGAATCAGCTTGCTAGAGTAGGGGAGGTTCGCTACTAATGTAGGACCATTATAAGATGATTATAAGGTGATTGGTGTGAGTGAAAGGGAGGGGTGGGAGAGGTGAGGGGAGGGAGAGAGGAAGGTGCTCAATGACAGTAACTTCACACAGTAAATCCTTAAAATGAAAGGAATAGCAATTTTCTTTGCCATTTTGCACTATCTTTTATTCAGTGGGAAACCAACTTCGTTTCTACAAAATGTTTTAACATTGCCGTAAATTCGGTATGTAAGTGAAGTGTATAAATTTGCTAGGTTAATACTGACCATTCCTTGTACTACAAGCTCTGTGGAACATTCGTTTTCTGCATTAAGACGAATCAAGACATACTTAAGAAGTACTCAAACTCAAGAACGACTGTGTAGCTTAAGTTTGTTGTCAATCGAAAAGGATTTGATGCACAAACTGAAGGACAAAGACACATTTTATAATGCTATGATTGAGAAGTTCGCGTCACAAGAAAGAAGAATACAGCTAATGTTTAAAGGAAAGAAGTACCGTAATTTGAATTACTAAATGCATGAAAGTATTGTTAAATATAAACAATAATATATTATATATTAAAATGGCAGTTAATGTAGACCTAATATTTCACTTTTAAGAACTGTGTGCCTATAGACCAACTATAGTTTTTATAACAGAACACCCATACTCCAGGTTCAACATACACCATTGGTGTACTATAAGCAGTAACATGAGCTGCTGGCAAGAAGTGAAAATGAGAATAGCAATGGCAAAGGGAGCTTTTAATAGAAAAAGGAGCATCTTCTGCGGACCTCTTGAAAAAGAACTAAGGAAGAGACTAGGGAAGTGCTTTGTGTGGAGTGTAGTATTTTATGGGGCAGAAATATGGACATTACGATGAAGTGAAGAGAAGCGACTAGAAGCATTTGAAATGTGGATATGGAGAAGGCTGGCATATGTGAAATGTGGACAAAGAGAATAAGAAACGAAGCTGTGTTGAAAAGAGTGGGTGAAGAAAGATTGATGCTGAAACTGATCAGAAAGAGAAAAAGGAACTGGCTGGGTCACTGGTTGAGAAGAAAATGCCTTCTGAAGGATGCACTGGAAGTTATGGTGAATGGGAGAAGAGTTCGAGGCAGAAGAAGATAACACATGATAGACGACATTAAGATATATATGGACCTCATGCAGAGACTGAGAGGAAGGCAGAAAATAGAATAGACTGGAGAATGCTGGGTTTGCAGTGAAAGACCTGCCCTTGGGCAGACCACTATGAATGATGAAATGATGGCTGTGAAACTAAAAAGGAAAATCAAATGAGGACGGGCACCAAAGAGATGTGGAATGGCTTGAAATCAGTGTTGCTACAATCTGCAGATGTGTGTAGGAAAACAATAGTGAACACAAGAAAGGAAAGAATTAGCTGGTGGAATGAGGTAGTGAACGAGAATGTTAAGAACAAGAAGGAAGCTTGGAAAAGGTACATAAGGTCTCAGATGGAAGAAGACATGAGAGAATATCTGGAAAGAGCAGCACGCTAGGAAGAATGAAAAAATGCAAACGACACAAAACTTCAATATCAATGAAACGAGAGATGTACAATGTCGATATCTGACTTCTACTTCGAGTACGAAACAGCTGACCAGAATAAACCAAGGAGGAAAATAAAACGTGAGGCAGATACAAAATACTGCGGACGAAACAGCTGGAAGTGTCTGAGGTCAGGAGCATAGACAAGACTAATGGAGGAAATGCAAGAGAAGACAGGAGAAGAACGAGTGAAGGAATGAAGCGACTACCAGATATTAGTGATTGTGAGGACAGAATAGATAGGGTTTGGAGAGGTTATTAGCGAAGAAGAAGAGTGCTAAAAAGTGAGTGCAAGAAAGTTAGGGGTGGCAAAAGTGTAAGAAAAGGAACAGAGAAGAAAGTGTTAAGTGTAAGAAGATAGGGTAAGAGTGTAAGAAGATCGACTATCAAACAATGAATACAAGAGAATTAAAGTGAAAAAAAAAAAAACATCTGAACAAATGTGAAGTTGAATGAGAGAGAAATTGGAAGTGTTATTAAGTGAAATAGATATTTCATGTTTTTCAATGTTATGGGATGGGAGTAGTATCAGGGGTACTATAACTGTAGGAGTATTATAGAAATAAATATAGGGAAAGAGATAATAAAATAGGAAATTTAGGAGTGAAGCGAAGAGAAAGAGATAAATATGTAAATAAACAGAGGATAGGAAAAAAAAAAAAGTAATGAAGTGTTGTAAAATAGAGTAAACGGAAAAGTCAGCAAGTAATGTAGGAGAAAATAGCGGGAAAACATTGATTAAGAGTAGGTAGGATTGGAGGGTAGAGAAGAAAATAAATAAATAACGCAAATTATTAAGGAAGGAATATGCAATATTTAATAGGTGAGCGAGAAATGGAAGGGAGACAGTCTAGGTATGAGGGAGAGAATAGAAGAGGATAGAGGGGGAAGGACATATAGCAATTCAGTCATAACAGAACATTAGAAAGTAATCAAGAAATTCTCGGCAAAGAATACTTTAATAGAAAAGAGTTATACGTATTAAAGGGATGGTGGATCGAAAAACAGAAATGTGAAGGTCCACCATAACTGTGAATTGTAAAGTTGCATGACAAATAAATATATCATATCATATATCTGGAAAGAAGTAATAATGTAAAACAAGTAGGTAGTGAAGGAAGCTAAACAGAGATCTTGGGAAGTGTTTGAAAACATGATCGAAAATAATGCTAGAGAGAAAAACACAAGAAATTTCTGGAAAATAGTAAAGGCTCTAAGAGGTAAATATGGGAAACAATAAGAGCGATCAAGGATGGAAATAGCCTTGTATGAGAGAAGGTAGCAGTATTTCAATTGTGGAGGCGACATTATAAAAAAAATAAAAAAGAACTGAAGTAAGACAAGAAGAAGGGATAGCTTATGGACCTCATGAAGAAGTGCAAGATCCCGAAATTGAAGGAGATATAGAAGAATTGGAGGTAGAAAAGGCAGTGGACTAAGTTAGGACAGGAAAGGGAACAGGTCCTGATGATAGTACCAGAACTTTTGAAATAGGGAGGTGTGTTGGTGGTGGAGCAACTTACTAAGCTCTTCCAAAGAGTGTGGGAACAGAATAGAATAGCAAGGCAATAGATGAAAAATCTAATCAACCCACTGCATAAGAAAGGGAGCAGCTACGAATGTAATAACTACAGGACTATCTGCCTCTCATTCTCATCCACAGTGTACAAGATCTATACTCGCATGCTGGAGAGGCGACTCAGGAAAGTTGTGGAAGAGGAGATGAAGGCGAAGCAGGTGGCTTATTGGCCAGGATGCATATTTAAACAATAAGAACTATGGAGAATCAGGACCTCTACCTTGCATTTCTTGATCTGAAAGCTGCCTTCGGTTCTGTTTCAAGGCAGTATGCATGGTGGAGAAGAGGGTACCAACGAGACTACTGAATGCTGTGAAGAGTGTTTATGAGCAAACTGTGGGAAGAGTTCGCATGGATATTGAATTGTCTAGAGAATTCTCAATGGAAAAATGAATCAAACAATGTGAAGGCCTCAGTCCTCTACTATTTAATATATTACTTGATGTAATAACGAAAATATATAAACAGCAAACCCACAAAACAAAGTTGTGTATGTCGAGACTTTGATCTGTCTATATTCACTAATGTTTGTGGAAACTGCGGCACCACGTGACTGAAATGACATTGATACCACAGATTAGGTACATGACAATACACAAATAA
Organism: Periplaneta americana; assembly: GCF_040183065.1. Taxonomy (NCBI): domain Eukaryota; kingdom Metazoa; phylum Arthropoda; class Insecta; order Blattodea; family Blattidae; genus Periplaneta; species Periplaneta americana. The sequence goes on from NC_091126.1 coordinate 76,965,986, forward strand.
TTAGAATTATAGAACTGTACCTGATCTGTGACCATGAGATTTCAGTATGGTGTGAAGCCCCCATGTGCTGCAATCAGAGCTTCTAAGCATCATGGCATGGAATCAATGAGAGTCTGGATATGTTCCTGGGGAATCTCCCTCCACACAGTTTGTATGAGAGTCCACAAAGCGTCAAGATTGGGTGCTGGAGGAAAATGACGAACAGTTCCTGACCAACCATATCCCAGACATGTTTGATGAGCGACATGTCTGGCGAACATGCAGGCCAGGGAAGCAGTGATACCAGTCATTCTTCGAAGAAGGCTTGCACAATCCTCGCCACATGAGGCCGGGCATTGTCATGCTGAAATATGGCATGTGGAGTTGCCTGAAGGAGGAGCAGTACCTCGGGCTCTAAAATCTCCCTAATGTAGCGGTTGCTGTTCAGATTGTCCTGAATACGTAGGAGGCGAGGTCGCATATTGTATCCAATGTCGCCCCAAATCATCACACTAGGCGTTTGTCCTCTATGCCATTCAATAATGCAAGCTCTCACATTGCAATCACCATGGTACCGTCTAACACATACGCGGCCATCACTGTAGGACAAGTTGAAGTGTAACTCGTCCGAAAACACTACATTTTGTCACTCAGCACGCCAGTGACGGCGTTCACGTGCCCATTGCACTCTGAGGCGTTGGTGGTTTCTGGACAATGAAAGCTGATGCAACAGCATGCGAGCCACTAGTCCAGCTCTCAAAAGACAGCGACAAAACTTTGATGCAGACAGGTCCACACCCGTTGCAGTACTCCAACATCGACTCAACACTGTGGATGAAGCTGTGCAGTCCATCACGGCCATGCGGACAAGATGGCGGTCATCCCGTGCTGTGGTCACATTACGTGATCCACTACCTGCTCATCTCTGCGTACGACCCTCTTCTATCCACTGGTTCCACACACACACACATCACTGTCGTAGAAGCATGCCCTGTATGAGCCGAAATGTCATGGTATGACAAACCTGCTTCCTGGAGACCAATCATTCTGCCCCATTCGAACTCACTCACGTGCATATATTGCGCCCTTCCACGTCGACGAGGCATACCTGCACTAGGTTTCACGTTTCCACTTCGTTTGGAAGCTCTGCACTGACTGAGCAAGGCATAACACTGACCTTGCTGGTGACAGAAGAGACGTCACTGTTGGGCCTATGTGTATGCCATCTTTCTGGAAACGTAATCAATTATGGTGATACACTGTTATACACATCTCCAGATTTTGGAGTCGTTTGGGCCATTCTTTCTGGGTGTTGCACTTTTCACAAACTTTAGTGTACAAGCATTGCTTTATCCAGATGATATCATTTTGATAGCTGATACATCTGAGAGGCTCCAGCAGGCAGTGGTGGAATGGAATGAAGAACTAAAGAGGAAGGGAATGACTGTGAATACAGATAAAAGCAAAGTGATGAGGGTGTAAAAACAAGGCAGACAGGAAGAAGACCTTCACATGGTATGTGATAGAAGGCCTCTTGATGAAGTACAAAATTAATATCTCGGTATTGTACTAAGTAGTGATGGAAGAATTGAATAAGAGTGTTAAGTAGGACTAAACAGGCAGTCTCAGCTTATTACCAAATGAACAACACTGTTGTAGGAAAAACCGAAATAATTCTTGAAACAAAAACAAAAATCTACAATGCAATCATGTCCCTGTTCATATTGTATGGTATATGGAAAGTCTCGCACTACAGGACAAGCATATGAGTAAGATGAATGCCATGGAGATGAAGTATGTAAGGCGAACAGTATGAAAAACCAGGAGAAATAGAATTCGAAATGAAAGAATCCGAGGACAGGCTGGACAGAAGAAAGTGATGACTGTGGTTGTTGAAGAACGTCAATAGAAATGGTATGATCATGTAAAAAGAATGCTAGAAGAGAGGAACTGAAGCAGGTTATGAATATGCGAGAAGAAGAAAGAGCTGGGCGAGGAAGCCCTCATATTAAATGGGAGAATAGGATTGAAAGGATTGGAAAGAAATGGGGGAAGACAATGGTGGATATGAAGACATTGTGTGTAGATAGGCCGGAAAGGGAGAAATGGATAAAATGTGGCTACCCTGATAAATATATAAGGGACGTGAAGAAGAAGAAGAAGAAGAAGAAGAAGAAGAAGAAGAAGAAGAAGAAGAGGAAGAAGATTGTGAACCATTCGAGTATTGGTAATTAATAATATCAATGGTGTTGAAATATAACACCAAGGAAGATGTGTAAAGTAATAACATGATTGTGTAGGCAGTTCAAAAGGAAGTTTTAAATAAAAAAATCAAAAGATAATTTCAATTTTTTTCTAAAGTCGCCCTCATGTTATATTAAATTTAAGCAACACGTTTGTTTTTTTATGTGGAATGTTTGAGCACCTATTCATGAAAAATGTCTGTTAACATTCCTGTAATACTCCGTGTGCATATTGCTACATTGTGGGACCACAACAACGTAAACGACAACATATCATTACTGCTTAGAAGCAATAAGATGGTGTAACTCACAAAACAGCATAAAGGATGCAAATACTTACTTAAGCCTGGTTCAGACGGTGCGTGTTTCTGTGATGGATTCCAAGGTGGCTGCGCGGATGGGTCGCCTGCGTTGTCACTCACCATTAATAATGCGCTCTGGTGGCTCCGTGGATGGCTAGCTTGCTGGATTTCGAGGGTAGGTTCCTTGCTATTTTTCCTGCGTGCTTCTGTGCTGGTTCAGTGTTACCAAAATAGTTGTTCTCCAACTAAATCTTTTTTCTTTTATGTATTTCTTAGTTTCTAAAGATAGAATAATCAAATATAGAACTTTAGTTGTTTTAAACTTCTTGTTTAATTGCTTTGTTGCAACATTTACTATTGTTAATGTAGAATTTTAGTTGTTTTCCACTTATGGTTAGTTTCTTATTTATCATGAGTATTATCTAGACTGTTCTTGGACCTTGGGAGCGAGAAAACAACAATGTGGATCAACCTCGGGAAGGTTGCAGAAGCTACTATTTTAAGGGGCGAGGATGGTATTTTTGATGAAAAATTACTAAATTTAAAAAATATATATATATATTCTTTAAAATACTCTGTGATATGTGTGGATCGCCATTTTTAAACTTCCTGCATTATGGATTTTTAAATCACTCGGCCACTTTTATTGTTGTTTCCGGTATATTAAATAAAAAAAAAATTGTTTTTTTTTTCTTTAAAATACCCTTCGATATGTGTGGAATACATTGCATAAATTTTGTGAGTATTTATGCCCTTATCGGATGTTGAGACGTCATTTTTAAACTTCCTGCGCTATGGATTTTTAAATCACACGCCCGCTTTTATTGGTTTCCAGTAACTTCATTTTTTTTTGCTACATTGCCAGACAAAATGAATATAATTTCTGAACTATTAAAGATACATGCATGATATTTAGAACACACATTCTTTAGAATATTAGGAAACTTTTCTCTGTAACAGAATTTTGTTAATTGATTTCATTTTAAAAATACGTGCGTTTGTTTGCAAGAAAGGAAATCAGAAAATTATTAAATTTTAATTGTTTATTTTACCAACGTAGGGACTAATATCAAAATTCTTTTACAGACAGTTTGTAGAACATACTTTTGCAAATACATTGCAAAACTGTTTGAATCTATCTTTAAAAACGGTTTAGATATATTGGTTTTAGTACAATCCTGCATTGGGTATATTTTTTTCAAATTTGGGCCCCCAAATAATTTTTTTTTCAAAATATTTTTATTTGGTTGAGTTGCCACAGCTATGAGCTCTCTACATACAAAAAATTAATAATTTACACCAAATAGGAAAAAAGTTTTGAAAAATACCATCCCCTCCTCTTAAGAGAGCAAGTCGAAAATTTTGATTATGAATTCCTACAGTTAGACCAAAGATCAAGTCAGAACTTTAATTGAGGCGTACAGAGAAGAAACATGTTTATATGCTATACAAACAGCACTGTTAAGACATCTTGGTCCGTATTTCTACGCAGTAACCATTTTCGGCTCCATATTCTAATCTTTTTAATTTGATCCGTCTCCTCAGCGTTCAAAGCTAGCAAAACAGCAAAGGCTGCTAAACGTCTTCTTCGTACAGCCTCACATACAGCTTCCATATTTGATGTTTACAAATCGTACCGCGCCAGCATCTCCAACTTCCAAACTGGGATCCAGCCAAAGAGTTTGTAATACTTCAAACTCTTTGGATCCAGCATGCAAGGCAGCTCGCTCCGTGTGAACAAAAACCATCACCGCAACCACCACGGAACCCAGCACCATAGCCACCACAGCACCTAGCCTGCTAGCCACCTTGGAATCCATCACAGAAACACGCACCGTCTGAACCGGGCTTTACTTACAAATGGCTTTTAAGGAACCTGCAGGTTCATTCCCACCCTCACAAAAGCCCACCATCAGTCCCTATCCTGTGCAAGATTAATCCACCCTCTATTATCATATCCCATCTCCCTCAAATCCATTTTAATATTATCCTCCCATCTACGTCTCAGCCTCACCAAAGGTCTTTTTTCCCTCCGGTCTCCCAACTATCACTCTATATGCATTTCTGGATTCGCCCACATGTACTACATGCCTTGTCCATCTCAAACATCTGAATTTAATGTTCCTAATTATATCAAGTGAAGAATATAATGTGAGCAGTTCTGCATTGTGTAACTTACTCCATTCTCCTGTAACTTCATCCCTCTTAGCCCCAAATATTTTTCTAAGAACCTTATTCTCAAATAACCTTAATATAAAGGATGCAAATAAAGTAACTTAATAATGTAAGACGTATAATAATTTTTAATTTATTTCATATACAACATAACTTACAAAAATCCAAACCCACACAATCACACAACAGTTTACCATTAACAAAATGGATAAAGCATCAGCTTCTCAAGTTGGTAACCTGGCTTCGAATTTTGGTGGGTGCAATTGGAAATTGTGGTGGATGGAAACTGTTAAGTTTTTGCGGGGTACTCCCATTTCCCCTACCAGAGTTCCACTATTGGTACATTAATCATATGATGATATGTTATGCAGTTCGGCCTCTTATGATGCACCAAGGTCAGTACTGTCATGGAAGCTGAAAGCAAGAACTGTAAGCTTTGGAATTTCGCCCAATAGATGGGGACACTTAGGTGAATGACACTAGTCAAGTACCCACTGTTAAACAGAAAAAAATGGCACAATCACCAACAACCATTACTTAAACATTCGGCACAATTATAGAAACTATACGAATCTTGATGTTGTTTTTTTTTTTTTTTGGTGCAACAAGAGAGTCATTCTGTGTCAATGAAACCGAACATCTATGAAAAGTAACAACTCAGTATTTCACCCAATATTTTCCTAGATTACATTAAATAACTCGTTTTCCGTCTTAATTTTTTCAGGTGGACACAATTCTTTAGTAAGTTACTAAATATTATTTCTTCCATAAATTCACGTGCAATCTCAATATGAAAATCATTACCAGTATTCCATTAATAGCAGACATTCCGTGTTTGTCATTTTAAACTCATCTTTTTAAAACTTCTAAGACAATATCCTTAATGCACTCACTTGGCATACCATCTCTAGTGAGGTAGTAACCTATTTAAAATTAACTTTAACATCCCTAATTAAAATAACCATAGCCTGCTTTGCATGCTCATGGACAATATTCTGTTAATATAAAGGCTATTGGCCTGAGGAAGAAGCGAAGAATACAGTAAGAGAAGATGGAACAGTGGTTACAGAAAGAGACATCAGGAAATGATAAAGTAAGTGAATAGTAGAGAGGAAAGGAATAATAATGCAGGCTTGAATCAAGCAAAAGTAGAAATGAAGAACCAGGTTTTAGAAAATTTAAGACTAAAGGTAGAAAACATCAGTGAAAAGATAGAAGAGCTGAGGGCAGAGAATAACAAATTAAAGAAGAAGATGAGTGACTACGATCACAAGATGAGGAAAAATAACTTAATTGATGAACTAGTGGACTTACTCGTGTTAAATATTACTCATATTTAACACGAGTAAGTCCACTAGTTCATCAATTAATTATATTCAAGTGTTAAAAGTGGTGTACGCAAGATTCAAAATGAAAAATAACTTAATATTTTTCGGGGTCGAAGAAAGGGGCCGGGAAAAAGAGGTGGATACCTTTGAGAAAGTGAGAGAATTATGTGAAGTGATCTTTAATATCGAGTTGAGAGAAGAACATGTCGACCATACGTACAGGTTAGGGAACGGGACCAAAAGACCTATCTTCTTGAGCTTTAGGAATACAAAAGTAAGGGAAGCTATTATGAATAACCTAGGACGGCTCTGTGGTTCAGGAGTGAGAGTGGAAAAAGATATGCCATTTGAAGTAAGAAATAGAAGAAAACAGCTACTACCTTATATGAAAGCAGTGAGGGCGAAGAGTCACTTTGCTAAAATGTACTGAATGTACTAAAATAAACTGAAAGTGAACGGAAAATGGTATGATCTGGAGTTTTGCCTGAGGAATGAAGATCATCCAGAATTTGGACTAACGGGAAGAAAGAAAGAAGACAGTGGACATATTTCAACTTGGCAGAGGGAGACAACGAGAAGGCAACAGAGAATCGATGTTAGCTACATAAGCGGAGGGAAGGAGCAGAAGAAAATCATCCCAACTTCAAGGACGGAACAAGTGATTGTCGCAGATCAACACATGGTAACAGGAGCGAATAGTAATGAGTTCAGGAACCCACATACTGACGTACGAGGAAGTGTAAAGGTGCTGACACAAGGAGAAGATAAATGTAACGTGATCAGGCAGAGTAAGCGGATTCCTAGTCTCCATACGATGGCGGTAAGGTTAGCGCACTCCAGAAGGAATGCTGACAATAACGGAATAAGAAACACAGGCGCTAGAAAAAAGGCGAATGGTGATAAAAAGAGAAACCAAGATTCAGGAAATGATAGGGAAGAAAGTAGTGAAAAGAATAAGGGTGCAAGTGTAAGTGGAAATCTAGTATGTGAAAGTGAAAGCGTGGGGGGAAAAAATAAAAGTGGAATAGAAGAAGAAATAAAGGATATAGCAGAGATATTTGATATGTTTAAAAAAATGTGGATGTGATCAAAAAGTGCAAATAAAGGGAAACAGGAAAAGATCGAGATGTATAGGGGAGAGAGAAAGGCATAAGCAGACGTGTAGAATAAAATATAAGGAGGCTATTTATAGGAAGTGAGAATAGTGACAATGGATTAAGTGTAAGCAAAATAGTGAGAAAGTGAAAGTGAGAGCAAATAGGAATGAGAGAAAATAGTGAGAAAGGGTTAAGAGAAGTGAACAAGTGACAGCATAAAATTAGTACTAACATTTGAACGTTGGAACAGTAAATGAATACAAGAGGAAGATAGGAGAAAAGGTCAAAGAACAAATAGAACAAATAATTAAATGTATGGGTGCTGAGCAATATGATAATTTATAGAGATAATTTGAAATTGAGAGTTTAGTGAATAGTAGTTAGGGATAAAGGGGGTGTGAAAGTAGTATAGAATATTAGATATATTAGGATTAAGGAACAAATAGAGAATAGCAAATGAAATGTAGGAGAAATACTGAAGGGGAGTTTTGACCAAATAACTAAAAAGGTACATAGTGTAATTGGGAGTATTTGTGTAGACGTGTACTGCAAATAATGTGTTATTGTAATAATATGTTAATGGTGGCACCAGATACAGAAATGTGAGGTCCACCATTACATGTAAAGAAGTGCTGTGACGAAATATATCATATCATATCATATTCTGTTAATGACCACCATGATTTGCAAAACCATCAAACTCATCTGATCTTGCACTGTAAATGATACAGTAGCATGCAAATTCATCCGAACAACATAATTACTTATGCAAAAACACTCAAACGGGATTAAAAAAAGGATCTAAGACATACCTCAGTAATCTATGTGGCCTCCCTTGTTCCTAATAACAGCTCTGAGTCGATTTGGCATGGATTCCACTAATTTCCCACAAATATTCTTCATTTCTTCATCACAAAACCATACACCAATGAGGGCAGAAATCATCTTCTCCTTCGTAGAACAATCCATTTTTTGCATTCTTCTTTTGCAAATTGACCACAAGTTCTCAATGGGGTTGATGTCGGGTGAATTGCCTGGCCAGGGGATTACCTGAATATTCTTCTTGTCGAAGAATTCTGTAGTTTTTCGAGACGTATGGCATGGTGCCAGGTCTTGTTAGAACACACCTCTGCCATCCGGAAATGATTTTGCAGCTGGGGTACGATTCTGGTTTCCAATAAGTGAATATATTTGTCAGAATTCATCATTCCCTTGACAGGTATTAATGCTCCACGCCCTTCATGTGTAAAACAACCCCAAAACATTACTTTAGGGGGGTATTTGGGTGCTTGTTGGAGATGAGCTGCTGTTACTTTTTCGGATCCTTTTCGTACGTAAGAAACACGGTGGCCATGGACCTCGAAATGAGACTCATTGGAAAAAAGTACATTCTTCCAATCATTCACTGTCCAGTGTTGATGTAATTTTGCCCACATTAAGCGTTTTTTGCACATAACAGGGGTTAGCAGTTGCTTCTTAATAGGCTTACGAGCCCTTCGTCCAGCTTCCAAAAGCCTACACCACAATGTTGTGACGTGAATATTCTCCCCAGTGGTAGCCATTAACTCGCGGGTTAAGTCGGCAGCAGTTAGTCTAGGATTTAATTTACTTTTCCTGTCAATTAAACGATCATCTGCAGGTGAAGTCTTCCTTTTCCGGCCACAGTTTCCTTTTTTCTGGGGTGTGATGGATCCAGTCTCCCTGTATCTTTTTATGATCGAATTAACAGTAGCCAAACCGATGTGACATTCTGCAGCAATTTGCCTCTGTGTCATAGAAGAATGCTCTGCTAATGTTATAATTTTAGACCGTTTTCGTGGAGATGTATTCATTTGTGAAGGCGTGAGAATGAACACAGGATTGTAGTATTAAGTCTTCAACACAACTGAAATGCTTGTAAGTACAAAACAACAGGCAAAATGTCACATATTATAAAAAAATAATGACAGACCTTCAACAATGGAATTACACGTACTACAGATGTCAATTAAAGCGGTATGAGCAGCTGTGAGGCCAACAATGAAAGAAAATGTAAAAATATGTTGTGTTCGGATTAATTTGCACGCTACTGTATTGTCTTGCAGTGACATTTCATCAAATACGATGGAGACTACACATTCTGAAACACTCAGTTGCTCAGCCTTTACTTTCATCGAAGAAAATATATTTTCATTCAAACCATGTGAATGCCTAAATTCTCAAGCCACCTACGAAGGGTCCTAACTGATGGAAGACATAGCACTTTCTACAGCAATTTGTATGCTTTAGATCAGGTATGCCAAAACCCTGCACATTGTGCAGTGTCTCTGTGCGATGTGCACTTTCTATTCCCCTACCTGGAGGGAGTGAATCACCTTGGAGGGGCGCGCGACAGAGCTATATAGTACCTGCAGCAGTATATCGGCTTTTGTTTAAGTAACACAGTTTCAGTACGGGTGCTGATTTGGCTACGTCTGTGAATGAGTTATGATAAATAAAGTGAAGAGTTCACAAATAAAGAACAAGAGAAATTACGAATCATATAACATAATTCTTATAATGTTTTCCTCAGCCAACAATAATTATTTTAAAATTAAAGGCTTTCATCAGCCCATCGAGGTAATAATGTTGTGACAGTTTACATCAATTAGTGGAGTTCTCAAAGTATGATATTTGCCAGCGCTTATTTCTTAATCAGGTCTCTCACGACAAAACGAACTTGACAATGGCATTGTTTTGGAGTATGTACTAACACAGCCATCAAAGGTTAGACAACTTACGACTTTCATTTCATAAGCTGATAAGTGATGAGAATATAGTGAGCAATATATGTGAGGCTCTTGAAGTTGAAAGGAGCAAGGTGGAAAAATATATAATGGCAAATTTTCCATCTCACGTCACTATATTATGTTAATATACTTACATTAATAAATCTTTAAACCTGACATAAAGAGAATATCGTCGCTTCACAGCTTATGAACTACACTTTTAATTTCTTTCAGTAACGCTCCCATCTTGTTGATACTTGCTCTCAATGTTTTCCAAATAAACTGTATGTGAATTTAAATTCTAAGCTTAATTTCTAGTATTTATTAATATTAATGTTAATTTATGTTGACAAACACGCTTTCAGTGTAAAAACTTCACAATGTCCTACTGCATGTAATTAATTGGGAGTATAATGTTTTCTTCAACATTTATGTACCAATGGTCCCATTAAATAATAATGCTTGACGAACAATGAAAGAGTAGGGTCTATTACTTTAAAATAATTACTAAGTAAAATGAAATACTAGTTCGTTTTTTGTTGTTTCGAAATTAATGCAATATTTTTTTTTTCTTCAAATACTTTATAAAAAACATATTAATAAATTATGCTTTACAAACCACTACTTTGTGAAGTGTAACTGAATAAGCCTAAAGTTTCTTGTATTAAAATTTTCAAATATAGACATTGATAATAACTGTGTTTTTCCTTCTGCTAAGTGTGTTTATAATGTCCAAATGCCTATTTAACCCTTCGTTACTCGCGTTAAATTTCGTAACGCCAGTACTCACCTGGATTACAATGGTAATCCAAATTTGTTTTTGTTTGCAGACATGGTTTAAACATTGCAATTAGATTTAAATGTTAAGAAATATATTGTTTTCAGTTATTACAGTAATGAGAATGGATATGTTGCGCATAACGGAACGTATTAAATATAAATATTAATAATGAAACGTATTATAGTACACAAATTGCATTCAAGTGACATGTTTACATAATGTTTCCACACTGGACGTGTCTATGAGTCATAATTTATTGTTGCACCATAGTTATGAGTTAGTTCACTATCATCATAATTATGTAGGTTATCTAGAATTGTTGCTCATTCGCTGTTTGAAGGTCACCCGATCTCTTGATGTAAACTCTCCCACAGGAAACGCAAGTTCACTACTGCTGACCTTTGTTACGTCATATTTGATAACTAAATACCTCACTCAGGGGTGTAGCAATGAAAAAATTCAGGGATGTAACAATCATTCACACTTAACATATAATATTTTACAGATGTTTTTGCAGTTCAGATTTAACGCACATGATAGCCTAATCTACATCTGATTCAATTATCTAAGTAGGCCTACGCATTTCTTCCATACAGTTCAAACAAATTACATGTTTAGTAAGTCAAAGAAAATAGAGGCCAGCGTCGTGAATTTCTGCTTACATCATAGGCTGAGCATAACTGTTCCAGGACATTCACAGCACATTTAGTTCTATTATAAAATGATATTATTTCATGTTTCTAGCTGCCTCCCGTTTCCTCATCCATTGCCTTATCATAATGCATGGTTGATACTGCTAACAGTGTTTTTTTTCTTTGGTACATACGAAATAATTGTGCAGCGTTCATTGAATCCAAACAATGTACTGTTAACTTGCCTGTCTTAGTAGTTGTGAAATGAGGAGGGATTTCTCTTTTGTTTTCTGTCTATGTTCCTACAAGTGTAATTTTGTCATTTTCTAGAAGATCTAAACACAGAGGTATGCTCATGAAACAGTTATCGGTGGTCACATTTCTTCCTGTTCCTTTGATGGGATGAACCAGCCTCTTCACCACTGCATGTGCACTGTTACTTCGGTGAAATGGACAGTCTGGTTGAATACCAGCATAAATTTCCAAGTTATGAGTGTAATATGTTTTCACATCCACCTTAGCAAAAATTTTGATCCAACATTTTGTTGGTTTAGTAGGTATATACTCTTCATGGGACATCGTCCTCTGAATGCAACCAACTGCTCGTCTATAGTTACATATTCGCTTGGACTACAGCACTTTTGTGAGTTCTGAACAAATAACTCTAATACTTCACGTATAGCAGCCAATTCATAAATTTCTTTCCTTTCCTTTTGTCATAAATGTTATCAAAGAGTAGACATCGTAACAAAAATTAGAATCTATTGTAGGTCATTGTCAGGTAAATTGACTCTATTCCTGTGCTATTTTTATCCCATAGTTCTCTTACGTTCAGTCTTCCCGATTTCAAGGCGTCAGCAAAATACAAAATACCCAAGAGTGCCTCAATTTCTACGTCATTTGTTAATTTGCAATCTCTGTCACGTCCGTAATTACGCTTCACTTTTTCAATACAAATATTAGTACCCTTACAATTACACTGATTATTATCTGATCAATAAAGCCGTCAAAACTCTCTGTGTGGGTCCGCGCAATTCTTGCAGCCCTTTTAGGGCTCGATAAATGAATCACTATATTTTGTGCTCGTCTTCTCCCTCGTTGAGCTACTGGTTCTTCCTGCGAAATTGTAGTCTTTTTTCTATCCGTATAGCAGTTTCCATCATTTATAGACATTAGTCTTTCATCATCACCACCACCATGATCATCATCATCATCATCATCATCATCATTGTCTTGTTCTGAATTAGAATCGTGAACTTCATTCTAAAGATCTCCCCTGTTGCTTTCATCATCACTTTCATTTCCAATGCCATCATCCATATCTTCATCCAGCCATTTGCAAATGTTGTTTGTAGTTTCCGTACCCATTGGAGCAAACTGCGAAGAGGATGGAACGATGTCACACATTTTTTCATAAACTTACTGCATTGCATCACTTATAACCATATTAAAAACTATTTCACTTACCTGAACAAAAAACTGACGTCAGTACTCGCGTGGATTACAATGGTAATCCACGCGGAAAAATTGTGCATCACTTTATAAAACTTCGTATAACTTTCCAAAGGGTTGCGACAAATACGTCTAAACACCAGTAATGCCTCACTTAGACTGTGACGAGAAATTGCATTGACGCTCAACTACGCAGTGCTGCAGGCAGTGACGTAATAGAGGATTAAATATCAGTGGATTACTATTGTAATCCACGCGAGTACTGAAGGGTTAATCCAACCCTAGAAGTACAGAATAGATTATTGTACACCCCTCCAGCTAAGAACTGGTAAGAGCAATGCTTGAATGATGCAGTCTGCACAGACCGGCGATCCGAGCACATAACTGCACATTCAGTGTCTAATTTCTGGCATGCCTGCTTTAGATGGACAATATATATTGCAAGAGCAATAGTTTTATCATTGTGACACGGTTCAACTTTTCTTTTAACTTTCCACATTCAAGCAATGCCTGTAAGAATGATATTTAATATGAATTAATAAATGTATGTAGTGAAGATGACATTTAAAATGGCGCACCATCTAGACACAAAATATTCATGTATCTTAATTGAATGTGCGTTTTAAACTTGATTCTTTCAATAAATTGAACCATATAAATGCAGCTTACAGTTAACTTATATATAAAGAAAATAACTATGGTTTTGGACAGACATATTATGTTTGCACCAGCATTTACACAACGAGCTGATAATTCTGAAATTAGTCATTATAGTGTCGAATTTTCAGACATACTCTGCCTTAAGGTAGGCACTCACAGGCAAAAATTCGTTCCTTGCAGTCGGATTTTTATTATAGTATCTCTCACTTGTTCGCATTTCCGAATTAATCATCAAATAGTGTTGTAATGTACCACTAGAGTGCTTTATTTCATTGTAGTGTTCTGAACTGAACCAGGAAATAAAATGAACAGCTCTGTAATTTAAATAAACTATGAAGGACATATCTGGTTAATTTAGTATTACCCAATCTCATTCCATATGTTTTTTCTCCATATTACACTGCTTTAATTTTAATTTCATAAATTATAAAGCTATTCATACTGCTGGACTTAATAAAATTAGCTTCACATCATCCATTTCATTACACCTTCAATATTACTGTGATTGGATCTCTTGCAATCGATATATTTACCAAGACATTCGTTATTCCGATCTACCAAGACATTCGTTATTCCGATCTTTGATAGTATAGAAATCCATTTAGAATTCTTTGGCCAGAATTCTGGATGGAATCCTATCATGTAGACAGAGACAATACGGCCAAGTGGGCGATGCTTCATTTCAAATAATGCAAAGAATAAAAATCCGAAAGTGTCATACAGATTCATTGTGGTAAGTGAGTTTCTACCTTTAACCACCCCTTGATCAGGTTCGGTGGAGCTATCTTGGTATCATAGGATTCTTTGAGACCGAAAAAAAACAGAAGTTGATTTAAAACAGAAATAGTCAATGTTAAAAGACGATCTGCATCTGTTTTATGTAAGAAAGAAAGGTACAGTAAAATCCCTCATAACTGGCATCCAAATAACCGACAATATCAAAACAATGGCACTTTTGGCTAGGTCAAAAGAAATGTTTAAATCTGCTACAATGCCGCAGTGTAGACCATCAGTTTTGCCATATTAGGAAGTTTGCACGAACTTTCATTTCCAGTGAATATTCGACCTAAAAGTAATTTATTATTCATGTTGTGTGATGTGTTTTTATAAAGAAAATCCACACAGTTTTTATGTCCATTCAGTTATGAGCAAGTGATAGAGGAATAAGCTTCACATGGCTGCAGTTTCAACATTTGGCTCCATGAAATACATTTTTTTTTTTGCATATACCGGTACGTATTCAATTATCCGGCAAAATCTCGTATCCAGAACTAGTCCGATCCCTTTGGTGCCGGTTAATAGGGATTCTACTGTAATTTGCAGGACCGTTCCTCGCTTTAACAGACATCAATATCATCATCAAAGATCAGTGATAGGTCAGGTTTAATTTGTTGAGGTTTTTGATATGTCTTGCATTAGGCCTATACGTTTTTTGGTTGGCATACCAAATGCCTGAAAAAAACCAAACCTAACCTGACACTGATCCTCAATGATATCTGTCATATGGACCAATATTTTCTGCCGAATTACCAAAAGTAATGACACTTAGCCCCTTTTCGCAATAACTGAACAACTCTTTAATGGAAGTATAGTGGACATTATGCTGTCAACAATGAAAACGTCTAATAATCATATAAATCTCAGTAGAAAAGGGGGGAAAATTGAAATTAGGATCAAGAAGAAATGTTGCACTGCCCATGTCTCACTTCCTGAGCTATTTCTTTGTGGAGCAAGATGCAGAGAGGGAGGTCCTGGGTACCATATGTGCAGTTAGTAGCCTACTACCCTACGTTCAACACAGTGACCTTTTCAGCATTCCTTTCATCAGCTATGAAGCAAGACCAGCCATGGACAAGCGAATGTATAGGCTGTCCCCTCACAAAACAAATTATGTCCTCATCAATTCCTGTAATTAAACACTAACACCAGTGGTAGACTACAGTCTACTCGAGATTATCGACCTAATCGCAATCACGGTTGTCATGTGTACACATCCGTAAACTCTTTCCTCTATGACAATGTTTCTCAAACTTTATCCACTGTGAAACCCCTTTTAATCTGTAGTGTAACTGCAGAGTCCTTGTAATATTTCATTAGTATTTAGGCCTAATAATTACAGACAAGTGAAAGCTAGTAGGCCCTATCTTAATAATTCTATTCAGTGGGATGAATGTATTTGTTTTTTAAGTCTGCAATCTGGTTTCATGGTGGAAACTTGTAGTCTCATTTCTACTTCTGCATTTTGTCTGCTTCGGTATTTTGTTTTAGTGAACACATCTGCAGAGAATCCAGTGATGAAAGTGATAAGTATTATTTTCCATTTTAGATGTTCTTTAAACATATTATTATTATTATGCATATTATTGGAAAATTATTATTATTATTATTATTATTATTATTATTATTATTATCGGTGGTTTCATGTTATTATTGATTCATATATTCGTAACATTTATATATTTTTATAGTATCCACTAAGTATGAGATATCCACTGGCACAGCTCAGTCGACTGAGGCGCTTGCCTACCGATCCAGAGTTCCGCACGGGCGCGAGTTCGATTCCGGCTTGGGCTGATTACCTGGTTGGGTTCTTTACGAGGTTTACCCCAATTGTAAGGCAAATGTCAGGTAATCTATGGAAAATCCCTGGCCTCATCTTGCCAAATACCATTTCATTATCACCAATCCCATCGATGCTAAATAACCTAGTAGTTGATACAGTGTCGTTAAATAACCAAGTAAGGAAAAAAGTATAAAATAAAATCTAAAATCACATAGGGCTCACGGAACCCTGGCAACATACTTTGAGAAACGCTGCTCTATGGTAATTCAGTAGTTGTCCAGACTGAACGAAGAGTGGCCTAGTGTGTACATACCTTTCCAGAAATCGCCATCACAGATAATAGCGATAGTTGTAATCACAATTAGAGTCTCCAGTATTAAAAACAATAAAGACCCCTGGAATGGCATAAGATAATGTTTTCAGAACACGTAATATGCTATCATGCCAGACACTGCAGTTGCCGTGACGGTCTGAGCAGACCTAAGAGGCGTGGTTATAAGCACTAGGAAGCTCTCGGCTCAGGACGTGAGACACGGGCAGCACATAGTGTGCAAATTAATACTACATAATTTAAATTGTATCTAAAAATATTTCGTCAGGCTTTGAAACAGAAATGTTGAAAATAAGCTAAACTTTCAATGCAATCTATCTCAAGGATATGGCAAGTTTTGAAGCAAAATACTACCCTCAAAGAATTCCTTGTTTTGGAGGTACAGAAATCTAGCTATGTCATATTTTGTGGAAAAAAAAATAGCGGGTTTTGATGTGAGGTGTCTGAATTTTGGAGACATTGACGTATTTGAAGAGACACTGACGAAGTCTCACCAGGCTTCTTGGAGGACCATGATAGCTATTCGTGGAAGTGAAACTCTATTGCTAAGTCCTAGAAAACAACACACTTGAAATTATCAGTGATGAGATCATTAGGCCTCATTCATCAATATTTTGAAGTGTCTGTAGAAGAAAGCATACTAATGGATCCTGTAGATCCAGGTTCGATCTCTGATGTATCCCTGATTTAAAACAAGTATTGGACAAGCCCATGGTCCAGATAACACAGGGTTTTCTCTGGGAGCTCCAATTCCCCTGTAGCATCCCAACAAATCACCATTCTCATCTCACCACAATGCTGGTGTAACATAGACCGGCCTCCTATGATGCATCCTGGGCAATGACTCTTATCAGTAAATCGGTCTACACTTCATATGGGTGAATGACAGTAAAGTACTCACCATTAGATAAAAAGAAAAAAAAAAAGTAATTTTAATTATCAATTGTCAGTTTACAGAAATATCTTTCCAAATGGTTTTTATTCCTTTTGCAAAGCTGTTGTAATTATTCCTGTTTGCATTTTCTGGCACTATTACTCTATTCTGTCTCAGCCATGTCTATGAAATTCACATTGAGACATAAATGCAAATGTAACTTAATGGTATTGTTTACCACACACATTCTATATAAATTTTTACTATTAACTAACGTTTTCTCCAGTTTGTTGTGGGTTGCTGCATGCAATTTTATTGATGTAGGAAGCATTAGGCCTATCCATAATAATGATAGGAGGAGGTTCTAAATTTCTCAACCCAAAAGTAAGATGTTTTTCCACCCACTTCTGAAATGTTTCACTAATCATGGTCCATGCTAATCTTTGCCAGTCTTCAAATTGGATGCAAATATCAAATCTGCACCTGTAAAAGAGAAAATGTGTTTCGAGTCTAGATAGAAAACATAACAAAATTTACTTTGAAATACATAGTTTAATTGTAGTTACATTATCAGAAACAAATCCATCCTTGGTTCCAGCATATATGATGATCAATGACCAAACATCCTCCCTCAGGTCGACAGATGACTCTCTGAAACATACCACCAACAATAGCTGGTTTGCTCTAAATGAAATGCACATGGGATGAATAATATCATATCTTATTCTCTTTACTATCCTAAAATATTGTAATAAAGCTTACCATTCATAAAAATCCACCTTTCATTCAGAAAAACAACAGATTTTGGACTCTCACATTTCCATCTTTCTCACACATTCTTTTAAAAAGCAAAATCTCTTGAACTGAATGTTTTCACTCTCTTACATGTATGTATGTATGTATGTATGTATGTATGTATGTATGTATGTATGTATGTGTAACTGTCTTCTTTTTTCCATTTGAAACACATTTCCTTCGAAATCATTCTTAATGACGAAAGTGAGTTATATGAATGCTGTAATGAAAATATGGAGATTATATTTATATTAATCTTATTTTATATTTAATAATTTTTATACATACTTCCCTGTGGTGTAACAAAATCTGTAACAAGTAAACATATAACAGGCTATGCTTCTTTTTATAATTTTTGCTAAAGACATATATTGTAAGCTGCAGTACTTGGGACAAATAATAATAATAATAATAATAATAATAATAATAATAATAATAATAATAATAATAATAATAATAATAATAATATTATTATTATTCTATATTACTGAATAAATATTATAGGTAATTACCTATAAGTACTGGTTTTGATCTTTTGTGAAATTAGTATTTTAAAAACCTTTCTGATTATTATTCATAATTCGGAAAAAAAAAAAAGTGAGTGGGAAACAATCATAGTTCGGATTTATTATATTTACATACTTACAAATATCAGTCGATTGCAAGTGGTGGTCAGCCATTTTGTGTTTGATAGGAACCGTTTGGCTCGGCCACACGCTCTGACTTCTCATGCAGTGCTGGAGTGATCTTTACGTGAATTTATTTTCGCGTGTACATTCTAGATCAAATCAAGCAGTTTTCTTCGTGCTCTGTTACACATCTTGCATATACGAAGGTTAGGTTTGGTTAGTTTAGGTTTTCATTAACCAAGTCCGCGCAAGATTCTGTCACGAGCCAACGTGTATAAATCGATGTTTGACGACATCACATTAATTCGATATTCCCATTGTTTTCATTTTGTCTCTGTCATGTTGGTATTATACTGGTAATGGAAGAAGCATGTAGTTGTACGTCTTGTGATGGTGATTAGTGTGGAGGTTGTATTTATGGATGTCGTATATTTAGCAGAGTTGATGTTTAATAGGGCATATCCAGATCATCGTGAATGCATGCACTGTTTTTCATGGAAGTGGGAGAAATGTATCCACGTCTTCATTAATGTCAAGTCACTGATCGCAGTTTGCTATTTACTGAAGTGTTTCGTTGTTGACATAGGTTAGGTTAAGTTACACTATATTAGCTTAGGAATGTTAAGATGAATGTTATTATAAATTAAAATGTAACTTTGATGTTGTCTATATTTAAAGTGTTTTGTTTTTGCGAATTTTTTGTGATTTGAATTTACATGCGAAAGTTGGAAGTTTTTAGAATTTTGTTTTAAGTTATTTCAAATTTAACGTTTTCCACTCATTTTTTCTTAGAGTTTTTATTTTTGGGGCAAAAATCTGGGGTTTTTGGAGTGTATTTTTCTCGAAAGGACAAAACCAGTATTTATAGATATTTACCTTGGCTTTTTTCTTCTTCAAAATTTCTGACAACATTATTCCTGTACATACAAAAGTATGTGACTGATGGGACTTAGCAGTGGTTCTTCTCATTTTATTTATTAAGTAGGTTTAAAATTTTTCAAAATGCAGATGAAGGTAAAGACTAAACTCCACCACATACACTATAGGGATACCACTTTGTAAATGCAGTTGTAATGCGCATGCGCTAATCTCCCCTCCTACAGTTCTTGTTCATGGCAAGCACTGAGTTCATTGGGAGTACAGTTGCGCCAAAGTGAAGTGAAGTGGTAGTATAAAATAAATAAATGAATACTAGTAATAGTGCTGTGTGTTTAAGTTATAACCAGAGTATTGACATGTCTTTACGTGAGTAATATTGTTTGATCATAAACTCATGGATGAATGTTCCCCAGAAAAATAGACGAAATTATGCGAGCATGTGCGGAAAACAGAGGACAAATATTTTGACTAGAAGTGTATGGTTGAAGCGGAAGTAAAGAACACAATCCAATAAGAGTCTCAATAATAGCGACTTAGCACCGCCAACTTCGGTTAAGACACAGATTCTGATTGGTGATCGACATCGGGGAATGCACAGAGGGGAACACGCAGCGAGTATGGGAGAAGGAAATGATTTAGGTTTCTGCCATAGCTGCCTTTTCTAAGTGGTCTAGCTATAGTTTATGATGAAGGGGTGCGCTTCCGAACAGGGGTAGTGGCATTTCCCCAAAGGTTAGAGCACAGTTTAGGTTTGTGTGTATTAATCGAAAAAACTGTCATATAAACATGCGTCCTAGTCTCAATATTTTCTAGCCACTAATTTTCGATTAATACACACACACCTAAACTGAGCTCTAACCTTAGGGGAAATGCCGCTGCCCCTGTTCAGAAGCGCGCCCACAGTTTGTTATGGATGCATGCTTATTGAATAAAATCTGTACTGATTCTGTCAAATATTATCTATAAAAAATATGTAAGCCTAAGCCTACTTACAACCACACGATTTACAATTCTTGTCATTAGAGGCCCTTTGGTTAGACATCTTCCCCTTCTGCTTCATCCTTTGTACATATTAAACACTGCTTCTTGTAGCTGCTCTGTAATAACATTTTCCTCCATGATGTCTCTCGCCTTTCGGACATGTTATATAACTTTAAAATGAAATGGTTATTGTATATTAAAATGTTAACTACTGTATTCATAAACCTTAACCTCAATCTTAATTTTATTTTCATTAGACTAGGTTTTTGTAAGATTATAACGTTTATATAACATCATATTAGGTAATTCTACAGAAAATCTGCACCAAAGAAGGCACAATTTTCCTTTGCTTCACTGGCTTCTGTCAGATGTATATAATGTAGTAATAAAAACATGGTTTTAGTTTGCAGCCGTAACTATTTTCAATATAAAAATCGTTTAATTACCTTTATAGTCTAATTCAGTGTTGAAAGTATTAATAGAACTGTCTCCACATATATTCATCCAAGTAGGATGACAGATGCTCTGTCCCAGTGCCACACATTTACTTATTCCTTTTTTTTTTTTTTTTTTTTTTGCATTTTTTTCCAGAAACATTCCACATTATTGGTATACGTAATTGAAAATCACAGAAACTCCACTACTTACATTTTTTTAAATCACTCAAATAACGTATAAAATGAAACTATTGATTAATAGAAATTGATGTGATCACTAGGAGAGCTGTATGCCCACTATCCCGCCCTAAATACGTACCAAACTTATATACGACACTCGTCGTGGGTGAATGAAGAATATGGTCGTATTGCGTTAATGTGACGGTGGGTTTCAGTGTCGCCAACATAGTAATAATACTACACACCTAATTAAATCTAACCTAACCTCTCACATAATACTACACACCTAACCTAACCTAGAATAACTCTTCTCAGGTTCTCGGCCAGGTGAATTGGGCTTTCGATGGCAGCCCTGTCATCTTCTTTAGACGCCTACTTCAAATGTACCTCTCACGAGGAAGTGATGAATCATGTGATCTAACTATAACATGCTATGAAGGCGATGTGATCCAATAGGCAGTGGCTGACAATAACGAGAAATTAAATACATGCAAAAAACTACGGACCATAACTATTTACCATTGCCATATATAGGCCTATCTCACATATTTTTTTTTATTTTATTGGGTTATTTTACGACGCTGTATCAACATCTAGGTCATTTAGCGTCTGAATGAAATGAAGGTGATAATGCCAGTGAAATGAGTCCGGGGTCCAGCACCGAAAGTTACCCAGCATTTGCTCGTATTGGGTTGAGGGAAAACCCCGGAAAAAACCTCAACCAGGTAACTTGCCCCGACCGGGATTCGAACCCGGGCCACCTGGTTTCGCGGCCAGACGCGCTGACCGTTGCTCCACAGGTGTGGACTATCTCACATATGCCAGTGAAATGTGCCATGCTTGTGTAGCAATTCTGGAGGAATACCTTATATTAATCTAAAGAATGTCAATATTGTAGGCCTAATTTTAAAATGAATCTAGGCCTTCAGCAGAGTCCTCCTCTGTAATTATAAATTTCATTCTTCTGAAACTAAAGTATCTATATCTAACTTAATATAACACTTTTATGCACATACTACAATGAATCATAATAGAGCACAGCATTCTAATATGTATAATTTATAGTAATATTACAACATAATAAAAAATTGCAACTTACCTTGAAAAATACATGCACATTACCGGTACCAGTAACTGTGGAAAGAAATAGGTTCACTACATAAGTTGTATTATATGATGTGATTAAAACAGTAACTTTACGTGCAGACAACTCGCTATTCTCGCAATCTTTTACGTTATATTATAATAGCGATATAAGACAAACAATACTGTATCAGCTGAATTAAATTGACGAATTCAAACCAACTCGATTGATGAAAATGATAAATATATCTCATTGTGCCAACCTAACAGTTATAAAATGGCTAACTATTGTGATATTTATAACAGGTGTGTATTTGAGGAAGTGTTGCCTGTAGTGACGTGAACTTAACAGCTAGAAAATCACTATATTTAAGCTAGTGGGGGAAGAATGTTGAAGTTGCATTTTAGTACTACCTGTGGCACAAGCCAAATATGACGTCACATCAATATAGTCTACGGACAACTAATCTCATCTCCGTACATCCTGAGCCAAAACACGGTCCCTACATTTTATTCCCTGTAAGCTGGTGTAATAAATGTAGCAAGTGTTTGAACACTGGCAATAACATACTGGTACAACAAAAATATTTTAACATTGCATTATTAGTTATTACTAGAGCTAGGAATTTTAGGTGCAAAATTAGGTAAAAAGAGTGCAAAAATTTGCCTTAATTTAGTTGGAAAAGGTGTGAAAGTGTGCAAATTTCAAATGTTAATATTCATTGCAAATAGTACAAAAACCAATTACATTGCATATATGGACAGAAAATTCACTCATGAGTTAAAAAAGGTGCCTGAAAAAACTTCCAGAGCACAAAGTTATTAAAATCAGTCGCCCAGAAAACTGTTAAAACAGATCACATTGTTTGTAGTTGGAAATGTAGATTCTTTTTTGTTGCAACACCCAGAACATCAGGGTTATTGGCTAAGCTCTGCTCCAGCTACTGCTTTCCAATACCCTGCAGTTCTTCCTTCAAAGAACAGCCTATTGTGCATCTTTCTGAGGACACTGCACCTCTAAATTTCAAGTGACTGTTCTCAGGAAAGAGTAACTATGTACAGTAAAAAGTTGATCTTGCTATTCCTGTTTATATAAAAGGAAAATAAATGAGGCGAAAAGAAGCATGTATGATAATTATATTAACTCCTCTGGCAATAAATGTAAATCAGCATGGAAAACCATTAAACAAGAAACTAACATGACCAATAACACAAAAAATGTTTAAATAGATCCTTATGCATTTAATGAATTCTGTATTAAATCAATTGAGGACATTGCTGACAAATTTGATGGTGATATGCCTCAGCATTATATTAGCACTGCTCCTGAAGGAGAATTTACTTGGCGTAGTGTGACAGAAGATGAAGTTATGAAAGCAGTTGCTGAACTCTCTTCCTCTCATAGCTCTGATATCTTCGGCTTCTCTAACTTCTTCATTAAAAAAATAGTGAATTTAATTGTCATACCATTAACTCTTTTAATCAATATGTGCATCCATGAAAAGTCCTTTCCAGATTGCTTGAAACTTTCTAAAGTAATACCCATATACAAACGAGGTGATATAAACGCAGTGTCCAGCTACAGACCTATTAGCCTTGTCCCAAGTTTTTCAAAAATTATTGAATCTCTCCTCTACAAGCAAATGAATGAATGGTTCGTCCAACACCAACTTATCTCACCTAGGCAGTTCGGTTTCCAAAAGAATAACTCTACAGTATTAGCCCTGGAATACCTGGTCAAAGAAATCATTACAGCATTTTAAAACAAAAAATGTGTCTCTTTAATACTGTGTGATCTTACTAAAGCATTTGATTACATATCCCACGATCTTTTAATAGCTAAGTTACAACACTATGGTATTAGAGGAGAGAGTTTAAACCTTATCAGATCTTATTTAAAAAATAGAAGACAAATTGTTAATATATCAAATAAGCTCTCTGATGTGAGACTTGTCACTAATGGAGTTCCTCAAGGCAGCATATTAGGCCCTTTTCTCTTTCTTGTATTAATAAATGATTTACCATTCAGTCTGCCTCAAGATCTAATCATGTATGCAGATGATACCACCTTAATAACATCTCACTCAGATCTTAACCAGTTAAAGTTGTCACAGATGAATAATCTTAACATAGCTAAGCAATGGTTTCACTCAAACAAGTTAATGCTTAATGAAGAAAAAACCCAGAAACTAATCTTAGGCCTCCCCAACACACTAGATAATGAAATATCTTATGTTAAACTGTTAGGTTTTTACTTGGATCCAAAATTAGGATGGCACAAACACATAGAAAGTATATGTACTAAATTGTCGAGGGTAATTTTTGTTTTTAGGAAGTTAAGGCCATTGGTTTCAACAGAAACTCTCAGACAGGTATATTTTGCACTGTTTGAATCTCACATTAACTATGGAATTCATATATGGGGAAGTGCAACAGGAGTCAATAGCATCTTATTATTACAAAAACGAGCACTGAGGGTAATATTCAATAAAAATACCAAGGAATCATGTAGACCACTATTTCCAGAGTTAAAGGTAATGACAGTTTACAATCTATTCATTTACAGAACCTTGATATTCCTCAGATCCAACATAGATCTTTATCAGACTAGATCAGATATACATTCCTTCAACACTAGAAATAAAGATAAATTAGATTACACAAGGTGCAGATTGAGTGTAAGCTCAAATACCTGCTTTTTTAATGGCATAAATATATTTAATAAGTTACCATTGGAAGCGAAAAAGTTACCAATAAATAGGTTTAAGTCCTGCATACATAGATGGTTGCTGAACAGACCTTTTTATTCAGTGAATGAATTCATGGAGTGTGATGTAAATATTGTATTTTAGAAATGTAACCCTTTCTTTATATTTTAATTTGTCTCTTTGTATTTTAATTATACCTTTTGTCCTTATATAAATGTGTTAACCTACAGCATACTCTGTTTATCTCTCAGTGTTTGTTTATTTGACTATGTATGTTTATTTGCTTATAATTATTTGTCTATATTTATTTGTGCTAAGTTTGTTTATGCATGTGTGAGTGTATGTGTGCGTGTGTGTGTATTATCGAACCTGACGATGTCATATCCAGGCCTTGTACACTGGTTTCTGACAAATAAATATTATTATTATTATTATTATTATTATTATTATTATTATTATTATTATTACCTGCTAGTTCTTTGTATTTTTTCACAGCTGAAGAATCATTTGGTAAAGCGTCTAAAAATTGCATATACAGGTAGCTGTAAAATGGTTACAAAG
This sequence comes from Periplaneta americana, assembly GCF_040183065.1. Taxonomy (NCBI): domain Eukaryota; kingdom Metazoa; phylum Arthropoda; class Insecta; order Blattodea; family Blattidae; genus Periplaneta; species Periplaneta americana. Next base: position 76,991,403 of record NC_091126.1, read on the forward strand.
AAACACTGCAGCCTTTAACCAAGTACCTCATCTAGTGAGAATTGGACAAGGTGGAAGAGGAAGTTCTGTAATTTCGACATACTTTGTATCGTAGCACAAGCCTTTTAGAGCATTTTCTTAATGCAAGACACATTCATTTGCATCTGAATAAGCTTATTCGTCTTTTAGTGCCTCACAAACTCGATGCAATGCAGATCATACATTTTGAATTGAGTAGGTTAGAGTCATAACTCACTTGCTCCAAAAATAAAAATGTTCACAAGTAAGGAAAACATATTTGTAATACCTGCTTGGAGTCCATTTTCTTCACAATGAAGGTTAATAAATGTAAGAGCAATGATTAAAAACTACTGGTAGGCCTACTATTCAGATTTGTAACTGTATTTATTTATACAGGAATAAAAGTTATTTAGCTTTAAATTATGGATCCTACCAGTTTTGACAATGACCTTTGAATCATGAGTGTTCTGAGAGTGCTCCATTTGGAACATGTGAGTTTAGAAAGTGACCAATTGGGATCATAGGGATTTGACAGTAACATAATAAACTATTACAGAAGAACATTCCCTCAAGCATAGATTTAAATTCAATGTAAAAAATAGGTGTCCAATTCTTAAATTATTTACATGAGTACATTTTACAAAATAACAAAGTACAATATAAACTGAGTGGTCCAGTCAGAGAGAAGGATGTCATAAATCTTGGAAAAGAGAAATTAAGTATTCTGAGAACAATCTGAGAATTTATGGTGGAAATTTAAAACTCCAATGGGGTAAGCTACAGTATTGCAAGATATATTGCAATTATGACACAACATTCTAGAGACGAAAAAAACTAAATTTTCTTAGAAAAGCGGGTTCTCCTCTTATTTGAGTCGATCACTCAATTTATAACCTACAAAAGAAATACTGATTAAAAGTTTTATCAAAACTCAAATTTTCCTGGCTACGTTGCTTCATATCACAAGATTAACATCTACATTAATTCACATTATATGTTGAGTATTGTTCAATGGGTGATTATTCATGGCACCATCAATGACATACACGTAGAACTTGAGTTCCTCAAATACTCTCTTATTTTCTCTATAGTGAGCACACAAAAGTTTTTCAACATCCTGAATTTTCTCTAAAGAGATAGCATTACTTGCTTCAATACCTTTTGGCTAGATATCTAAACACTCCAAGATCATTTCTGTATGCGAGTTCACCACGCACAGTTCTATCTCCTATTCTGCGCTTTATATAAATGCGTTTACATCTGAAAATTTGAAACTGCCATGAACCAGATTTTCGTACCACCCTTGAAGTCAACAACACTGCTGTCTTTTCCTACTAATTTAAGTGTTGCATGGCTTGAAATTATATCATATATTGTTTCAGGTTGTACTATAACTTCCATCTTTTTAATTTTCCTCTCTATGTTTCTAAATACCCTATCCGTAGGAATATAGCTGTGACCAGTGATTGGAAAAAACATCTCCATTTCCTGTATATGTGGTGGGGCTTTTTGTGAAACCCCCAAAAATGCACATAGCAACAAAAGTTGAATTTTTATTTTGTGCAGCACATCCATCAGATATCAGTCGCACTTTCTTGTAAGAAGATATATCAAGGGTATTCAACCTATCAAAGACGCAATAAGTTATTGTGTTAGAGTCTCTCATAAGTTCACTTTTTGTCCAATAATATGAAGTGACATCACTAGGACCCACGCAGGATCAGAAAAGAATACTAACCTTACTAACTTTCGCATGGTTTCTTTTCGTTAATTCTGGAGCTGGTATATGTTTCCATGATCATCCACTCTTTTCAACTGGTGATACATTCTCTTCCATAATATTACGTTTACAAAATGCTCAATTACAGCCGCTAAGTTCACTGATATTTACAAAAATAACACAGCACATGCAAGATACTCGTCCAAAACCCTATTCTACACAACAAGAAGTGGAGAAAGAGGAGGGAATTACTGATTGGTGCTTGGTCAAGAAGCGCTATACAACAGAACTCACAAGATCCAGTGGCCAATCCTGTATTGTGTATCACTATCACTTAGAACACTTCAGTCGACCTTTGACACCACACAAAACCTTGACCGACCTCTCAGAAATTACTTTTCTTCTCTTGGAAACGTAAGAGTGACCAGTGTTTCTTTGCATTTTCCTTTTCATTTCTTTCCAGTCGTCTTTTCTTCTTTGTGGCGACCTTGACCTAAGATCTTCAGTTTAATGATCATTTTCTCCTCTTGTCATCAGTAGTGTGGCTGATGATGTGTCAATCCTCCCCGAATTTAGTAGAGGAACATTCGGAACTAGTGCTCTGCCATTATAATGAACAGATGCTGAGGCATCTACATCAGTACTTGCTTCGAAATGTAAATACCAGTATCTTATTATATAACAAGATACCTGGGGATATTAAACATTTAAATTATGAAGGTTTCAAAACCAGGGTAAAAACTATTTCGCTCCAGTCCATGCCGTTCAGAATTACTGGTTTCTTACATTAAAGTTATAAAGTAAAATACCTACCTTCATTACTGTTTCACATAATTTTTCTCCAAACAATATTAATAATAAATGTACAGAATAACTAAGTTGAAGTCTCTTGGTTCTTAAAGATTCAATCACTCTCCAAATAAATCACCTCAGATGATAAACTTGTTTAATGTAATCTCACTGTGTAGGCCTAGCTTGTTTTTACCTAATCTATTGTAATCTTTTTATTTAATGTCTATTTTCTACAGACACAAAATAACATGTAGTCAATGATATTGTGACGAAACTGAATAGTTTGAAAACGAAATAGGAAAATTGTAGCAAACAAGATGAAAAAAATACTGGAAAACATTATGGATATTTAGCTCTACTGTATGTAAAATTTGTGACTTAATTTCAAATCAAGAAATTTATTAATAATGATACAGATTTTGAGATAGATAATGCTTATGTAAAATTTATTTCAAATACTTCCTTATTGTCCCTGTATAAGAGGAACGAAGTTTTTCTAGATGTAAGGCAGTGTTTTCTAGCAACAGGTTATCATTCTACTTTGAAAATTTGAAAATGTGGTCTGTTATTCACTGCAACAATATATGAAATGAAAAATTATGTAAAACAAAAACGTAATACACCATCATTTTAACATAGTGAAATAAAAAGGCTGATACTTATCAATGTTATTTAGGTGTATTTTCTACAGACAAAAAATAAAATGTCTTTAAAATAGTGAAAATTTTCTTTAACAAAGAAAATTATGTCTTTAAATTTTTCTTTAGCAGATAGTTGTGTTTCGGAGTCAAAGGAGTGGCTTTCAACCACCCAAATGCTGAGGACTAACTTACCATGATAATAAGCATGAGTTCAGTCAAACAAACGAAAGACAATGCATTAACTCATCCCAACTCTGAGACATACTTAAAGTCAGAGGCGCACGAAGCGCACTGTTAGAATAATGGCATATATTTCTCAGGCCTACTGATAAGTAATAATTCATCATAACATTAATGCTCGGTTGCCTAGACATTAACCTTTCATTGTAGCAATGTTGCCTGCCAGCCATGCTAGTTGCGAGAGAACTGAGACAATATTGGGAATATCTCACAGCATTCCTAAGAGGTTTGACGGCGAGCTGTGCTACACATGCGCATGTTACTCGTCCACATGCCCGAAACCAGCTGAATGGCAGACCCAAAGAGATAGTGTTACGTCGTGCCTCCATCTCTCCTTACAACAGGTCCAGTCATCGAACATTGTGGAAGAGTGCGGCACCAGCAAGCAAGTTGTCTTACAATAATGAAGTTCATGTTGACTGATCGATGTAACCAGCAACTTCGTAACTCCAAACATTAATATAACTTAGAATTTTAATTATTTTAAACATAGATAAAGATGGGTAGAAACTGTCTCAATGTCTCATAGCATGCTTCGCCTCTGATGAATTTTTGTTTTAGTTTCTAATAATTCCACATGTCCTGGAGTTGTAGTGTTCCTGCAGTTCACTGTGAATTACTGCCACTGTGAAATGTGCACAGAGCACTGGAGGTGTGGGATTTCTGCATCACTTGAAAGGTTTTTGTATGAATATTACAACTAAATGAAAAACTGAAATTGTGAAAAATTGTTTCTGCAATTCATTATCTAAATAAAATTAAACATTTTACATAAAAGACTAATTTATTTTCCAATTCATTACACTACATAACAATGATATCGATCCAGCCGTAGCTCAGTTAATGGCCTATTCATTTTCATTGATTAGAACCCGCAGATTTTCTGTGAGTAATGCGGTTATGGAACTTTTTTTTTCCGTACAACTCTCAAAAAACAAATGAACACATGTGCATAAAGATGATATATCCCTCAAAGTGGAAGAATTCCAGATTAGAACTTCTACCTCTTGGCTGCAAAACATAATGACTATTTACGAATGGTCTAACATTAGGAAGCATAATGAAGTTAAGTATATCCCATCCAAGTTCTTCTGTTTACTGTTCTGGTCTTGTAGGTTTTTTTAAACTCAAATGTTTACATCTCTGAAAAAATGAGGGTTAGACGGTTTCTGCATACATTTATTCAATTGAACCCAGTACTGTAGTTGGAAACAAATTTTAGGTGCTACCGGTACTGTTGAAATCTCTTTGGTTAGACTAGACTTTGTATGGACTCGTACTGCATTTCTTTTCCAAGGTTGCTTCTTTGCCATGCAGTCTCCTCTACAGACCTCCTTCCAGATCGCAGTCACATTTGCATATAAAGCAAGAAATTAAACGCTGACATTGTTGGCCCAACAATTTTTAGGAACAAAAGCCTAAGAACTCTTTTACTGGAAAAGTATTCCTTTTCTTAGTGCAAATATCGTTCATTACAGTAATGCTCATTCACATTCTTTAGTTGAAATTGGAATAGAATGTACAGTATGTAACTGGACTCAAGATTCATGAACAAACGAAAAGTAACAATATTTCCCTCTTCTAGCAGACATTATGTCTGAGTGAGTTTTAAAATTAGTGAATCAGTGCAGCAGATTTATTGAGGTGCAACAACATAAAATTAGTGTTATGTGAAGGCATCTATGCAAGTTTTGAAATTAGGGAATCAGTGTAGCAGATTTCTTGAGGCACTATGCCATGAAGTTAGTGTAATTACTTAGGAATATAAATACGATGTCGGTATGCAAACTTGAAATTAAGAAATCACAACTGCTCTCGTAGTGCCAGACTATGATTTTCGATAAAACAACGAATGGACAAGCATTTAACAAAAGAATATGAGATGCTAACCACTATTTTTATGCCATATATATCAAAATGAAAACGTTTTTCAAATAGCTAACATTCTGCATTTAAAAATCTATTAATGATTATTTAACATAATTAATATATTTTCAGTCTATATTTTTTTTCCGGTACGATAACAGTGAGTTTTTATTTTAGACGGTATCACGGTATGGCATACTGGCCCGTACCAGCCCAACTACAGCACTGATTGAACCATTAACGATGATTCATTATCCTATATTTGAAAGTAAATGATACAGTTATGTCTTTCAAGGTGAATTTTTTGGCCATATCCAAAAACATAATAAAATAATGTAAGTTATTTAAAATATTGCTGCTACACATATTCCACATTCTCTTCCATTTCTTTTTCCTTCTTCCCTTAGAAATATAAATTTTAACCTCTTATTTGATTACCCTATACCTGCTGTGAGGTTATCTACTGTCGATGGCATTGCTTATAGCAGGAGGCCATTTTGGTGAGTTGAGAACGATGAGTCTTCAGGGATTACCAAATTTTTTGTTACAGTTATGAAAAATCTCCGAAGAAAACCAACTAGTTAATAAGTCCGAAAGCAGATTCAGGTCAGCAGAGAAGCTCCTTAGTCTTCATCTACGACATTGGCTGAGATGCAAATGTGAATCAATGTTCACACACCTACGTGAAAGAATTCTGAATACCATATTTCTATTTAATTCCTGGAAGTTGAAGGACATGAATTTTCATTTCGAGAAAAGTCATTGAGTAAAAATATTTACTACTCGAAATTTGTACTACATTTATAAGTGTTAGAATATTCCTCCGAACAATTATTGCACCAAAATAATTCACTTATCGTTTCATGTTTCAATGTACGCACTTAATGGATGAACCTGTTTTTCATTTCTCTAAGTGTTCGAATGACAGCATATACTGGAACTAGTGATCGTAGAAATATGAAAATTTAAATGAATAATTTTTGTGCAATTAGCTAAATAATTGTTGCAAACTGGAATTCGCTGAAATTGAATGACTAATACATCACAAAAGATTTCTTAGAGTAAATGGATGGAAAGTAAATCCTGAAAGAAATAGAGTGCATAGAAATTGTCTGAAAATATCAACAAATGGAAGCTAGAACTTGTTTATTAATTAAGAAATGAAACTCAATGCTTTACATCTTAAGATAGCATATATTTTTAATTACTTCTACAAGTAACATATACATGAGAACAAGTAGAATATACTTATGAGGTTCTGGCACATTATTATGTGTAGTTATCATTAAAACAATTAACATGACGAGCTGCATACAAAGCATGAAATCAATTTCAGGATCATCCATCATTTTCTGCTCAGTTACCTGAAAAAATGGAAGTTGATATTATTAATATTAATTCTCTTCTGTTAATCTAATAAATTCTTCACATTAGTAACAGCACTGAGAATAGATGTAAATATGGTGAATTATATATCTAGCCATGTAATGGGTACCTATGCCATCTTATTTTGGAAACAAGACTTCATATTTTTAAATGCAGCATTTAAATCTAACTTGGCAAGACAAATTTCTATTCAGATTATAATGAGCTAATGTCGCAAGAAACATAACAGGTAAGAGTTCAACAAATTAATTTGACTGAGTTCAAAAGGAGAAATCTTTATGCTAAAGCGATTCTGACTTCCTTCACTTGTCGGGATTGTTGTTGTCTACAACTCAAACGGCCTCAAAAGGGAAAGTTCTGAGAGAGAAACACGAATACAAGATTATTAGAATAAGATTTAGAACAGGTAATATTCATTTTGATGGATGAATTTGGGCTTTTTATGCGATCATGAAGAAACATAATGGATCTCTCTTGCCCACTTTATCAGAAAAGACAAGAACAATCATCTCTAATGGATCCAATAGATTTGATTATTATTATTATTATTATTATTATTATTATTATTATTATTATTATTATTATTATTATTAGCAGCAGTAGTAGTAGCTCACTAAAAGACACTTTTAACTGAAGATTTTATTCAGCAACGAAATGCAAAGTGGATGATAAACAGTGGACGGTATTTGCTTGGAGTCCTTTATTATGTACAGAGTTCTTTTTCCTGTTCTAAATCTATGACATGGGTCACCCATCTCTAATTCTGTCCGGGAGGAAGCCATGCTAAGGATTTGTATCACTTTTTAAAATCCATCACCCTCTCTAGGTTTTCAACTAGTCACACTTGGATCGAAGCGAACAAATAGAGTCCCAGGTGCAGTAACCCATAATTCTCGAACCACATCAGCCAGCTATTTTATACACATTTAACACACAGAAACAAACATTCATCTGGATTGGAGACATAAGCAATTCAACTGGATAGAATAATAATGAGTTGTGGTAGTAATACAACTATGCAAGGAAATGAGAAGTTTATGTCCCACTAATTCTTTTTCATTCGCCAGAATTAGTGTCAGCAGCAAGTCAAATTAATTCGTCAGAATTTGTCACATTTCATTTCCTGTTAAACTTTAATTCAGTCTTTTACAGACTTACAGTATTCTCAAAAGTAACTTGGATGGTACGTGGAATATCGGTTTCAGTTCTCAAACAACTGGGAAAAGAGCAATTGGAAGTGATGGGACAAAGATATGAGTTCTGATTCTATCCTGAAGATACTGAGCCCAAACATCCATGGTCTATGTATATTTGCCATCGAGTCCAGCATCGTGGTCTAAATAACATGACTAGGACTCGAGTTAAGAAATGTTCGCTGATTAGAGTCCTGATGTGCAGGGAATTTTCTGATGAAACTTCTTACAGTATATGAGATCGGATCCCACTCAGCATTCTGATGAATTTCAGATACCAGCTATAAAGGCTGGGAGATTATCATGTTGAGAAGAGTTATCCTCTGTTCAGTTTGAATGATCGTTCATCTCTGCTGAGATATGTGGACATGAGGCTGCTCCGCCTTGGCTCTTTATGGCCTGGTCGTGCCGTGGATATTCCATCAAGGTGTGATAACAGTTACTTATACGATTATTTTAAAGAGCTATGGTACAGACAATTCTCTAATGCAGCGGTCGTCAACACAGACACCCTGAGGCTAGCGTTTCTTAACCGTGGAGAACACAGTGCACCATGGTGCACTCGTAGCTGCTAGCGGGTATGCTCTCTACCTCTTCCTGCTGCACGACAGGGCACACGGGATGGCTACGCTTATCCTTTGCACATTTCAGCGAGGGCTAACCACCACTGCTCTAATGGGTTTCAATTATGTATTTTGAAGCAAGGTCGAAAATAAAATACGCAGCTAGTATTACACAAAGACCTATGTATAAGCCATCGGCGTAGCTCAGTCGGCTAAGGCGTTTGCCTGCTGATTCGGAGTTGTGCTCGGACGCAGGTTCGATTCCCGCTTGGGGTGATTATCTGGTTGGGTTTTTCCGAGGTTTTCCCTAACCGTAAGGTAAATGTCAGATAATCTATGGCGAATCCTCGGCCTCGTCTCGCTATCACCAATTCCATCAGCCTCGTAGTTGACACAGCGACGTTAAATAACCAACTAAAAAACCTGTGTATACTGCGGAAGCTACTCAGGATCTGTAATATAGGCCTATGAGGTCATTCGAATTCACTTAAAAATTTAAAGATTTATAAATAGGTACTGTAAGACATAGAGTACAATAAACGCAAACTTATCAGTGTGTTGGTCAAAGAATAGGGTATTATTTTTACAAAATACCCGGAATAAGTAGGTCGTTCTTTTGTTCAACTTACACCATAAGCTTACTATCTGCGACACCATACACAGCATTTTGCAGAAAGGAACTTGGAATATTTCTAATTTCTTGCGTAGGGTTGTTCGGTGTGCCACAGAAACACCTTGTTTAAAGTAAATATGTAGGCCTTAACTCGTATTTGGCAGGATTGAGATCTGTAGATCGTCGAAGTAGTACACTGTCTTCAGTTGCCTACTCTTCGCACGATAATTAAAGATCCATCGAATTAATAAACTGTTTTGTGATTCGCCAGCTTGCATTGGGATTACATTTCCCAGATCGTATTTCTTCAGTCTACCATTGACGAAGTTCTGTAGCATGCTGTAGAGTGCTCCCTGTTTACTGTGACAATCTCTATTATGACATTTTTGTCTTCTTAAAAGTAATATGGATCAATGATAAAGTGGAGCTATATAATACAATGGCATGTACTTACAAGTCATGTAGACGTTAGGTATTGAATTTGAAATTGGGGCCATTTTCAGAACAAATTTCGAAATTACTTATGATAACATCTCCATTAAGTAAGAATTGTGCTTCGTCTCTCCAGAAGAAATAACCCAGCCCATTATTATTAAGCCGAATCTGTTAGCACAATTAAAGTCAAATCATACCACTTCTCCTTGTCATTTTTTTTGCGAAAACTGGTTTTAGTTTATACGGTTGCAGACTATCCCTTTTCCTAGAATTTTTCAAACTGTAATATAGCCTATATCTCATTTTAACATGTCTCGAAACTTGACTTACAGTAGGCTCTACTATATACATATTAATTAATCGTACTTAGTCCTATATAATTACTTTTCTGAAGCACCTCTGCAGCTGTGATATCACTGATTAACTTTCGTCTTTCAGAGTTCTTCTTTGCAACAACAAAACCAGTTAAATCAAACCTCCTGATTAGATCCCTGTAATTACAAATGGAACATCGTCATTATCTTAAACTATTAGAAAAACGTAGTAAAATGTCTTACACCGTGACAAAGTCTTTTGCTGTTTTCATTACATAAAATTTTACTTTTTTGTCGGTTATTTAAGGACGTTTTATCAACTGCTATGGTTATCTAGCGTCTGATTGAAATGAAAGGAGATAATACCGGCGAAATGAATCCAGGGTCTAGCGCCGAAAGTTACCCAGCATTTGCTCTTATTGGGTTGAGGGAAAACCTTGGAAAAACCTCAAACAAGTAACTTGTCCCCAACAGGATTTGAACCCAGGCCTGCTCGTTTAACAGTCAGGCATGCTAACCGTTACTCCACAGCAGTGGACAATTTTGGCCGTGCTGTATCGTAATATTTTTAATGATAGATCCATGGTTTGAAACTTCGAAATTCTTGTGCCTACCAGTAGGCCTACTAATAAAATCATTAATATTTTAGTCAAGTAAACGGTATTTTCGGGAATGCATAACCCAAATGAAAACTCCTTTTGTTCGATCAACACAGTGATCTCAATTACTGTAATATTTCAACGTCTCACGCTTCAGTTTCAAGTAGGTCTACTTTTGAATTACATTGTAGTACGGTAATAAAACAACGGAAAAATGAGCATGGCGGAAATAACTGAAGTACCAGTATTAGTAGAAAAACTCGTAGAATCAGTTCACATCTATATCAACACATGTAATGAATTCAGCAGTGACTGCTCGCATTTATATGGATTAATAGGCTAAGGTATTTCAACCATAGATACATTCAACAGAACACATGTAGGCCTATAACGTTACGGAAAGAGAAATTTCTTAGTATCTGTACCACAAAACCATTCCTAAACCCGCTAGGAAACGAGAGCCGTGCAAAGCGGCTAAAGGGAATCTCTGACACAATATTCGGAAATGAATATTCTTACAACATAATAATAAAGGCATTAGATATTATCACGGACCACTATCACTGGCACAAGTGCAGAGAAATTCGCAATTTTCTCGTTATGCTCATGTTGCTAGTTTTGCTTATCAACGAAAGGTTTCACGAAAATTACATACAAATATTAATCATTTTTATTACTGATGTTTGGGAGTGACAATAACTCTAACGTGCAGTAGACCTACAAGATACGCATGTTAATTATAAAACGATTTTGTAAACTTGTTATAGCGTGACATAATTAAAAGTGCCGAAATCTCAAACGTTATCATTTCTAACGCTTAAACAAAACTTTCTTACCTTTTGGAATATTTGAGTGCACAAATTAGATAAGCCGAAGCTTTGTCGTCTGTTCAACAAGTTTGTGCAGAGGGGCTAGGTTCCCTCGATAATATTGAATGTAAGAATTGAGAAAATAAGCATACTCCTGATTGGCTGGATCCAACCATGACGTCCATTAACATACAATTAATAAATCTAGATGCATATGTACTCGAATAAAAATAAATTGGATCTATGAAATAATAAATCCCTCGTTATCTGTAATATTTAGATTCTAGAATTCCTATATAATGAGAGTTGAGATGTTATATAGTCTCCGATCCCATCAGCAATAGAAATATGTAATAATATGACAGAACTGAAAATGAAAAACAGATCTCCTATGAGACGTAAAACCATAGCCCTCTATATTGTATACAGATATTAAATAAATCTGATAAGTTATATAATTTTATGATATTTTGCATTGTTTTATAACATAATTTATTATAATATGTACTTCATAGAATTTATTACAGCCAGTTTATCACTAAGAAATAACACGTTAACTTGTATTTACTAGAAGCAAAGCCGTTGTAAGTTCTTACTGGAATATGAAATAAGGTAGGTGATGTTTGGACCCTGAGGCTCAACTCTTAGCCCATATTCAATTACACTGCATAACAAATTCTAACTTTTTTTTTGAGCTGGGCATGTGATATTATGTTTTCTATATAATTTGAGCCTCCTGAATACGAATATGACAATAAAAATCAGTTATTGGTTACGGTTTTTGAGAAGATTTCGAATTTGTATTTATTCAAAATACTGCTTTATATAATTACAATAAGGTTAAATAATCATTGTTCAGAAGATTACACCTTTCTTTCCCTGCATTTTCTTTTATGCTGGGCATCAGGTAAATGATGAGATAAAGTTTAACAATAGTCTGCTAGTATAATGGTATTATCGCCGCGCTCTCATGGTTAACATTCGGCAGGTCTTTGAGCGGCCTCGTGCATAACAATCGGCAGGTCTTTGAAATTTTAATTGTATTATTGTTTTCAATTTCTTATGTCGCCGCTCCAATCACTCGCCTCAATTTCAATATTGCAACCAATAAGCTGCTTCCATTATTAAATGACACCTACTTGTCTAATCCACGTGGACTAAAACCGAGGTTGCAATGTCTTGTGCTGAGGACGAACATTAAGGTATGTGATTAAAAATTATTATTAAGGAGTTATTATTAAGAGTTAAGAATGTCAACGTACTCGTATATGAAATAATAATAATAATAATAATAATAATAATAATAATAATAATAATAATAATAATAATAGTAATAATAATAATAATAATAATAATAACAATAATAATAATAATAATAATAATAACCATTTAGCAATATAACACACTAGTGGTTATTCTTATCGAGGAAGTAGACGTGACAAAGTGACGCTTAGAGTGAAACCTACAGAGCAACAATCGGTTGGCAAAATTATGTTTTAAAAGCACACCGCACGTTATTGTATGATGCCGACATGTTAATCATGAGCCCGCGGCGATAATACTCCACTGTCCTTGGTATCTTCTTTTCATAGTTAAAATTTTCTTATGAAAGCGCTCACCATGCTCATCACTGAAATCGTCACACTTCTCGGGAGTGAAGGAAGTGAATTTTCAGGCACATGTTACAACCCATAGTTTCATACGCCAACAGTAAATTTTGCACTAGTTCTTCACAGTTCTCACTTCTACGGTTACCCAGAAAATTTAATACAACCTCCTTGAATGGAATCCAGGCGTCTTTCTCTTTTCCTTCCAACAAAGATTCGAAGTGATTGTCCTTCATTATATCTCTAATTTGTGGTCCATTGAAAACTTCCTCTTTTATTTTCGAGTCGCTAAGCACACTTAAATGTCATCGATCTGGGCCGGGTTCGAAGCCGCAACCTCAAGCACAGAAGGTCAGCGCTATACTGACTGCGCTACCCAGGCCGACTGCTAGGTACGTGATTATATTTAAAAATAATATAAAATATGTAAACCACAGTTCTAGAAAGATATTCAGAAAGAGGGAAATCGGAATACATGTGGGATAGGGTATCTGGAAATTTTTCCGAAAAACAGGACTGTCCCAGGAAAACGGGACGAATGGAATTCCTAGGATAGCCAAGGACATCGAGGACTGTAACACGGTTAGAGTGGGTTAGATGAGGAAATGGTTAAGTGACATAAAGCTGAGAAATGTGATAAGGTGGGTTAGATGTGGGGATTGCTGACGTGTGACCGAGGAACGTGACAAAGTTAAATTGGGTTAGATGATAGGATATCTAAGTGACAGGATAGCGAGGACTGTGACAAGGTTAGCCACAGTTGTCGCTGTATCCTCATACCTGGCCAAAGTTGGTGCACAGTTAGTGCCGCTGAATTGAACAAATATCATATTTGAGTTAGTTAGTTAGTGGGGTTTAAAAAGGGCGCATCAACTACTATGGCTATTTGCGCCCTTATCAAAAATATTTCACTAAACACAAACACAATACAATAACCAGAATGCTTAAAAGAACTAAAAAGCGTTGTCACGGTTAAAACAAGGCAAACAAATGCAGTTTCAAAAAGGTGAAGCATAAAAACCATAAAAGTGAGAAGTTCTCAGACACTAAGTAGTATTTAAAAAGAAACAACAAAACAATAAAACAAATGATCATATTTGATCACCATAAAAATACGTGAAGAAAAATTCGGGAAAGAACAAACATTCATTATATATATATATATATATATATATATATATATATATATATATATATATATCCATCGCTCTATTTTTTAAGTTTACGAATGTCTTTAATATCTTCATATTTTTCAATTACCTCGACCATCAGGGAACGACAGTTTTCGTTTCTCACCGCGCCAATTTTCAACTGCAATAATATCAGACTGCGAATTCACGGGGGATGTCGGCAATTGGCCCCATTTTGGAATCTCTCATCCCCCGCTGAAAAGTTATTAATTTGCTCCTGCAAGAGACATTTCTCACCTTCAGATGTATAATTTATAGTTTCTGTACCGTTTTTTACATGTTATTAATGCAGCACATAACAACTATTCTAATTTCTTCTTGAATGTGAATTGAGCATGACAACATTACAGTCGACCAAAACTGCTAATTACTCTGGACTATATTTTTATCAGCAATTAACATTTTAATGCCGCCCTGGAGAAGATATCCAATTCTCACCCTGTGCAATAAGCTGTCTTACAGTGCGCAAAAATTGAACGTGAAGCAAACGTAGTATTGAAAAATATACCTGAATATAGAAATGGAAACTCAATCTTATTCGTTCATACTGGTATCGGGCATCGGATCATCTCTGAATTAAATTACGAAAAATTTCAGTGAATCATTACAACTGAATTGATTATTTAAAATTAATTAGACTTCCCATCTCTACAACCTATGTGCGATCTGTGTCTAATTCTCTACAAGAGGACTATATCAAGCCCTCTTGATTCTATTAGTCTATTTCATAGGAATAGCGAAACAGTGATACCAATATAACTCCAGAACTCGATACCGCTAGCGCTCGAAATTCAAAATCCAGACCAACATTACTTGGTAGCACTAATAATAACACTCGCAATTTCGAATACATAATTACAATAATTTGCATCTTCATTGCTTTCACTTACACTCTCTTCTCAATCTCCTCCTTCCACACAGAAAATTCATTACACGATCAGGAAAGAACAGCGTTGTTGGTGCCGTACAAATTTCAAGAACTCAATGAACTATACTATCTGTATTAGTAGGGAAATAATATATCATTTTTTCTATATTTTTCAAGTAAAAATATGTATATGTTTACTGATTAATGTCACTCAAAACAAAACTTCATAGCAACCACTTGCTCACTGTTCAACCACTGATTGAACTACTGTCGGTGCAGAGGGGCCACATCGATAAATCGAGTAGAGGACCTGTTAAAAATATCAATTACTGATAGGCCTGCAAATATGAAATAGTGTGATATACGACCTGAGACGAATTCTATTCTAGCGGAAACCTTCTACATTACTATTATTTTCTTGAATATAAGTTGTTATTTCTCAATATTAGAAATATTAGTGATACACATTCTTAAAGAGAAATAATCTAGTTATTAGCAATGTATTTTTAATTGATTCGTTAAAAATTATTTTGACGTTATTACTTACAATATCTGTGTGTCACAAATATGAAATACTAGTATTATCAGAATTTACTTCCAGCATACCGGTATATACTTTTAATAGTTTCTTTAAACACAAATGTGTGTAAAATTCGTCCATTTCAATTTGTTTTGGAAGCCTGAATATGAATCTTGCAGGGTGAGTTTGACTGTGGGCTATTGGTGGAATGATGATGATATTGGTGAAGGGAAACAGATGAACCCCGAGAAGACTACCTCTCGCCCTCTTTGTCCACCATAAATTCCATCATGAACCTGGAGGGACTCGAACTCGGGTCCCAATGGTGGAAGTCAGAGGCTAACCACTTGACCACGTGACATTTTATACTATATACTCTGGGTAGGGTATTTATGGATATCGCAAAAATCACGACATAATAGATATACAATAGATTAGATTTTTACTAATCTTTACGAATTAAGTGATTCTGATTAATAATATGCGGATAAAACAATCGCGACAAATCACGAACTAGAGTTCTAATAGCGAAATATGAACACATTCACGAATTATTGCTATTGCGTCGTTTTATAGCGAATTTCCTCTTCTGTTTTATTTTCGGAATTTTTTTCACTTGAATTTGTTAAATATCCTAGTAGGCTACATTACATGGTATTTCAGGGGTTCTGATTACATTAGTGAACTCAAAAGACGGAGGATTCAACATTTCACTAATAGTTTGAAAGTGTTAATTTCAGGGCTGCAAGTTGTTTTAATGTATTTTTATACTTTTTAATGAATGTATGTTAAATACAGCCTGAAGCCAACAAATATTGTCTATTGGCCATACTGCACATTTACCAGAATCCAACGAACCTTTAATGTTAATTTTTTGGAAAGTAATATTCATATTGAGTCAATACTCCAATTCCAAAATAATTGTATTTTACAAAATTTCCATTAATCTCCGCCAAGATTACAAATCAATCTCCAACAATCTCTGCCGACACCGATATTAAAAATCACAAATGATAAAATTAATCTCCATAAATACCTGCCCCTGTATATACTATATAATATTTGCTAAACAGTCACTGAATTTAATGATATAATGAGATTGAGATTGAAGAGCATCTCAAAGGCAATAGACCTACAAGCATCTGACTGGAATGTCCTTCTAATGGTTGACACTTGAACAACACACATTTTGTTTATGTTTTGTGTAATGCAGTTATGATAGCAGCTGTCCGTCACTTTGTGATGAGATGTCTGGTGCTGGAGTGTTTACAAACAAGGAAAACACTGCGATTATTATAACATTATAATGTGATGTTTCGAGAATTACAGTACATAAATAATTATTTTATGTTTGACTCTGAACTAGAGACAGACTCGTTTATTTGATAAAAACATTGCCCTTTCAGTATAGATAAGCCTTCGTGTTGTGCTGTTTCAATGGTTTCGACATTTGTTTTCGACCCGGCGCGGAATGGCCACCTGGTACACCAAATAGAAAATATAAGGATTACTGAGTTGTGTTCGAAAAAATACCGGATAATATATTTAGATGGACAGTACTGCGACACACATGGCGTAGTAAAGTGGTTCCCAGACTGTGGTTCACGGACCCCTGGTCGTTCGTGATTTCTTCGAAAATGGACCGCTGAATGGAAGCGTGTTCTCAAATGGTGTTTTAGTTAAGCTTAATTTTATAATGTTCAACGATTTTATAGTTTGTTGCACTTTGCTTATTTCAGGGACTGAGGTAAAGATTTTAACAGCAATGAGATCATCTAAGAACTTTAAGAGAAAGCTTGTCTCGCATGTCTTGCCTAACTATAAGTTATGTCATTTTTATGCTTTTAAATTATCAGTCTTCAGGCTCCAATTTCAACAGCTTTTGTCATCATCAGCATCATCCTTGCACGTTTTGGACCTAGGGGACCGTCACGGTTACATTGTAATCCTACAGATTGTTAGCACATATTTTACTCATTTTTCTGAAAATATCTTATTTCTTCCTCATTCATGTTTAATTCCCCTTTGTGTGTATGGATGTATATATGTAATTTTCCTCAATGTTGTTTAGTTATAATTTACATCTGAATTTGTAATTCTTGTAATTTGTAATATTGGTTCACTTACCGCTTGCATATTCATTGAGTGTAACGTCTAGCCATATATTTTTTGTAATTATTATTTAGTATGTTTACATTATTTTACTCAACTTGTTCTTGTATAACTATATAAATTTTCATTAGTGTTCTTTAAATCTATTAGTCTGTAATTATTAACATGTATTACTGCACACTGTACCTGCTTCTTATATTTCTGGCTAAGTGGAAGGAAAGGCCTGATGGGTTTAACTTCGCCAGAATAAATTATTATTATTATTATTATTATTATTATTATTATTATTATTATTATTATTATTATTATCCAACGTTTGAAAGGTCGACCCAAGGATCTCTTGCCCGCTGGATTGATAATTTAGAATCTGACGAAGTATTTTGGTACGGTTCATTCTTTTTACGTGAGATTTACAATTTCTTCCTAGTTCTGTATAATTTATATTTTACAGGGACATCATTTCATTTTTACTAACATTTCTAATATTAACCTGGCTATACCTTTGGATTAACGCTTGAGAGACGGAAACACTGTTTGCTACCCCCTTCCGCGACTGGATTTCGATGATACTGTCGTAAAATACAAACAAATTACAATAACAAAAAGTAGTTCATCCATCCATTTGCGTAGACTAGGAAATATCGCGATTTTGAGTTCGATAATGTCATTAGATATTTGTTTAATCAAAATACAGTAGGCCTACTGCATTAACAATAATTTTTTTACTCACGAACTGAGCTATCTATTCACACGCATTCATTATGCAGTGTATATATTATACTGCCCACAGCACATTAGCGTACAATATAAAGAATGGAGTTGAATTGAAAAATAATCATAATATGGATATTTAAACAAATTTTTGAAAATGATGGCCGTTCATTTCGATGCAGGCTTCAGTTCTTTTTTTTTTTGCATATTATCGCACTATAGACTATTGTACCTAATTCCATTACCAGTTTCGTCCTTCGTACTAGTAACTCGTGTTGAAATAATTCTGTACCTACTCTGTAAAAGAGTACCTTACGTACTGTAAATTCAATTTCACTTCTGCCCGATCCGAAAAGATTAAATTACTCAGACATGCTATCTACTGTTCGTCCAAGTAATTTTGTCGCAGGGTCGTAGAAAGGGGGGAAATCACGTGAAAGTTAATTACTTAACGAGGCCCTTTTATTTAAGTTATTTTAAACAGTTTTATAATATTACGTAGACGTCCAATTCCTAACAGGATGTAATGTTTTCAGAAAAGAGCTAAGGCCGGCCAGCCACTAGCCTTTACAAAGGGGCGAGCAGAAGCGGGGGGAACCGGGATGCGACGTAAGCAAACGTACGGCGAAAATAAGATTCAATGTTGAAAGCTCTTTCGTCACTGGAAAACGCGAACATATATCTGGAACAAACTATACTCACTAACTCAGTACTGTTTACTCTCACCTCAAGGCGACTTTGACTGCCTACGCGGCCTTGATTCTGTGTGGAAGACAGTTGGAAGTTTACTAGTAGAGGGGATGGGAGTGAAGTACATTCAGAAACTTAGGTACAATAAAAATTGAAGTAAAAATTATATTGATGTCCCTGTATAATTGTTTCAGTTTGTAGCTCTTTCATGATATCAGAGTTTGTCTTATGACCTGTTCTGGAGTAGCCTGCTGTACGTCTCTTAAATTTCATTTCTGCCGCGGTCTATCTTTGTATACTCACACTGCGGACTATCCAGGACTCACTACCGTAGCACAGTATAGATCTGACTAATGTTTTGTAGATTCTAGTGCGTGATTACTTCTGTACTGTGATTGTTTTTAAAATGTTATTAATAGTTCCCATTACTCTGTTGAATTTAATGATTTTTTAATTGAGGCCCTTTTATTCTTCATATGCGATTTCACATCCGAGGTAATAAATTTGTTCTAGTATGCTGTTTGATTATTAATGACAATTTTACCACGAACTGGATATTTTCTTAAAAAGGCCAGAACTTCAGATTTTGCTGTTGAAATTTCCATATTGTAATTTTCTGCAGTTTGGCGGAAAGAGTGAACAGAACGTTGAAGATCATCTTCTGAGGTCGTTACAAACACTACATCGTCTGCAAAATAATAAGGTATCTAGACGGGTTGCAAAGGATAGTGAAGTGCATTTCACCTATAACCTCTCCTCTCCAATTTCCACCCCCATCTGCCCGTGGTGCAACCTGTTATAGAAGAAACATGGCTCTAGACACCGAGTCACGGCGGTGTAACCGTTCCATTAAATGCAGAGAAAATGCTGCATCTCAAGTGTGCCTGTCCAGAGGCCAAAGGTGGCAGCCCCACCACTGGACTTCCTCACTTCATGCCAGTAACCTGTTGAGAGGACATATCTTACTAAAAAGTCTCGAAGAAAGTATGAAGGAATCGCTTTAAAGGATAACGACCAAACAGTCTTTGTATTTCTATTAATGAGCCTCTAAAACTCATTCTTAAAACAAATTTAGCCGTTTATTTCCACTCTACTTCTTTGTAACAGTGCGTGAATTGCCACACACAAACAAGGAAGAGCTCTTTAAAGTAATAAATTCAATATGCTATTTTTGTGGGTTGGAACATCCGTGCGCTGAGCACCTCATATATAAATTTAAAAGACATGTCGAGAACCGATAAACTAATACATTGAATTGGGGTTGAGCAGGATCCGTCTATGCTTATCTACATAACAAATAATGAAGTTATTTGTCACATTTTATTAGCTTGAACGTTTTCGGCTAGAGGGAGCCATCTTCAGAAATTATGTATTCTCAGGCATAATTTCTGAAGATAGCTCCCTCAAGCCGAAAACGTTCAAGCTAATAAAATGTGAAAAATAACTTTATTATTTGTTATGTAGATAAGCATAGACGGATCCTGCTCATCCCCAATTCAACCTCATATGTAGTTTAAATATTTTAGGACAAAGTACTTGCCAGCAATATGCAGGACGGTATGTTAATTTTACTTTAGTAGCCTATATGCTTTCCACTAGTGAAAAGAATTGTACAAATGTCTTGCACTGCAATATGGTCCAGAAGTTTAGTTCTGAACACGATTCCACCATCAGTATTTTCCTCTAATCTACACCACTTACCAGAGTGATTCGTGATCTCTTTCTGTTTCTTTACCAGATCTATCTCAATCCTTCTTCCCAAACTGATTTTTACATCCTTAACTAGTGACTAAGCCACAAACATTCTCCAGGTGTCATTAGATTATGTAGACTCCTTAGTCCACTTTATCAGGTTTATGTTTTGCCATTGAGCATCCATCCTAAATTTAACACAGAATAATCACAAAAAAACATTTAATAAAAATTACTGGTTTTGTATTGAAACGTACCTACAAAAACATACATCTAAAGAGAGAAAAACAGTGAGGTCTCTTAACACTTTTAATGTCACCGATGAACGGTCCGCTGTTGCTATGCAAATACTGTACTTACACTGGTCGATACTTTACACGCTTCTAATTCTTGTTTCTATCATGTGATGACAATCTATCTATTATTCCACCTTTAGAAGTGATCATTGACTGTGACTATCCACAAACGCAGGCCGATCGGTTGGGCACATTGTACCATTGCCCTAATCCCCCGCGCGAAGATTCCGCCTCGCGCCGCCTCCAAACTCCCCTACAGTCCACATGATGTCTTTACCATTCCGCGTAGGCCTCACCATGGTCCCTCAACTCCGTCCCATGGGTTACCATGAGACCGGTGGAGAACCTAAGGTGGTTAGCGCTACCACTAAGGGTACGGCCACACGAGCTACATTTGTATCAAGTTTTCTGCTACAAATGTAGGTGCCGTAATTGTCGCAAAATGGGTGGCCACACGGGCTCTACAATTACTGCCACTTTCTGCGTTAAATGTCGCTACGTGTGGCCACATGACATGCCACACTTAGCGACATTTGTAGCTAGTTCTTTTGCGTTTTCCAGCACTCAGCAGTAGTGTAGTGGAAGCTTTCTTCCGAGATGGAGTATGAAGCCAAAGTGGCGTTGTATGTGTTGTTAGCTCTACGTAGACGCCGTAGACAAAGACGATGGTGGATTCATCCAATCATAAGTGACAGAACATCTCATGGAAAATTTATACTCATTCATGAGAAATTAAAACTTTATCCAGACAAATTCTTTGAATATTATAGAAAATCTTTGGATTCATTCAACAATCTGTTGTCTTCTGTGAACGAAAACTTGATGAAACAGGACAATGTAATGCGAGATTGTATCGGAGTTGAAGAAAAACTAGCCATTACATTAAGGTAATTTTATTACAATATAAATTACAGAGTAAATTTTAAGGAAAAAAAATGCAAAATGGTGAATGACATTGCATTTCCAGTAACACAGTTAACGAAACAAACCGAAAATACAACATAAAATTAGTAAGAAATGTGAATACGAGTATAGTGTATTCGTCATTAAGTTCAGCAATCATAGAAATTAAAGTTTGTTGTTGGATTGAATACTGTACGAATGTTATTTACAGTTATGAATTTGCGTAATTCTCACTCTTTTAACAAAACATGAAAATGCTTGTAACATCAAGGTGGTAATTAAATTAATTTTTATGTCAACATATGTAAATACTGGTAAAATGAAACAAACCAAAAATGCAACATGAAATTAGTAAGAAATGTGAATACGAGTATAGTGCATTCGTCATTAAGTTCAGCAATCATAGAAATTAAAGTTTGTTGTTGGATTGAAAACTGTATGAATGTTATTTACAGTTATGAATTAGCGTAATTCTCACTCTTTTAATAAAACAGGAATATGCTTGTAACATCAAGGTGCTAAATAAATTAATTTTTATGTCAACATACGTAAATACTGACAAAATGACAAAAGTTATGATTAATTATAATTATAGTAGTAGTAGTAGTAGTAGTAGTAGTAGTAGTAGTAGTAGTAGTAGTAGTAGTAGTAGTAGTAGTAGTAGTAGTAGTAGTAGTAGTAGTAGTAATAATAATAATAATAATAATAATAATAATAAATTCCAATACAAAAGAGCTCTCACAATCATAGTGAAAGTGTTAGATTGAAAAATATTATATTATTAAAGATATACAGACTAAATACAACTGTATTACACTGATGCTCAGAGCTCAAAAATAGAGAACACTGATTCCTCGGAGTCAACTGATATGGGAAATTGGGGTGAGGATGTCTGTGTAGGACGGAAAGTTCCTGTAGAATTGCTTCGAAGTATGGTAGAACCTATTGGTGATAATGGAAAATGCGGGGCAGCTGCTTGTATAGGATGGGAAGGTTCTGGGGAAGTACTCGATAATGTGGTAGAATTCCGGATTATTGCTTGATCAGATGAAAAGGACTTTACAACCTGTAGTATTTGTATATGTGCATCCAGCGTATGTTCAGGTCTTAATTTCCTCAAACTTGGCAATATTGATAAAACAAACATATAATGTGAATCTTTTTCATGTTGTGGTTGGCTAGATTTGTTAGACTTTTCTAATATTGCCAGCAAATCACGTTCGAATCCATCTGCCGACCTTCTCTTCTGGGGGGATCGACGTATCTTTCTTTTTCCAGGAGTCGGAACTACCTCGCCTTGACCTGGCTGTGTTTGCCCTTCAGAAGCAGGAACAATAGCCTCATCATTATCATCAACATCCATACTTCCATCAGTACTGTAATAATAATAATAATAATAATAATAATAATAATAATAATAATAATAATAATAATAATGATAATAATAATAATAATAATAATAATGGTAGTTATAGCATTAATAACGGTAATAATATGAATAATAATATTATTAATAATAACAATTCCTTCTATCAATTTTATCGATTATCATAATTACTAAACAGACTTCCCATATTCAATATTTGTGAAGACATTGACACTTACGGTCTGGATTGAAATACAGGAGCAAGAAAGCTCATCTGCTTGTGATAGACATAAAGTTTTGTTACTGATGCTGCACCACTCCCACTACGTGTTTTCTGACTTTTCAATGATCTTGAAAAAGCATCCTTCAAAGATTTCCATCGTTTTTGTATCACTTTCCCTGAAAACAAAATTTAAATATATACAGAGAGCGAGAGTGGGAGAGAGGGAGGGAAGGGAAGGGGAGGGGGAGAGGGGGAGAGAGGAGAGTGGGAGAGGGGGAGAGAGGGTGAGAGCGGGAGAGCGAGAGCGCGCGAGAGAGCGAAAGAGTGAGTGAGTGAGTGTGTGTATACATGACTGTTTTATAATTCATTAGATTGATAAGATAAGACTATACCAAAATCAAACAGAATTTAACTTTTGTGGGCAATGTGGAAAGTGAATCTGTGAATTTGTCCGATCAGAACATTTTTATTATTATTATTATTATTATTATTATTATTATTATTATTATTATTATTATTATTATAGTTTTATGAACGTATTTGACCACATCCATCTTATTTATAAAGATAATGATGTGATCATAATATGAGATTGTTTGTCCCCATTGTTGCAATTGTTCATCAATTTCACGCCATTGTCAAAAGTGAAACTTAGACTCTAAAAAGAATAAACATGACATAATATTGATTAACTTTCAATGACATGCGTTGAGATAAAGAATGCCGATAAGTGTATTATGTGTATTGTGTTTAGAACAAATAAACTTTCAATTTACTCACCAAAGTTGGTTTTTTTTTTCTTCAGATGACATTTCTTCCCATTTTTCTCCCGCAACACTCCTCGATACGTTCATCCAAGCTTCAAGTTTTATATTCCTGTTTTTATAGTCTTCAGCCCTTGTGTCATACAAACAAGAGCATTTCTGTACCTCCAAAATGAGATGTTCCCTGTCAACAAAATTACCTTCTGTACCACTCATGATCTGTGGGAATAGTTATAACATCTTAATAACACACGAAGTTTCCCCCGCACACACAAAGTCGGAATGTTATAACACCTATTACACAATTTCTTCCGCACATATGAAGTCTCTTTCGAAACTAAGTTACAACCGGGATTTTATAACACCTTAATAACACACGAAGTTTCCTCTGCACACACAAAGTCTCTTTCGAAGCTAAGCTACAACCATGATGTTATAAAGTTTCCTCTGCACACACAAAGTCTCTTTCGAAGCTAAGCTACAACCAGGATGTTATAACACCTTAATTACACACGAAGTTTCCTCTGCACACACAAAGTCTCTTTCGAACCTAAGCTACAACCAGGATGTTATAACACCTTAATAACACACGAAGTTTCCTCTGCACACACAAAGTTTCTTTCGAAGCTAAGCTACAACCAGAATGTTATAACACCTTAATAACACTCGACGTTAGTTCTGTAGCTAATCTACAACCGTGATGTAAGTAAAATCGTCTGTCACTGTGTATGACTGGGGTGTCAGAAGACGTCAAATGCGGAGCATTCCGTGCAGCTAGCGTTGTCTTCCCGTATGCCACGTGTATGTCTGTGAACACGTGTGTTGTATCTTCTGTTTCTTTATTTCGCAGTGTGCATTACTCTTTAAAAGATCTCCTTCACCTCACCCTATTTCCATTTCTATGACATATCTTAGGACTGTACATTATTACGGTCACACACAATTGTAATGCGCATGAGAAGAAAATTTATAGCAGTGCCATAAAGTTAACTTTTATTCCTGTGTCGATTTTACAACAGGCAATATTGTTCGTCAGTAACAATCGGAAGTAGGGTGTGGGTGAAAGGTTTGCTGAAGGGCTGTATGAAGACCTAATTTCTCGTGGTTCTGTAGAAGGGTCGTTGGGATTGTACGACAGATTAGACATGCTCTTCCCTTGTCAATGCATGAATTTCTAAAGCATCTCCAAGTAAAAAGAAGTTTTAAACATGACCCAAAACACAACTCAAAGAGGGAATCTGTTAACATATTTGAGAGACCTATCTTGTAAAAGAATTGTGTTTTTTTTACCAAATGAAGTCGCTGTGAAGGGTTTACTGGAACGCTATTGTATAGATTTTATTATTGAAGGAAACCTTTGCTCGAAAATTAAAGAAAAAAATGTGCACTCACAAAGAACGGTATTTTGAAAAGAGTATAGGCACCATGCAAGCTCCTCTGGTGGCGACTGTTGTTACTAACTGCGGGACAGCAGCGATAGAGTTGTGCTTGAAGCGTATGAATATACTTAACATCTCAGGTTAAATGATTAGAAATATGGATGATCCTAAAAAGCGGAAAGGTAATGCTGTGCTGTGTTCTTGAGTGTAGTAATGCTTATAGGAACACACCAACCGATATTGTTTTTATTCATTCCCAAAACAGAAAACTGAAGCGCAACGACTCTAATTGTGGATCCATGCAGTATGCAGACGAAAGTAAATAAGGCTACACTGCTTGTAATCATAGTATTATTATATACTAGGCCTGATATAAAAAATAGAATGATGATAATATTAAACTGCCCCCCATTGAGGGTAGCCCTTACGGACTCAGTATATCCTCAAAAAAATTATTATACATAGTATTATGTTTATAAATAACCATTAAATTAACGACAGGAATTTATCATTTAAATTTCAAAAAGTACATAATTACTGAGTTATATATATATATATATATATATAAAATGTATAATATTAGCAACAATAAATAATAATATACTTATTTTTAAATGTATTCATATCGATATTTAATTCTTGATTTCAAGTGCTGATGGTTCACCTTGTAAACCAACACCCACAGCAAGAATTTGCGGTATTCATTTGATTGGGAACGAGATCAGAACACCCCCAAAACTAGCGTCCGTTCCCAGTATTTTTATAAAAGATTACAAGAAAAAGACTGCCTCATCTCAGCTAGCTCCGGAAAGGTAAAGAAAGAAGAAGAAAATATGAAAATTTAAGTTTTATGGAAGGCGAAAAATGAAGTAGCCATACAGGCAGAAGTAAATGAAACCATTCTTAGTGATTTTGTTTTTTCTTTCACAATTGAATTATGTGAATTGTCTACTCAAGTGTCTATTCCATTACATGCCGAACTGAAGTCACATAAGAAATGTTATGACAAGCGTTCAGGAACAGATGATATGTTTAATGAAATGCAAGATTTCCGAAATTATTCTACAATAAAATATGAGACAGAACTACCAGACTTCTGGATTCGAATATATTGTTAAAATTGCTGCCAATTGAAACACAATCATACCCATAGAATCATAATAAGAAATATTTCCAATTCTAACATTTAACCCAAAAATAGCTACCATAGATACTCGAAACGCCCCAAGATGTAGACCATACATATTATTTTTGCCATTTTTATTAGTGAATTTCACATCGAAAGCTTTCGAAAAATTCTGTTGAAGAGTAAGATTAGTAAAGAAAATCGTCTACTCATATTTTCCAATTAAAATGAAAACTGGATTTTCGTATTCTGCTATGTTCGGAGTTAATCGTACAATTACAATTATAATGTATTTTTACCGCCACTTTAATGTTGTTGAAACCCACAATGGTTACTGTAATTTTGGTTTTGGCCTAGCAAAGAAAGTATTCAGGAAACAATGCCTGCAATATTGAAAAATGTAGAGTGACAATTAATTGTTCAGAAGTGGAACAGCCACCCAGCGTGGATCAGATGGTGGCCTTCAAATCTAAATGCTACCGAGGCAGATCGAGTGACACATTCATAACAACTGATTGCGGATTATTGACTTTATTAGAAGGTGGTGATGAAGTCAGGTTTTCCCGGAATAATAACAAACCTCTCCGATAAAGGGATCATTGTTGTTACTCCACCGTATCTGCACGATGGTAAATTAACAGCTGAAGAAGTCGAAACTACTTACAGCGTTTCCAGTGTTCGAATTCATGTTGAAAGGTGCATTCAGCGAATTAAAATATACAGTATAACATTTTACACAAACTTTCAATTGAACTGCTTCCGCATGTTGATCTTGTTGTTTATTCAACTGTCTAAAGAGAAGTCTGAACCTCATAAGTGATACCAACAAGGCACCACTTATGAGGCAACTAGGCCAGAATATCATGGAGTAGAGTGGCCAGTTCATTTTCCCTTCCATTGCATATATCGCCGACTAGCTACAAATTACACTAGTCAGACTTCATATGCATACAAACAATATTGTTCTTCCTCTGACATACCGTCAAGTGAGATGTACAGCCTGATAGCAGGTGTACCTATCAGCCAGAACCTCAATCAGAGGTAGTATGTTGATGATATTTTTCATTATGTGTTGCGTTTTAGAGAATTTGCAGTCGCCCATTATTCAGCAAGTGTAATTAAGACTACTTTTAGAATTAAATCACATTAAAATACGTAATTTATAGAGACATTATACCCACAAATATTACACACGTCATGACATCAAATATAAGTATACCAATGTTTTCGTAATATGCCTGTTCACCCTCATTCAATGGTCTGAAATCTGATTTAAATGGCAAACAACTTCACTGATATTTCAGGAACTTTGTAGTTACTCGTACATTTTTACACTCCTCTAGCAGTACTGAACTTTCCACTGAGTCTATAAAATAATTAAAGACTGGAGATTGCTGGGTTTGCAGTGAAAGACCTGCCCTTGGGCAGAACACTATGAATGAATGAACCCATTCTTACTAATATTACAACTTTTTTTCTGCAGAAAGCCGCATGTAATTTCTATATCACACGTAACTACTGAATGACTGCGAGCCTGTAGTTAATTAGGAATTGAGACAGCGCGGCGCCACCAGTACGATTTTGAGACCCATGCACGGTGCCTATAGGGGAGAGTCGGGTAGTATCGGACATCGGGTAGTATCGGACAGTGCGTTTCTTTCATCTACCACCATATGGTAGTACCTGAATGACATGGTTACGTTTCTCTATGCGACATCACAGAATGCAGAATGCAGAATGCAGAATGCAGAATGCTTATTGGACGTTGCGGCAATTTAAACTTGACCCTTATATCCCAAAATACAACTCTAAGTGGAAATGTCTTTATAACACAATAATATTTATAAACAATACTGATTTGTGAGGTCTGTCCTGCAAAAGAATTGTACTTTTTTGACCAAACAAAATTGCTGTGAAGGGTTTGCTAGAACGCTTTTGTATACATTTTATTATTGAAGATTTCTCTGGTCGAAATTGAAAGAAGAAAAATGTATGTACTTTTTAAAGAAAGATATTTTGAAGAGAGTTAAAAAATAGGGCAACTTAGCTGGACTATACATAAGCGAAGCAATATTTATTGGCACCGTATTGTTAGTAACAAAATATGTCATATATATTGGCATCGTATTGTTATAAATCTGTCATGATAATAATTTCCCATCTAAAAGTCAATCTCCCTCTCTACTTGACTCCCTCATAAACTCAAGTTGATTCTGTTGTTATGATTACATATGCATACTGAATACAAATTGCGATATCTTATAGCTAATTCGAGAGACAAATTTCACTGCACTCATCAATGTCACTTGTTTTATTTTTGAATACATTAAGCCTGAATAAAATGCGAAGATGTTGTATGCCTGGCTGCAAATTCAATTACCAGAAGGGAACTTAGTGGCGATATTTACTTTTCCTTCTGGTGAAGTAACAAAAAACTGCAGTAAGATTAAGAAAATGATACAGTATTTAAAATTAGCTTACGCGTGTATCCATACGCATTTTTAAATTTACATTGCACGAAATTATTGTAATTCTCTACCCTAAAATGAATAACTTTGATTTGTTACTTCACTGTTTTTAAATTCTTAATCTGTGTGTCCTTTACATGACACTTGATTTTCGCTTTCTATCTCATTCCTAAAAAATTAAACCATGGCCATTCATTTTACACGGTTGTTTGTACTTTTATTACAATTTGTTTTTGTTTTCTTTTGCATGATATTAATGCTTTATTTATTGTCAGTTAGTAGATAAGTCTTTTAACTTGTATATTCTTTGGCTTGCTGAGTCTCCTCTGGGAATTACTAAAGCGGAAATAAATATTAATATAAATTTAAAGTTTAAAAATAGATTTATTTCTTAATAAGAAATTCCCGGTAACTAACAACAATGTTAATTCGTTTACGGTGGAACATTATTGGTCACGAATAGGCCTAACATGTCAGACGTTTGCCCCTAAGTTTTATTTCATTATTACAATAATTATTCGTTGTTTGTAAAATTAATTTTTCCTAATAAAGGATTGTTAATATGTGCGGGTAGTCTACTGAGAGGGAATAACTTGAAAGTTTTCCATTGAATAAAGAGACACACGAATAACACTTTATTACTGACTTTATCGCTGATCATTGATTATTATTATTATTATTATTATTATTATTATTACTATTATTACTACCATTATTACTACCATTATTACTACTATTATTATTATTAGTATTATTATTATTATTATTACTATTATTAATATTAATATTAATATTAATATTATTATTATTATTATTAATATATATCTTGGTTCTAAATTGTACTTTCATGAACATGTTGATCATTTATTTAAGAATTCTTGGTCTCATTACGTCTATTACTTATTCCTTTTCCTCTCCTGATACACTACTTATATTATATTATGCTTTAGTAAGGTCTGTGGAGTAACGGTCAGCGCGTCTGGCCGTGAAACCAGGTGGCCCGGGTTCGAATTCCGGTCGGGGCAAGTTACCTGGTTGAGGTTTTTTTCCGGGGTTTTCCCTCAATCCAATATGAGCAAATGCTGGGTAACTTTCGGTGCTGGACCCCGGACTCATTTCACCGTCATTATCACCTTCATCTCATTCAGACGCTAATTAACCTTAGATGTTGATACAGCGTCGTAAAATAACCTAATAAAATAAAACAAAAGTAAGGTCTAAATTAGAATATGCATCTGTTGCGAGGAACTCTATTACTTCAACTGATTCAGCTAAACTAGAAATATCCTAAGAAAATTTATTTCTCTTTGTGCGTTCAGATTCGTACCTAACTCCTCTTCTTTAAATTATGAACTATCTAGTAAATATTTTAACTGTACCAGTCTGTATTCGAGACGTCAGGATATTGATTACACTTTCTTTAATAATGCTATTAATGGTGTCATTGATTGTGATTCTTTTATACATAACACCTAACTTAGAATTCCCGTGAAAGGTTTTCGTGGTCAAAAAATTTTCTTCACTAAATTATTTAAATCCTTTTCTCTAATAGCCAGGTGTATTAAAAGTGCTAATGTGCAAGATCTGATTTGATTTTACTTATGCATGATATATCCTTACTTGTCATTTAATATCTTTTATTATTTGTTAGATATTGCCATTTATTTTTTTGCATTTGGTGAATGATTAATGTTGACCATTATATTGATTGTATTTCATCTCACTGCCATTTCTGTCATTCATTCTCACAATCATTTGTTCTGTTTTGTTTTGGTTTTTTTATTTTGTGCTAAACTGTAATTTCTTTGTGCTGTTGTTTAGCACATTAATATTCGAAATAATTAAATGAATGAATGAATGAATGAATGAATGAATGAATGAATGAATGAATGAATGAATGAATGAATGAATGAATGAAAAATGAATAAATAAATAAATATATTATTATTATCATTATTGTAAAATTAAGAAATGTATGTAGAAAAGATTATACAGGTTTTCCTTCGTATGATTTAGAAACTACAAAATGCCAGATTGAGCCGTGTTCGAATGCAACAATTATGCGAAGAAAACCAAAGGCAGAGAAGTCAAATACTTCCATGTTAGAAGAAATGATGACCTGGCTACAATATGTAAACGAAATGACAAACATACTGACATACCGCACATTGTAGCGACATTTGTAGCTGCACGTGTGGCCACCGAATAGCAGTAAATGTCGCAGAAAAAAATGGACCCGGAGCAGAGACAGGCAAAGTCTGTTTCCGGCTTGGCCATGACTGTCTACGTCCGTGAGCGGGCTTACGCTTTGTACAATATCTTCGACCGCCTGCAACCTTCCTTCACAAGCAGGCTGGCAGTGTGGTTGCACGTGACTCCCAAACAGTCCTAAGAGTGACCCGAAAGGACTGTTGGGTTCCGCCGACCTGCAACAGACTGTGCTGCTTTCAGATGCATGATAAATATCAACCAAGTCTCATTCAAACCTGACATGAAGCATACGTCATTACAGCATCCGTTTCGGTCTAGTGCGGATGTTGGACATTACCACAATAAATTTTTTCAACATACTAGATTTATTGTAACCATTAATATTACGGTAAGTTTTAACAGTGATAGGCTAAGTGTATTAGCAGTAATTCGTGTACTACGTGATTAACTTGGATCTTTTCCTATATAAATTCAGAATTCTTTCATTATTTTCAAGAATTGTGTTATTAACCAGAATTTGTACATTGTTGAAATAGGACACAGTAGCAGAAGAACATAGTGGCAGAAGTGTCATTAACCCAACCCGGAAGTGAAGCGTAAGTGTCTGTCTCAATGGAAACACTAAGTGAGGTAAAGCAAAATCTGAGCAGTGGGGTTTATGTTACGAGAAGCAGAGAAGGAAGGAGTAATGTTTGGGCGTCCTTTAAGGAAATTGTTACTGCTGAGGGAGGACAAAAAGTACAGTACGCACAGTGTACAAAATGTGATAGCATTCTGTCATTCAAATCAGGTACATCTAGTCTCCTTAGACACAAATGTTCCGTAACACAAATACGAGAACAAGAAATTAAGAGGGAAGATAAGGAAAGAATTACGGAGTATTGTGTAAAAATGTGTGCTCGTGATTTACGCCCTTTCGAAGCAGTAGGCTGTTCAGGTTTTAAAGATCTAACCCAGGAACTCATTAGAACGGGTGCTAAGTACGGCGACATAGATGTTAATAAAATACTGCCACATCCACGTACAGTATCACGTAATGTAAGAGACACTGCAAATCGCTTACGAGGTGACGTACTTCCTATCCTGCACCAAGCGGCTAAAACGGGTCATCTTGCACAACTGATATGGGGAGTGACAATTACAAAAAGGTTGTCTACACCACAATAACTGGACACTATATTTCAGACGAATGGCTTCTTCAGTCGTGTGTCATGCTAACAACAAAAGACTACAGAGACTACCGAAAATTTGAAACGTGAAATTGAGGACAGATTAATGGCACTGGGATTTCCGTTGGACGACATTTTAAAAATCAGTTTTGTGTCTGATCAAGGCAGTAACAAAAAAAAAGCGCTTCATATCTATAAATGGATACTTTGCGCAGCTCATATTTTGAATAACGTGTTACAGCATACCTTTAAGGAAGATTATAACAAAAAAGTTACCCACAATATCGGCATCCATGACCGTATGCAAAGATATCACAGCTTACATGAAACGATCAGGATTAGTAAACAAGCTCTCCAAAACTTTATTACAGGAGTGCGATGTGATCTGGAATTCGCATCTCACCAATCTCAAATCACTATATGATCAAGATGAGGATGTTAGAGGGTTACTGTCACAGATGAATGCTGATCACAGGATGGAGGGATATAATAGGAAAATAGTTGAAAACTTGATACAGTTTTTGTCTCTTTTTAAAGAGGCATCAGAAAAGCTGGAGGCAGAAGATGTTCCAGCAATACAATTGGTATTGCTTTGGAAGTGTGCACTCATGAAGCATTGCTCACTGCAGGATACCGATTCCGAGGAAATTAAGTGTATTAAACAAAGAGCTAAGAATTTTCTTGACGAAAAATTTAGGATATACCCAATTCATAACTTAGCAACATTCTTATGGCCGCCCTTCAAGCATCTTGTAATGTTGCCCGATGAAGAAAAGAAAGCCGTCCGTGAATTAGCAAGATCACGTTTTAGGGATGTCTGAACACCGAGCCTCCCCACAAAAAAGAACGTTTATTTATTTATTTATTTATTTATTTATTTATTTATTCTGGTGTAGTTAAGACCATCAGGCCTTCTCTTCCACAACACCAGGAATACAAATACAATAACAGAAATAAAAAGGGAAAAAACACTATAAACGAAGTAAAGTCTCACAAAAAAATACACAGGTTGCAGTCACACAAACGTTTTGCAGATTGGAGAAATAAGGACCATCAAGTCGATGAAATATCATTATATCTTTTTGTGGGAAATGCAGAGGATGATAATGATATACTAAAATGGTGGAAAGATCACGCAGGTGCATTACCTCAGCTTTCCTCATTGGCAAAGGAGGTTTTATGTATTCCTGCCACAAGCGCTCCAAGTGAACGGGCTTTCAGTTTAATAGGGCTCATTAGTGAGAGAAGAAGTAATTTGTCCCCTGATGTTGTGAATGATCTTGTAACTGTTAACAGCCTCATGAAGAAGTGTGAAATGTAAAAATAAGTTTTTCGATCTTCAGAATATTGATTTTCTTTTTAAGGGGAGAGGACGGTATTTTTGGGCGAAAAATTAGTAAATTTTGAAAAAAAAACTTTTTATTTCTTTAAAATATCCTGTGATATGTGTGAAATTCATTGCGTAACATCCTGTGGGTATTTGTGCCCTTATCGGATGTTGAGACGCCATTTTTAAACGTCCTGCGCTATGGATTTTGTTGTTTGCTGTAACTTCATTTACTTGCTACATTGCCAGACAACAATGAATATAATTTCTGAACTATTAAAGATACATGCATGAAATATAGAACACACATTCTCTAGGCTATTAGGAAACCTTTTTCTGTAACAGAATTTTGTTAATTGGTTTCATTTTAAAAATATGTCTGCCTGTTTGCAAAAGAGGAAATCAAAAAAGTGTTATTAAAGTTTGATTGTTTATTTTACACATGTATGGACCAATATCAAAATTCTGTTACAGACAGTTTGTAGAGTATGCTTTTGCAAGAACATTGCAAAAACTGTTTGAATCTACAGTATCTTTAAAAATGGTTTAGATCGGCCTATATAGGTTTTAATAAAATCCTATATTGGGTACATTTTTTTTAAATCTGCGCGCCATTTTTTTTTTCAAAATATTTATATTTGGTTGAGTTGCTACAGTCATGAGCTCTCTACATACAAAAAATTAATGTTACACCAAATAGCAAAAAAGTTTTGAAAAAAAATACCGTCCTCTCCCCTTAACATGTGACGGATAGTTTTTTTTTATTTATGAAGCTTAAAGTTAAAGCTGTTTGTAATTAGTAGTAGTAGGGTTTAAGAAGGGCGCGTCAGCTACTATCGCTATTTGCACCCTTATCTAAAATTCTTAATATAACAAGTACATAAACAATATAATAATCAGTGCTAAAAGAACTAAAAAGCGTTGTCACGATAAAATGAGGCACACAAATACAGTAGACATAAGGTGATTTCTACAGAATCATAAAAGTGAGCAGTTCTACCACACTAGGTGGTATTCAACACGAACAAATAAAACAATAAAACTAAGGCCACCAGAGATATCTTGTGAATCACATTTTCAAACTATAAAATTTTATAAAATATTCGGATGTATAGAGTCCGAAATATCAACAATGTAAAATCAAACATAAAACAACAAATGTAACCTCCGGATGTAAAGGGTCCGGAGGATAAGTAAAACGGATCAATAAAAAACTAAATCACCTTATCCAATCCTGTATTTGATAAATATCTCAGAACTGCATTTGTAAAATTAAAATCATTTCCAAGAGCGTCACGTAATGTCGGCCGAAATCCATATTGCCTCCGCGCATGGTCATATTTCCTGCAACGCAATAAAAAGTGTTCCACCGTAAGTGGAACATGGCACATATCGCACTCCGGCTGAGGTTCGCCACGTAGGAGATGGCCGTGTGTCAGATGACAATGGCCAATCCTCAACCGGGTGAGTAAAACCTCCTCGTGTCGCGACGCTCTTGTAGACGAATCCCAAACTCGAACAGTATTCTTTATATTTCGTAATTTGTTTCCCTCTTGTGCAGACCATTCTCCTTCCCATTGCCACCAAATTTTATATTTCACGTAGTTTCGAATGTCCTGCCACCTCTCGCGCCAATATACCAGAGAGCCATTCAGTGCGCCAGCCCTGGCTGCAGCATCCGCGGCCTCATTTCCTGGAATCCCTACATGGCCAGGAATCCACACTACTCCAATCTCATAATCAGATCAAAGGAGAGTATGGAACAGCTGCTGAGTTCTTAGGACAAGCGGATCATCATAATTAAAAGACTGCAAGGACTGGAGGTTGCCTAATTAAAAACAATAAAACTCTGTAAAAGGCGTAGAGTTCAGCAGTAAAAACACTAGTATATTGGCTTAGTCTGTATTTAAATATCTCTCCATTTGTAACGAAGGAACAACCAACACAATCATTTATCCGGGATCCGTCAGTAAAAACTAATGAATAATTTGGATATCGGGATAAAAGTTCACTAAAACGAAGTCTATAAACAAAAGCTGGTGTAAAATTCTTAAAACAGCGGCTCAGACTTATATCAAACATGGGACGTCGCATAATCCACGGTGGAGTGGTGGTATACTCCAGTGTGCGAACTGATGGTAGATGTATATCCAGCTCAGAGAGCAGTTCACGAAACCGCACACCTGCTGGACGAGGTCTCCGTGGATTTTCACTGTATCGGCCGTAAAGAGACGAATGATGGAAAGAGTCGTAAGAATTGTGCTCAGGCTGCGAGCGGAGCTTAACAGCATATGAGCACAACAAAATATTACGTCGCCGATACAGTGATGGTTCTCCTGCTTCACAATACAGGCTCGCTATCCGACTGGTTCGGAAAGCCCCTGTAGCGAGTCGTATCCCATGCTGATGTATAGTATCTAAAAGACGTAATTTAGATTTATTTGCTGAGCCATAAATAAAACACCCATAATCCAGCTTTGATCGAATAAGAGCTAGGTAAAGGCGTAAAAGCACTGTACGGTCTGCACCCCATCGGACCCCTGACAAAAGGCGTAAGATGTTTAAGGATTTCTCGCAATGCCTTCTCAAATCACGTATATGCGCCTCCCACGTTAACTTATAATCAAAGATAAGGCCCAAGAATCTCGCAGTGTCTGTATATTGCAATTCCACTCCATTAAGACGCAGTTCGGGATGTGGATGTAGTCCACGTTGGTTGTAAAAGTGGACACACTGCGTCTTCTGAGTGGAGAATTTAAAGCCATTGCGAACAGCCCATTCTGATAGTACGTTGATGACCAGCTGTAAATGTCGACCGATGGACGGAAGATATCGGGAACTGTAATATAAACTGAAGTCATCAACGTACAACAGAGAAGATACTTGGTTACCCACACAGTGGGCAATTCCATTGATCGCAATGCAGAAAAGGAGAACGCTTAATACAGAGCCCTGCGGAACGCCGTTTTCTTGGAGGTGTTCGTTAGAAAGTGTGGTGCCTACTCGAACTCGGAAATACCGCTCTGCCATAAAATTCGCAATAAACGTTGGTAGACTACCACGAAGTCCCCAATCATGCAGAGTTTGCAGAATGCCATACCGCCATGTGGTATCGTAAGCCTTTTCTAGATCAAAGACGACCGCCACAAGATGTTCCTTCTTGAGGAAAGCATCTCTAATGGTGGTCTCTAGCCGAACAAAATGGTCTACGGCGGATCTGTGCTTACGAAAACCACACTGGATATTAGATAATCGGTTTTCCGATTCGAGTACCCACATCAGGCGTTTGCTTATCATTCTTTCCATAACCTTGCGTCGACCTGGTTGGCGAGTTGGTATAGCGCTGGCCTTCTATGCCCAAGGTTGCGGGTTCGATCCCGGGCCAGGTCGATGGCATTTAAGTGTGCATAAATGTGACAGGCTTATGTCAGTAGATTTACTGGCATGTAAAAGAACTCCTGCGGGACAAAATTCCGGCACATCCGGCGACGCTGATATAACCTCTGCAGTTGCGAGCGTCGTTAAATAAATCATAACATTTAACATCCATAACCTTGCATACGCAGCTGGTGAGAGAAATTGGTCTGTAGCTTCCAGACAAAGAAGGATCCTTTCCTGGTTTGTGGACGGGGATTACAATGGCGGAACGCCAAGCAGATGTGAACACTCCCTCAGTCCATATTCTGTTATACATTGCCAGAAGAAAGGATTTTCCAGCAGGCGGAAGATGGCGAAGCATACGGTTATGGATGTTATCAGGACCAGGGGAGGTGTCAGGGGATGTGTCTAGTGCCGCCTCCAGCTCCTCGGATGTGAACGGTGTATTGTAATACTCTGTATTATCTGATATAAAATTGAGGTTTCGTTTTTCCGCAGCATCTTTGATTTTCAGAAATTCCGGGTCATAATTATTTGAGCTGCCAATCTGTGCGAAAGAGGTAGCGAATATTTCTGCAATTTCTATTGGACTGGTGGTCGTTAATCCATTGCTTATTATTCCCGGAATTACAGAACTACGTTTCCCCATTATTCGACAGACTTTGTCCCATACGATGTTAGATGGGACATTCCTTTTCATTGAATTGACGTAGTTTGTCCAGGACGTCTTCTTAGCATCGCATACAGTGCGACGAGCTTTTGCTCGAAGACGTTTAAACTGGACAAAATTTTCTTGAATCGGATGGCGCTCAAATTGGCGTAAGGCACATCGGCGGTCTCGGATTGCATCTCTGCAGGCATCAGACCACCAGGGGACAGAGAAGCGTTTTGGCCTGCAGGACGACCGGGGGATAGATAATTCCGCTGACTTGATAACCATATTTGAGAAATGATCTACTACGGAGTCCACACTTTCATGTCCGTTATCATCGAATGATATGGACTCCGAAAATCCGACCCAGTCCGCCTTTTTTAATAACCCAGTTTGGAGATCGGGATTCCACAGGACGTAAAGCGGACATAATGGGGTAGTGGTCACTACCATGTAGGTTGTGAATCACAGGCCATTCGAAATGCGTGGACAAAACTGGGCTACAAATGGAGATATCTATCATGGAGTATGTACCATAAGCCAAGGAGAGGTGTGTTGCTTCCCCTGAATTCAGGGTAACAAGATTTAGACGGGTACATACCTCTGCTATTTTATTTCCTCTGTCGTCATCGGAATTTGAGCCCCAAGAGTGGTGGGATGCATTGAAATCCCCCACCAAGAGATATGTTGCAGGTACCTGTGAAAGAATATGTTGAATTTGAAGTACTGTAAAGGGTGTATCTGGGGGTATATAAACGGAGACTATTGAAAACTGTATGGTAGGTAAGGTTACTCTGGCAGCTATGCATTGATAAGGACTGTTAATGTTTAGAACAGAGGAAAAGATACTCTGGCGGAGAAGGAGGGCACAACCTCCGTTAGCACGAATACCGGCAAGATGGTCATACCGGTAAACATTGTATCCCGAGATTTTCAGGGAATATTCAAGTCGGAGGTGTGTCTCCTGTAGACATAAAATAGCAGGGTTCTCACGATAGATCAATTGCTGTAGTTCTGCATATCTGCTGCGTACACCGTTCACATTCCATTGTATGATATCAGTCATTATGTGGATCTAAATTATCATGGTGGCTTGACGGGTGATTTTCTCTTATCTTTTCTAGGATTTCGTGCCGTTGAATGAGACTGCTTGGCCTTCGACCGTGGGGATTCGCTCGCAGATCGCCGCACGCCCGATCGTGATCTTGATCGAGACCGTGGTCTCGACCCGTCACCAGAACAGGGAGCGCGACGTCGCTGCGATCTACCAGGCGTAGAGTCTTTCTCTGTCGCCACGGTAATAATCTTTTTTGGAATATAAGGCCTTATGTCAAGGCCACACGAGTCGTCTGACTCAGCAGTCTGAGTGGCAACGTCTAAATACGTCTGGGTTGCGCTTTCAATACGCTTCCCAGGTATACTAACAAGAGGTGGCGTTTGCGTAAATACAACTATTGCTTGTGTTGCCTTTTGCAAAACTGCTGCATAGGACATTTCCGTCGCCTTTTTCTGTTGATCTAAAATACGCTTACGCGCCTCGAAAAACGTAATATTTTCTCGGACTCTCAGTTCTTGGATATCCTTCTCTACCATATACTTCGGGCAATTTTTAGAATTGGAGGCGTGGTCCCCAGCACAATTCACACAGTGCTCGGCGCTGGCACACGGGGATTCCCCATGGTCAGAACCGCCGCACTTTGCACATACGATGTTGTTTGTGCAACGTTTTTGCGTATGTCCGAACCGTTGGCACCTAAAGCACCGCATTGGGTTCGGCACATACGCACGAACTGGGACACGCTCGTACCCGACAAGGATGTATTCTGGTAGGACAGGCTTTTCGAAGGTCAAGAAGACAGTGCTCAGCGGAACAGTCTGTCCGTCCCGCTTACGTAATAAATGGTAAGCCTTGGACACAGACTGTTCCGCCAGTTCTAGTTGGATCTCTTCATCAGACATACCGTCCAGAGAATCCGTATGCACTACTCCCCGCGTGGTGTTCAGCGAGGAGTGCCGTTCGACTTTAATAGGGTAAGACCCTAGCAACTTCGCTTTCAACAGCGTCTCACTCTGTTTTGGAGATACCGTTTCGACGAGGAGACTACCGTTGCGTAGGCGAGTTGCATTTTTGACCTTCCCAACGAGTCCGTCGAGTGCGCGTCTCACGTAAAATGGACTAATGTTTTTCATTGTCTTTTCTGTTCTGTCCAAGGTGATACTGATAAACTTCGGAGGCGGCACTTTGACAGTTAATTTCTCAGGGTCCAAATCCATAGCAATTTTCGTCAAAATTTGACCACCAGTCGTATCAATTCCTGTCTTCTGTTTTTTATTATTTTTTTTCTGAGGGAGGAGAAGAGGAGCGCGAAGAGGCCATTTTGAACTGGCCCCCCCTACGGAACTGTCGGCGTCAGCCTGCCACCGAGGGGGCGAAAGAAAAAGACACCTAAGAATTCTTCGCGGTCTGTGCCGGCCGTGGGGACCCCCCCACAGCCCGATCCCAAGCAACCCACTTCACGCAACTTAACCTTCAAAATTGTCATTACACACCTAATGGCAAGTCTTACACCAGAGGCGTGTCGCAGTTTTATGCCCCTACCACGGGAATAACCGCCCGTCGCTCCCCACTCTACACCGAATACAAGTGCCAGACTACTGCGGCTAACTCCGACCGACCCTCCCAAAGCCGGAGCAATTCGAGACCGCAGGCAGCTTCAGGGGACTTGTGGTTGATTACACTGCGACACCCATACGTCAGCGGTAACACGTCGGAGCGATATATCCGCCCCGGCGAGCAGAGTCGGTCACCGGGACGTTTAAGTCGCTCCGGGCCCCCATTGGGGCTCTACGTGAGTGTACATGACTACTGGTCCGGGCTCCGCACCTAGATTTGCATATAGGGGCAGTATGAAGGGTCCACTATTGCTTCGTTGCTGGGCGCCCTGTCGGGCCACACAAGTTGGAAGTCGCGCTCGAAACCGTGGGACAGGACCACGGAGATAGGAAAGATCCCCGCTGGTGAGACGGGAGTTATAAACCTAAGAAACTTAACCTAATAATAGATATAAGAATTAGAAGGGGAAGAAGAATGAAGCCTCATCAGGCATTGTTAACAAATCCCGTCATGGTGGCGGACGTGGCAAGAACAAAACAGCGGGGATGGAGAGGTGAAAATGGCTGTGATGAAGTGGTGGGCGTTCCGCATGCAATGGCGGCCGGCGGAGAGAAATAGTGATGAAAAAGAAGAGAGAACGAAGAGGAGTGGTTGATGATAGGACGAAAAATGGCCGAAAAGAAGAGCACGAGAGCCACCATTGCACCCCCGGTCCCCACTTGGAGGAACCCACCTCGACCGGGTTTGTAATTATATTTATATTGCTATGATAGAAGGAAAATGTAATTAATTCATAATAACTGTTGGCATTTAATAGGTATTATGCAGACGAGAAATAGTTATCTTTGTATTTATTGCATTTCAAAAGACGATAAATTAAGTTTCCAATAGGTATAAATGTTGTTAATAATAAAAAGATAAAATGGAATTTTTCCTGTAACAGTTGCTGGTACTCGTAATATTTGTTTCCAATGTATTTTCATTTCTTTCTTTCTTTCTTTTTTATTTTAATACGTTCAGTGGCGACTCCTGCATATTTCTTAGGAGGAGGAAAGAAGTTGACAGCACAAAATGGCACCTTCTTGAGAGAAACATGCTACAAATAAGCCTACATGCATACATGTAAGACCAGGTAGTGTTGTGGTTGGCCTTCCCTTTTGTATAGCAATATTCTGTTCTTGTAAGATGAGTTTCCTAAATTGTCCAAAATATAATATGTTTTCACTTCCATTCATTATTGAATAATTGCACAAATTAGCAATTACAAGGAAATTCACAACCTCGCAGCATTTTTCGCACACACTACAGCATCACACGTGTTGGAAGAGACTAGGTACTAACACGTAATCGGAATCGTTTTACGAAATCGGAATGGGAAATAATCTGTTAGGAAAGCGAGAACACTGCACCCACCCACGTGGTCTGTGTTGCCACATGTACATTTTACAAGTTCAGTATCACATACTTTTGAAAAATGTCAGTTCTTGTAAAATAATACTACCATTATTGTTCAAAGCTGCCGGTGATCGATTAATTTGTTTATGTTAAAAATAATGTGGTTTGGAGTACATTCAATTTGAAATATATTTGTACAAAAACTGACAAATTGGCTGTCGCCCTGTCTAGTAGACAATGAATGGAAGTAAATTTCAGAGGCCAAAAAGATCTGCGATACTAATGTAGAACTACTTCCTCTTTGTTTTACATAAACCCGACTTTAATTTTCAAATATCCTCGAAAGTTTGAAACCATGAATAATAGCCTATATAAATTGCAATAATAATATATTTTGATTTATAATTTTAAAAAAGTTTATATGGTGTCTTTCATAGCTTTGCGTTAAAACTGTTTTTATTGTTTCTCCTTCTAGATGTGTTACAGTTTGGTTGAATGCAACATCGCATGATTGCTGCATAACAGTCGGTTTCCGTCTGCTGCACTATTTCCCGTCCATGCGCTGATTCAAAGGAGGATTTATTTTTTATTTTAGTAGGTTATTTTACGACGCTTTATCAGCATCTAAGGTTATTTAGCGTCTGAATGAGATGAAGGTGATAATACCGGTGAAATGAGTCCGGGGTCCAGCACCGAAACTTACCCAGCATTTGCTCATATTGGGTTGAGGAAAAACCCCGGAAAAAACCTCAACCAGGTAACTTGCCCCGACCGGGAATCGAACCCGGGCCACCTGGTTTCGCGGCCAGACGCGTTAACCGTTACTCCACAGGTGTGGACTTCAGAGGAGGATCTCCTCCCTAATCGTTCATTCACTTGCTTTAAAACTCTGCTTCTTTCTCTGGCCGCTAGTGCGCTGTTGTCTATGTGTGTTAACTACAGTAGAGGAGGAATGGAGTCCCTTTCCTCTACACAGACAATCTCGCATCTTTCTCACAGTTTTCCACGGCACATGAGCGCGCGTCGTTTAAAACTCGATCAACCGAGTTTTTCTTATAGCTGTGAACTTAAAAATTATCGAATCTTCCTCGAATTTCAAGGCACATATTTTATTTTGTATTTACTTTCAAAAGAAAAAAAAATGTGAGGAGGACGTTCCTCCCTTCCCTCCCCCGAGGAACCGCCACTGAGTACGTTACAGGTTAAATGTTTCTATTTTGTTAAGTGAGAGACACTTTACAGGAAAATGAAAAGTATACTATTTACCTTATTATTTTATTAAATTATGCAGTGCAATCAACTGTAAAACTATGTTTAATTATTTATTATCTGCCTATTTTACCTGGAAAAGACATATTTAATTTAAGTGACTAAATAGGCAACGATCTTACATTTCAAACTACTGTTTATCTAACCAGTGTAGACTGGCTTGCATGAAAACAAATCACTCTATAATAAGGGCACACAGGCAGGCTTTTTCGAGCCCTGCCCGGACTGGACCTATAAAACCTGGGGTGAATGGGGCAGTCCTAACATTTAACCCGTTGTGTAGTTCCATTGGAACCCAAGCCTGACGGCAGACAATTACGGGCGTGAGTCTTCTTTGATTTGCCGGTATCTAACCCGGACTCATTCGAGTTGCGACACGACCTTGGGATGCGCCAAACTTGCTACATTTACTGCTCCGTGTGGCCGCTTCCATTTAACTCAATGCAGTCTATAATTCCAGCTACATTTGTCGCAGAAAACTTGCTACAAATGTAGCTCGTGTGGCCGTACCCTAATAGCGGGGCTTGAATGTAAGTTTCGTCGTGATATTTGTGTGTTTATTCTAGTATTATGTGCTCTAGTTGAGTGTTTTTCACTGAGTAGTATTGAATTAAAAAACAGTTCTGCGTTCTTCACATTACGTCGCATCCAAAGACGTTTTATAGTTTAACCTAGACTCACTACGAGCGCTGTTCCTCGACCAAAAATTGAACACTTTCGCGAATCTCCATCTTGAGGGTGAGTGTCATGTGACTACAATATGTTTACATCACGACTCCGCCTAATTTGAAATAACATAGAAGGTTATTCAGTATTATTGAATGTGTTAGGAGTAAGTGCGTATTAATTTAATCAATAGAGTGTGTGTGTGTATATAGTGTTTATATAGTTTAAATGAATCGTTCTCCTGTGATATACGTGAAATCACAGTGTAGGCCTACTATTGTGCTACATATGA
Organism: Periplaneta americana; assembly: GCF_040183065.1. Lineage (NCBI taxonomy): Eukaryota > Metazoa > Arthropoda > Insecta > Blattodea > Blattidae > Periplaneta > Periplaneta americana. The sequence continues at coordinate 77,035,462 of NC_091126.1, forward strand.
GGCCTATACAAATAGTATTTTAATCATATTTCTTTGTTGTAAGTGAAACCATCGTGTGCTCTTGTGCTGCATACAACTGTACAAATAGTGTTCTTTTATCATTTATTTTCATCGTACTCCTATATAAATTCCGTAAGTGGAATCATGGTGCATAGTTGTGCCGCATACAACTGTACGAATCGAAGTAAGAAGGATTCGGAAATGTTTTTTTTTTTTTTCACAAGTAAGTTAGTTACATATATTGTATTAGGATATTGTAAAATGACTGAGAACATTAGTACATATTTATTGTGTTAATAGAAGAGAATGTTTTATAGGAGTAAGCGCAAACTTTCTTTTTAGGTTTCCATTGCAAAAGCCTGAGCTTCTCAGTAAATGGTTATCTGCTGTTAAACGCGATAAATTTATGCCATCAATTCACCACAAGTATTGCTTTGCACAAGAAGATAGTTAGACGGCATCTCTCTAAATCAATTTTATTTATGAATCAACAAGTGAGTGCAAAATAAATCTGGTTAAGTATTTTCATACTATCTAGATATAGCCTAGTTACAATATTTTGACATTCTTGCACATATTCGATTTAATAATAACAGTTGATGCATTTCCTTGTTTATTGAAATATTTATTATTAGGCCTAAGTAAAATGCACTCAATGTGCAAGATTAAGTTAATGTCCTAACTCGATTAATTAAATATTTCAGGAACCCCATCGGTACAGATTTGATGAATTGTGTAAATATGAATAGGCCTAATCACGAAGACAAGAATTTTTAATTGACAGTTTTAGCATAACACTTTAATATTTGTTGTTCACAAAGATGACGATTACTGACTGACAGTTCCAGTTTCTCCAATTATTTGCTGTTGTAGACTACTATAGGAATGCAGGTGATTACGTTTCACTGTTTATATTTGTTTTTATCCTTGTTACTCTTTCAGCTTATATTTGGTTGTTTTTTATGGTATAGTAATAAATCTTAGTGTCTTTTGCGGTTGCGTTCTATCAGCATTACTTTTCGTTCGCTATTTTTCACGACCGCAAGCTGCACACAATGTGCAAGATTAAGTTAATGTTCTCACTTGGTTATTGAAATATATTTCAGAAAGCCCATCCTACGGATATGATGAATTATGTAAATATAAATACCCCCAAGTCACAAAAACGACGACGATTATTGACTGACAGTTGCAGGATTAATATCTTTGAATATTTGATGTTATACCACAAGAATGCAGGTAATTACGTTTACTATTTATATTTGTCTTTATCCTTCTTACTCTTAGGTTCATGTTTGGTTGTTTTTATGTTGTATAGTAATAAATGTTAATTTGTTTTACGATTGCGTTCTATCAGCATTGCTTTCCGTCCGCCTCAAGATGGCGGCGAGCGATCGCTTCAATTTGGGTCCAGTCGTATCTTCTGCGCAGCTGGCAGTGTGGGGACTTGGTCGCATCGTGTGTTTCATATGACTACAATCGTTTCATTGACTAGAAAGCAGAACGTTTGCACTCGCATTACGTTGGACATGTCATTTCAAAGGTAATTTGCCACATACCAGTACCTGTACAATTAGTTTAGTTGAAACAATTACCAACATAACTTAATGCTTAAATTTTAAAATGCATCTCCACAAAAAATCGCTTAGAAATTCGGCCATTTTCTATTAAAATATCGGCGGAAGTCAATCAACTCTCGTTTCTCCAAGTAGATTATTTTATGATGTTGTATCAACATCTTAGGTTATTTAGCGTCTGAATGAGACGATGATAATGCCGGTGAACTGAGTCCGGGGTCCAGGATCGAAAGTTACTCAGCATTTTACATTACTAACTTATTTTCACAAAAATCGAATGAATTTTATAACTGAAAAACATATACACAACACCAGAAGAAATGTCCCAACTCTTTTGGCAGAACCTAGATTCCACACTACAGCTGGATTAAGACACAGTAGGAATTATGGACCAAGACTATACAATTCAGTATTGAAAAATAATCTAGACCTAAGCAATTTACACATTCTTAAGTTTAAAAATAAAGTGAAAATATTTGTATGATATTTGATAAATTTTATTATAATTTTTTTTAAGTGTTACTAGCATTATATGGTACTAATTTTTATTGTATTTATCTGATGCATGTAACCTATAAGATAAAACATTGTAATAAATATAAACAGATCATTTTCTTAATTAATAACAGTGTATATCTCCAATAAATCATTTCTTAGCATCGCCACAGATACACTTGATTGTACTTGTCACTAGGAAGTTATTGAAATTTATATTTTCCCCGCCATTCATAAAATATTTTGATATGATACCTCTTGCACAAAAGGAGAGATCTATAACTGAAACTTGATTAATATATTTCAGTATTATTTGTATTTATCCTGGAAATAATGAACAGTTTGACTCGTAGACATTTTGTTTTTACAGCATTAACTTCCTATGATTGTACGAGAAGATTCGAAGAGAGCGGCAGTTACGTAGACATTCAGCTTCCCACTACTACCATTAATGCACAACACAATGTCAATACGGCGGTTGCTGTCGTCTGCGATACAAGGAAATTTTCTGTTGATTTTCGAGTTTGGCATTTTTTCCGGTTATTATATGCTTATTTAAGTTGTGTTAACTCTCGCTAGTGGTTTTATATTTTATTTTATCCGTCTTAGTATTTATTTTATTATTGTAAATATTTATGTTTTATCACTATTATTATTATTATTATTATTATTATTATTATTATTATTATTATTATTATTAATCAATTATTTTGTATTACAATCTTTGTATCATTTCTGTCACGATTGTTCTATTATTATTATTATTATTATTATTATTATTATTATTATTATTATTATTATTATTGTTTTATATCATCAGCATTATTATTTGAACCCTGTAAAATTTATGTAGACTACTGGACTATACCCGAGCACGAGCATATGCTCATTTCGGGCATCTATCCAAATGTAAATTCAAATGTAAATTGTAAATAAATTTGAATTTGAATTTGCTCAAATTGGGTTGAGGAAACACCCCGAAGAAAACCTTAACCAGGTAACTTGCCCCGACCGGGATTCGAACCCGGGCCACCTGGTTTCGCGGCCAGACGCGCTAACCGTTACCCCACAGGCGGTAAATATAGTGGACCTCACCGAGAAAAATGACAGGTTAGGAAAAGGTTAGATTTGGTTTTTTCAGGCTTTTGGGATGACTACCAAAATAACAAATAGGCAAGGCATACTAAAAACGGGGAAACCTAACCTATCACTGATTCTCGATGATGTCATTAATGTCCTTCATAATGACCAACGTTGTTCACCGAATTATCTATATCCTCATAATATCAGTAGACGAATCTGAATACGCTCACATATCATTAAAACCACATACGTAATTTACTATACTATACCTTAAAACATGCATCAAACAACATACGCACTTATTTTACCTTCCGATCTCCATATGTATACCGTCAAAAATAAGTCTAAAAAAACTACATAAATACATTTTACTGTCAGCACAACACCACATCTTAAAATTACCCGCACTACCAAGAGGCAAACGCATTTCTCTACATTAACACATTTGTTTTTCAACGGAATCATTGTGACCAACATAAAAATGAACAGAACATTTCCCTAATATGTCTCTTTTTTTTTTTTTTGGTCAACAAAGACGTTTAAGGAGAAGACAGTCATCTCTTCGATATATCGCAGGACAACTACTACAGCGCACCCAGTGGTTATACCTGGTGCAGAGAATATAACAGCTAGGCGCGTGTACATTGCAAATACAGTATTTTGTACTTCTCCAGAGGATTCTCAATTACTTTTTCGCTCCAGGCTCTCTATGGCTCCAGGTTGATTCGTGAGATATATCTAGAAAATATTGTGTACTTTCTGAGTGTAGAAATTATGAGACTGAAAAATCCCCCCCTTTTTTTTCCGAGAGAGAAAAATCTGTAATACTGGTGACAAAATACAGTCACTAATCGCGATTAGCATTATCGCGATTACCGAAAATGTGACACATTAGGTCACGCTTGGTCCCGTCTGCTCAACAACTGAATTACCATAGAGGAAACAATTTTCTCTTTATACATACGTATATGTTTGTTTCCCTCCTGGACAACACCTAAAGTTCATACTTTCTTTTCATGTTTGTTCATTGTGTTTTATTTTTTTTTTTGTTGTTTCTTGCAGCTTGATATGGGAATTTATTCGTTAAAATTATTATATGCTTTACAATGTAAACTGATACAATTTTTATCATTACTATTTATATTATTTTGAAAAGGGTTTTTATAATCTATAAAATTTATATTAGTTTGTAATAAAACATATTTTTAAAATCAACCCTAACCTCAGTGATAGCGTCATAATGGAGAGTGAAGTTGAAAATCTGAAAAAGAAACCAGTTCCAGTTTGTAATCCATTATTTCTTGAAATGAAATATCTTTCAGCAGCCTTCTATTGCTCTCTCTCTCTCTCTCTCTCTCTCCATATATATATATATGAAAGATGAATAATTCGTCTGTCATTTGTTAATATATTTCTTTTTACTTTTCTCACATCTGCATTAAATTTCTCCACTACGTCCAATAGCAGCCAAATTCATTTTCTAGTCATTCATTTTCATTTATTTTTCATATAATACATACAATGGAAGGGGTAACAAAATTCCACAGCAAAAGCTATCACGACTTCCTAAATAATATAAATCAAGGTGATTCCAAACCAAAGATTACTAAAATGATACTTTCGTCCACTGGGCCGTGCTTCGGAGCAATTATCTAGTTCTAGGAACAGGATTTAGCTCCTGATCGCGATCAGGACGATGACACACTACAAACCCGATCACGTTTAGGTCGATAATCACGATTAGTGACTGTACTTAGTCTGTCACCAGTATAAGTATTGCATTTGGTTCCAGAGTTACTTGTGGGTTTATTATAATGAAGAAAACTTATAAAGTATAAGTTTAAGAAATCAGTAGGTTAATTTTATGGCAGTTTATATATTCATATTAGAGAAAAATTCGCTCCGGCGCCGGGGATCGAACTCGGATCCTTGGCTCTATGTACCAAGCACTCTAACTATTGAGGTACGCCGAAGTTCAATTCACAGCACCGGATCGAATCCCTCTCCTCCAGTGTTTTTCCCTTTGTGGCCCGACTCCAAGTTCGACATGCATGTTGACATTTATATTAAGTCAACTGGCATTATACAAGGAGCGCACTCAATTGAGTGAATTGGTGGCCGGGATTCCACAGTAATATGCACTGTTGGGCGAAGAATTTAAGTTTAATGTTTGGTCCGAGAGAATGTATCTGTTATGGTAACAATATTGATATATTCTCTAGGATCAAAAATTAACCTTTGCGTAGTTTATCAATTGTTTTGTAAGAAAAGTTATTATAATATAACTCTTTTAATTTCTGGCATTTTTAGACTGAAATCTGGCAGTTCCATCCCAAATTCTGCCAAGTAATTACACTTCACAATCAGTACCAACAAGCAGAACCAATCCACCTAAAAGGAAGAAAGAAGACAGTGTTATGACATCAGGATTAGAACAGACAGCGTTGAAGATAAATAATTGTATTGATCAATGTGTTGCTGTAACAAAATTAACTGAAAGGACAGAAACATGTTTCCAAGAATTCCAAAATAAGGAAAATAATGCTTGAGTGGGCATTGAAGTTGTTTTATTCTTGTCTTAATAAAATATTATAGAGTATGCATTCTGCTTTCTGTGTACTTATCCCCGTATTCTAAAGGATACATTCTCGAACCTACTGTCAGATTTGAACATCACAGAGGTCTATCTGAGGAAGTGAAGAATGAGAGAAAGGGCATTTGTGAGCCTACTTTGGACTAGTATAAAGCTAAATACAAGCTAACCGAGATACAGGTGTTTGGATTGATGGTGGAAGCACGCAGCATTATACCACGCTACTTTGCGGAAATTTGGAAAGATCTGGGACTACACATTAACAAAATTAAAAGCATTGCAATTACAGGGTCCTTACATATATTACAAAATCATTTATATAATAATTTCTAGAGGTAACACTGAAATGTTATTTTGATCTCTAATTCCATGTTAATTTAGTTTTTTTTTCAATATTTTGATTGTATGCTTAAATACCAAGTTATTATTGTATTTTTGTTTACCTTGTCTTGTTCCGCAACCTGTAAATTCAGGAGGTTGTTACAGTGTACAATAAACTACTCGTATATATTCCCGGTTCTTCTACTGGTTCAGCCGCAAGGAGCGCTGCATGCAACTTGTCTCCTAGGTCCGTCGATGAGTCAGGTCTTCACAAGCTGTCATATTTGCGCTAACTCTTAGGTTTGTTTACATTGCACTATGGTTGGTTTGTGGAAGGAATTTGTGTTGAAATTTATATATTTCATAAAATAAGTTTCCAAAACAGATATTTTGATAACTTTCGGAGAACGTTCTGCTTGACAACAGCATCCGATGGCGGACATTAGTGGAATGGGATGAGAGGACCTGACTAAGTGCCTGTACTTCGACTGTCGGATAAAGTTCTGGTTTAAACTTATCCGGCAGATGGCATATTTGTCCGGAAGTTGGGTTGTAATCTTTATCTCAACTTTTTCTTTCTTATTTGCAAGTCAAATTCGTGCAGTTCCTGCTCCCTCTTCTCTCTCTCTGAGCAAACTGTTTCCTTAACAGCTCCTGTTGTAGAGTAGCCACACAAGTTTTTTCTGTCACCCACGAATTCGGCATCTGGCCACTAATCGAAGATGTCCTCGTAGATGGACCACCTTTTAAACAGAGAAAAAAGTAATGTGAAAACCACAAATGGCGCTTCTGACATGCCAAACCCCATCTCCTTCCAAACATAATGCCATGACTTTTATTTGTAATAATTTTTAGTACAATGTGAGCATCCAACTTTCAACCAATATCATTGTAATATTATTGAAGTCCATGTATTTCTTACATCTCAAGTATAATGAAGTCTACATTAAACTTACAGTTTGCTCAGGGGGAAGAATTTCTCACTGCAGTCAATGCATTCCTTAGGGGCTTGCTTTTCCTCTTTTTTTTTTAGTATCCTTGGAGTGTAATTGGACCCGTCATCAGCTGAAATATTTAAGAGAGGAATATATGACTGTATTCAGATATTTGTAAGTTTACACTGAATAAACCAGTCATTTCACTTAATACTTACATTCACTGTGCTGTGTAGACAGCCCTGCAGGGAAAGAATCTTCAACATCATCTGCAACAGTTGATCCTATAATGTTTTAAGATTCGAGTTAATTCTTACAGTATTTGATTGTGGAAAAAGAAGGAGATGTTCTACTAGAAAAGTATGGACTCTTCAAAGTCACTTGTAGCTGTTCTGTATTTTATAATGTGCTCTTATTCCAAACTCAAAGAAAGACAAAGAGAGAGGGAAAACAAAAGTTGTATTACAAATGGAGTGTAATCGGTTACCAGTAATGTTTTTATCTTGTGAAAACGTATTTTTAAGTTTTCCTGTATATAGGCTAATATTGTAATGCAAAGATGTTTCGGTTTCATTATATTCATTTTTGTCACCATGTCATTGTTATGTATAATTTATGTTTTAACTTTTGCATCGTATCTATTGCTCACTGTAGATTTCATATTATATTATGCGTGTCAATTTTTATTTTGAATGTGTTGATTGGAAATGCTGTATAGCTTCCATGGTGCCTTTGGATCTTTCTTTTGAATATTGTAAAGGAAGGAAATAATGTGTGCTTCTGCAAGTATAGTTAGGTATATATTTTGTAATAACCATGTATGAAAATTTAGACAAATAAAGGGAACATAAGGTAGAAGTATTTAACATGCGGCATAAAAGAGGTTAATGTGACATAAATGTATAAAAGAAAACAACAATAGTATGAAGTATGATAGATTAAACGACAATGTAATAAAGCTTTCAAATGTACATGTCCCAATGGGAAGAACATTCGCCTAAGGGATTTTCACTAAGTGAAAGAAGCAGTAGACACGTGCTTTGAAGTATTTGGTCTAATGGAGTTTCAGTTTGTGGATCAATGATTCAACCAAAAGTCAAAGGATAACTTTACCAATTGTAGTCAGAAAAATGTTTGGGTAAAACCTTGTTTCTTCAGTATAACGTATATAAAATAATATATATTTTCTGATGTACATTATGTTGTATGATATGCTTTGTCTTAGGGCAACCTTCGTTTAGAGGAAGCAGAAAATAAATATACGAGATTATACTATTTGCTAACCTCTGATTGAGGTTCTGGCTGATAAGTAGTCTACATATATTATTCTCACTTGGCAATATATCGAATGAAGAACAATTGTTTTTATATATCTTTACTCTGATAAGCAATATATGTTACTAGTCAGTAATGCATACAATAGAACCGGCCACCATACTCATTATCTCCTGGCTTAGTTTCCTCTCGAGTAATACCTTATTGGTGTCCACGAGATTCCAACCTGTCTTCGGACAGTTGGCTAAACAACAACAATACTATTTTCATTACGTTATACAGTATATGTAAATGTTGAAATGTTTTTACCTGTATTAAGGATTGCAAATTGCTTAGTTGTGACTTATGATAAACTGATGGTGTGTGGTATTTTATCGTTCTGTTTTTCACTACTCGGTGTGACTGAAGAACTGAAGGAACTATTGATTTGTCAAATCGTCTGACTGAACAGTCTGTATGCCACATCTCAGTCAGATTGTTCTGGTCTTGTCTGTTTCTTGAAAATAAAGAAATATTATTACTTAGGGATATTTTCCTGGCACATTTGTGATTTGTCAGAATGATCTCATGGTCGAAAGATTTTCTTTTGGAATTATTACTTGTTTCATGCACATGGCATGTTATGGAAAGTGAACTATAGAAATTACCACAACAAAGCAAAAATAAATTAAGGTTACGATAGTCTTCTTCTCTTCATTCTTTGGTCTTGAATAGCATTAGCATAAGAATTCTGTCTCGTCCATTGCACTGGGCAAGCACAACAATCACAATGGCTTGGGCTATAATCCTCACTGGTATAAACTAAACAACAGGAGCAAGTTAGACAGGCCTCTATATCTGACAATGTGTGGAGATTGTACAGATCAGTTTCATATGAAACAATTTCACTGAAGGCGAAACTGATAGTGTATGGGGCCCTTTGGAAAGTACCTTGAAGTTGCTCTCAACCAGTGGCGGCTCATACATATTTAATGCATAGTGCCAAAATCAGTGGTATATCCAGGATACCCTAAGGGGGAGGGTAACTCTTTTTCCTACTATAAGCAACAATAATAATAATAATAATAATAATAATAATAATAATAATAATAATAATAATAATTGAATCGCCCCATGCAGAAAGGGCTTCAGTCCATTAGTCCTGGTTTTGAGAAAACTAAGGAAAACAGTCTGTACTTTGTATTCCTTTCTGCATATAACTCTCAGTCTGACGCTTCAGTTTCTGTCTTTCCAAGCATTGGACTGAATTCCTTTCTGCACAGGCTGATGGAACCATCCATAAAGATATGATTTCCATCGATATCTCGTTTTTTCAAAATTTGTGACTGAAGCCCTTTCTGCATGGAGCGATTCAATTAGAGACGAGAATTCCATGCAAATGCATGTTTTTATAGGAACATAGGACCTAGCTCAAACTTAGTACTTATCCATTTCATTACTTGCCGGTTCCAAATATGTGTACTTTTCCCGTGCATATTTGCATGTTTTCGACTTTTTAGGGATAAAAACATGCATAATGCATATTTAGGTAATTTTTAGCTTAATAATGCATATAATGTACATTAAATTCAGTTTAAATGCATGCTTTAATGGTTTTGTGTGGACACCTTAGTTTCTCGATTTTATGTCCCATATTTTAGCTTCAGAAATCAGGATTGAAGAAAAAAAAAAAAAGAAAAAACTAAATAACAGAAAAATTAAATAAGATGTTAAGATTTTCTCAATAAGGTGTTAGACGACCTTTCCCTGGACGGAAGTCCACTTTTACAACATTCTACCGACGACCCTCTATACACTGCGTGTCATAAATTTATTACGTTGGATATTTTGAGAATAGTAAGTAGAGAGGAAATATAGAGGGTTCAAGGAAATTGCCGACAAATAATTTAGGTCAAAAGCATCCTCTTTCAGGGAGGTTGTAAATTCTCTTCCTTTTCTAGTACTAGTAGCAATTTAGATTCTTCTAAAATTGGAATCACCGTTAAACTGTGTTTGCAGTGTGTGAATGTCGTAAGTTCTTAATGTGCTTGTTTATTCTGTTTGCGCGTGTTAATGTGGTTCTAATATGTTTCCAATTTAAAGATTCCAAAAGTGTATTCTTTGCACAATGGATTACTGTAAAGGAAAATATTTTATTAGGTCAGATGAGGATGTCGTATTTTGCGACTTTTGGAGTAAAGAGTAAAGCAATGCTGTTCTGTTTCCGAATATTTTATGTGACAATTGTTCTTTGTAAAAAAATTACAAAACTTGTTCAAAATAATAATTACATTATGATGTCCGTTTTTAAATCGTATCTAGGTAACCGTAAGTTCTATTATAATTTGAGATGAAATGTATTAAAAAATTTCAAGTCGACCAGCATGTCGCATCTGTTCCACATATTGTAAGAATGCAACAAAAGAAATAATCTTCAAAGAATTTCATAGATCCCTCACTTATGCCCGTGGGAAAGTGGATGTAGCGGCGAAAAACAAATTGGACAGGGTCCTAAATGCTAACCCGGACTGCGGATTCTTTTGTTCTGTGGAGAAGGTTATTTGTGGCGAAAACTTGAATGAAGAATTTGACCTGACACTGTCACAAATATGTTCATTCAAGTTTAAACCCGTAACTTCTTGCAGTATAGAGACAAGTGCAGGAACCTCACAGAAACCAATTTAAAAATGTTATTAGGTTTTTAACTGTGCAAAAAAAGTGAAGTGAAATAAGACATTTTGAAACAAAAATAAAAGTGCATATTTTAATGTATTTTTCGCTTGATCATGCATATTTCATAGTTTGATAGTGCATGAATGCATATTTTGGGATTTTATAGTGCATAAAATTCTCGTCTCTAATAATAATAATAATAATAATAATAATAATAATAATAATAATAATAATAATAATAATAATAATAATAATAATAATAATAATAATAATCACTCACCAAATTTATACAACTGGAGCACTTGAACACTTTTGTTGACCAGGTTAATATGCGCGATAGATAAAACCCATGCGCCTATTCTTCTGACTTGAAAATAAATCAATCATTTTTTTGTTGAAGTTGTCTATTTTGCAAACAAAACTCCTCAGATTCATTGTGCCCTCTTAGTGCTAAATCTAGTGCCCCACAAAATCGTACACAATTTATTATTAAATTTAACACATATCTACTTTTATCAATTTGCTCATTGTGTTTTGCAATCGTGAGTCTGTAGTGTGAATTTAACTGATTTTCAGTGTTCGCTTTACCCAGCATAGACAAACTGAAGACGTTATTCATATTGACTTTTGACTTATGATGTGTTTTTATTTTACCCCATAAGTGTACTAAATCTTTCACACCCACTTTTGACCAGCTAAGTTCACCTCCGAACAGAACACACGGGAAAAAGAAGAACGCATTTTTCACATCACATCCACACAACCAGTTGTTTTTTAAATAAATATCTGGGTTGAATTTGCGAGATCTGTTAACTTTAGCACTTTGCTGCTTTTGATGAATATTTAAGTGCAGTGTTGGTCTGCTTAATTCTTTAACACGAAGTTTGTTTTCATATGTTAATGTTGAAAACTGAGATTTCAATAAAGCGCCAACCGAATTCATTTTAACAGTACACAACACGATAACACGACCACTATTACGATGACAACCTCACGACTTAACACGTTCACACTACACTTGGTACTGTTGGTAGAAATAATAAACTGAAAACTTTCTCAAGCCAAGTTTTCAAGAAACCGGGAGAGATTTTATTATCTTATTGTTGCAGTCTTCGCTAAGAAACTTGTTCCGACAAAGCGGAAGGCAGACAGCGCGAGGTAGTAAGGGATCGGCGTAGTAAATGGGGATGTATACAGTTTTACAAGCATTGCAAAAGCCAGCGGCAATTTGTGCCTGGCACATTTCAGATCATGCTTTTAGATGCTGAAAAGGACGAGCGAACATGAAGATTGCGCGCGCATCCCATTACATTTCTTATGGGATGTAGTGCCTGGCACAGATCCATCCTCCAAACACTGGTTACAACGTGTTTCGCTGCAAAGATCATATTGACGGTAGAGTTTGTGTAAGCGTAACTTGTTTCTCTCAGGTTTTGAGCGGAAAATATGAATTCTCCATTTCCTTCTGTATTCTGGTAGTGCCATGGCATAACGGCACTACCTCTAAAGCCGCCCCTGCTCTCAACTGGGCAAATGTAATCTTAATCTTACGATGTTTGGTGACGTATGGGTAAATGACATAGGCAGTAATGGGCAAATGTAGTTATACAGATGTCATCAAATGCCACATACATTTTATAGATATTTCAGATTGGAGAAGTAAGCATCAGACATAGGATGTGAAAGAATTGTATGTAGCAAAACAAAGTTACCTGGAGATATTATTGGGACGTCCAGTTCCACTTCAAAAACTTCAGAATTGTATTGTGAATCTGAATGGTACCGTAAATTGGGGTAAAGAGGATCACATGTGGTAAAGTGGATCATACGTGTATTGCTTAGATAAGTCAGCGCCACATGGATCACACATGCAAAGAAAAGCTTTCTTCTATAAATGCCACTAAAAATAGTTTTCTTTGCATGTGTGATCCATGTGGCGCTGACTTATCTAAGCAATACACATATGATCCTCTTTACCACATGTGATCCTCTTTACCCCTGTTTACGGCACTGTGAATAAACAAGAAATAATGATTATAATGCAATACAATAATAAATAACATTTTTGTGACCATTTGCAAGAATCTAGTTTTATTTTTTCATCTGTAAAGCACGTTTCTTTTTGTCTCACTTTTCCTTACACACTAACCTCATTTGCTGCTATGTTATTTGTTGTACCGGCATCAGTTGAACTTGGTCCAGTTACTACTTCCGCTGTAAAATAAATAAATAAATAAATAAATAAATAAATATATAAATATATATATATATATATATATATATATATATATAATGAAAAAGAATTGAAGGTATAATGATTTTTCCAAATCAGTGTTATACAATTCTCTCTGCTTAATATTAACTTATAAAACATAAAGTGCACTTACGCATTAAGTCTGAATCAAAAACGCTGGGAAGGCCCTCAACTGATAGCTGAATTAACTCACGGACTTTGTCGAGTATTTTATTTGGTTTCACTTCAGTTGGAGGGCCTCCATCTGTCTGCAGCCTGCACTGTTTCTTTGCAGCGGCACTTTTTGTGTGTCCTTTTTTTAGAGATTCAAATTTGTTCCTAAGTTGTTTCGGAGTCCGTATATTTGTGCTGGTGCTATTATATTCTTTAGAAATCTTGTCACGTGCTTCATCCTATATTATTGGAAAGAAAGAAGAAATTTATTTCCATATGTAGCCGACAACATTGGACAAAATATTTGTCATTTCCTCATATTTGTGTTTCATAAACAAGCAAAAGCTTTTAAATAACTATGGAGCCAGTAGAATACAAATAGGTATTTTATACATGCCTCTACATAGAAACTTAGGGGAAAATATAATATCTGCTTTGTTATTTTACGAGATGTCTAATGCGCATTATTATTAATAAGTGACTATAGGGAAACTGGCAGCACCAACATTTGGAATTTTATCGAAAACTTCTGCCTAATGCCGTTTCTTTCTTTAATAATGTTATCTGTGACCTACATGACATAATAGGCCTAATACAAAATATCAGCTCGTTTATTATCAGTATGTAGTATCCAAATTGAAAACACACAAATATTAATCATAACGCAAAAATAATTGTGACTACTTCAATGTGCAATTATATACGAATAAAACAAAATGAATGCGCATCATCATGCTTGCGAAAGGGAACTTTTCAGTGCCAATAATTTATTTTGTGTGCACGAGGTTGGAATTTTGAAGTAAGAGGGAAAGAATGGAATCCGTATTCTAAAATGTATCCGGTATAACTAAGCTTATTATTATTATTATTATTATTGTTATTATTATTATTATTATTATGATTATTATTATTATTATTATTATTATTATTATTATTATTATTATTATTATTATTATTATTATTATCATTATTATTATTTGAAAAGAAACATAACCTCTACAATTTTACATTTTGCTTCCATGTTATATCAGTCTTCTTATTCTCCACAATATATTTATATTTTTTTTACACATTCTATTAACTTCAATGTTTCTTCATATATGTAATTTTCTGTTCTTCTTTTATTGGCTTGAGCTTCATTATTGTGATATAAATAATACTTACAAACTTCGAACTTCAAAACAACCACCACGTGTAGAACGAAATACCGTGCGTTTTTTTTAAAGCAAGACGTAAAGCGCTGCAGCAAGACCGTTCTTTTATTACATTTGCTGCAGCAGCGCTGCAGCAAGTAACTACAACGTCATTGGTAGCAAGCGTGCAGCAAATCAAAACTTCGCTTTACGAGTTTGCTGCACGATCCATCATGGCGGAACGTGTGTTTTGGTCTTTTGCAACGTTTATTATTGTCAAAATCGTCTAGTAATAATAATTCCATGTCATTATCATGGAAGTCGAAACTACTTAACATGTTCGGTTCTTTTAGGGTTAAATTTATTACGGCAGAAATAGAAGCTAATATTAATTGTCCACCATTTTGCAGACAGTTGACCCACTTACGTTTTTTTCGACCCTCATTTTGCTGCAGCAAAGGCATGAAGCGCTTTACTGAAGCGCTTAAAAAAAAAACGCACGGATAGAAAACGCACGAGGAAGGTATACCAACACAATAAATTTCACTAAATTTTCAGTAACTTCATTGCCAACGTAATAAAAGTGTTACTATATCTTCCGGATAACAATCCTGCAGGTAAAATCCGCTGGGACTACAGAACAAAATATTTAACTTCCAGATTGCGAAACTGGAGTATATGTATATGGAGGTTAAACAGGCGATCGTAGTACAGGCCCTAAGAGCTGTTCGACAGCGACATCTAGCGACCTTGCTTGTCTCCGAGGTCTCCAGATGTCGCCGACGAATAGCTGTTATCGACGGACCTTGGTATTAATATACAGAGAATGTTTGTATGAAATAATCTCAGAAGCTACTTATCCGATTTGGATAATTCTTTCACCATTTGAAAGTGTAGTTTCTGTAGATGGACGTAATGCTATATGTCATTACAGTAACTCCTGAGAGAATCGGGGACTCAGGTAAGATTAAAATAGATTCTTACACACACAAAACTTGATATTCTGTGGCAATGTTGTATTACTTGATAATTTCAACTTCATTTGGTCCACGTAAAATACCCTAATTTTATACAATTCAGTTTCATTTTTTCCACTGAACATAATAGCATGTTTAAGAGTTTTGTTGTAAAGACGAGTATTATCCCTCGACCAAAAACAGAGCATCAAGATATGGCGTTTCTGCGCCCATAATTTACCCATATTCGTTTCTTGTATTTCTTAAAGTAATATTTATGTACCACATTCATTTAAATTTTTCTAAATTTACATGAACAATGATTCACAACCGAGCGAGTTGGCTCACACGGTAGCGTTCGAGACTTGCATTCGGGAGGTCCCGGGTTCAAACTCCGTGGCCGACTAAACTGACTGGGGGGTTTTCATGGTTTCCCTTAGTGACAAAGGCAAATGCCAGATTGGATATTTACATGCCGTGACTCATCAACGGCTCAATCACCAATACCAAAACCATTAATCAAAATCTGTTGTTAGTTACATGAGCACAAGTCATCTACAGCACACAATAGAAACAGGAACTCAAAAAGAGTAAAAACGGCCTAATAGTTTACCCACACATTCTAAACACGCGACATGACATAACAGATGTTAAAGCGTGTATAAATAAAATTAAGGAAAAAAAAAGATGCATAGTGAGGCCGACATAAAAAATTATCTTCGTATACAATCAACTCTATATTTACATTAATTTGCAGTGATTTATTAAGGGACGCATTCAAGACTAATTTAGAAAAATGTTAAAGAAATTATCCTTGCACCAAAAACGAATGTTCCCTGAACTAAATGACCATATTTTAATTATTTTCATATAATAACAATTAAGAAACATGTTAAAGAAATTATCCTTGCACAAAATGAGTGCTCTCTGGACCAAAAATTATCGTATTTTAATTATTTAAATAGAATTTCAATTAAGTAACATGTTAAACAATTTATCCTTCTAACGAACACGAATGTCCTCTGGACTAAATGTCCTATTTAAATTATGTAATTAGTTTACACTTATTTCTAACAAGTGTAGCCAAGCGCACGGGTATGGATAGTTAGGCTTATATATTTATTGTACCGTGATGAGAGCTATAGATTAAGTTTACGTGGAGACTTGAAACTCGTAGCAACACAGTAAAAGGACACCAGATAAAGATTGTTTGTTCAGGAAATGTATACTATGACCCATGCGAAGGAAAATGCCGGAACGAAGGTAAAGATCAGATTCTTCATGCACTTCCGCCCTTAGGAGTAAGACAGTCGGACTATTGCTTTATTCCTAATAAGTAGTTATCACCATCTCATTGTAGTGGTGAAATGATTCGGCCTCGACATATTGACGGAAGTGCTAAACTCACGTCACTGGGTTACCGTCCGGTCACATATCTGTCTATAGTGTATAAGGTTGCATTGCTCGACAAAGCACGAAGACAGAATCCTGACAAAACTAGAATAGCTTATCTAAAAAAAAAAGAAAGAAACGAACGAAAAAGCGAACCAATGAGCAATGGAACAAACAAAGAAAAAGAAAATGAAAGAAAGTGAGAAAGAGAAAATAAAAAGAATCCCCAAGTATTGCAGAACCGCTACTTGAGGCTGATCATTGGTGGTGCCTCATGGTATGTCCGTAACAATGTGTTGCATGCTGACTTGTGTATTCCAGACGTAAATGAGGGGGCCAGAGACAAAGGAGTACAAGTGACATTTCTAAGAACATGAGTTAAGTGCATCCAGAGCAAGCTAAAACATTAACATTTTAGTGGCAAAGGGATACATCTTTTAACCACACCACACACTAAAGTTGAAATAAAAGATTTCACGGAATTTACGGAATCTTAAGTACAAGGTAGGCCAGTCAAACGGAAAGATATCTAGGCGCAGAAAAAGAATGAAAAGTTACTATTTTATTTAATGAGTAGAAATGAAAAGTACATGAATAACCATTAGGTATACAACAAGAAAAAAATTATTTCTTAAAAATTACGTCAGCCAAGTGACTTCCACCGAAACGCACACATTCTTCGAGTCTGGTCACGAACTGTTGCATAACCCCTCTCAGCATATTGACAGGTATCGCAGTGACATATTCTCGTATACGTTGTTTAGGGCTGGAATTGTTCTGAGTGGATTGCCTCCAAACACCTTCGTTTTGAGTTGTCCCCATAGGAAGAAATCACATACCGTTAAAACAGGTGACCTAGGCTGTCAAGCGTTATCCGCTTTCCGAGAAATGACGCGGCCCGGGAACAAAACATTCACAGCATCAATCAAAATTCTAGCCGTGTGGCTTGTTGCTCCGTCCTGTTGAAACAGTGTGTTTTCATTCAGTGGAAAATGGGCGAGTTGTGGTGTAAAAAAGTCCTGTATCATTTCAACATATTGCACTGAATTAACAGTCACTGAATTTCTGGCCTCATTCTCAAAAAAGAATGGGCCGATTATTCCAGTTGATGAAACCGCGCACCATACCGTTACCTTTTGGGCATGGAGAGGTTTCTCATGACCATTGAAATCAATTAATTGCAGTTTACAGTAACAATGAGCACCATTTAGCAAAACATGGTAGAGAGAAACAACTTGGTTACTAGGGAACGCGGAGATAGTGGCGTCACCGCCTAAGGAGTCATAAATTGTAAAGTAGGTAGAGAAGAGACGTTTATATTCATTCTCACCCTCTCCATATGAACAGTATACTCCCATCAAATCTTTCCGTTTGACTGGGCCACCTTATATTTTCAATCACATGTTCTCACAAATAACTTATGGGGAGACTCCACTGAATATCGTGAAAATTTTCAGAAATATTTTTATTGGTTATTTCACTTCTCTGGAATGTTTATTTTCATATCCCAAATGGATTTAGTTCAATTTCGATTACAATGTGTTTAAAAATATTTTTTTTTTAATTTAGGCTGTAAAGGGGTATGGCATTTAAAGAGACGTCAAAATTATTTTTTCGTAAAAGAATTTCTTTTACAAATTTCTGATTACAAATCTAGTAAATTTTTATTGTAAAGTTGACTCTCGACATTTACTAAATAAATGTAGCAAGGAGAATTTTAATTTACATACATATTCATTTTACTTTCTAATCCATTTTTTCGTAAGTTTATTTTTCTTGATTCAACACAAACTTTTTTATGCTAAATATTAATCAATCTGGATAAAATTTTTACTTCAAGTATTTATGAGGTAGCTGCAGATTTCTATGCGTTTTGTAAGAAATGCTGCTGGTTTATTTTATTAATATCTTTTCCTGATTATTATAGGACATTTTTAATTTTAAAAAATCAAAGTGAATAAATGAGATATTCCATAAAATGAAGGCACAGAAATACTTCTCTATGTCTTGCGAACGTAACCAAAAACACGAAGCTTAAAAACTGAGTTCTTCTACTAAAAATTTGGGTTTGAAAAATTTCTAGGAGGAATAGAAAAAAAATATAAAAACAAAAGTCAAAAACATTTGGAAGTTCAAAAGTTGTATTTTGTTAGTCCTTTAGATAGTAAACGTGCTCTGAAAATTTAGTTCATAAAATGGGTAGGAAAAAGTTGTCACTTTTAATGGAGTGTCACCTTAATGTTACTTACCAAGGACACTATTTCATATTCATTTAAATTATCACAAAGGAATAGCAAGACGCTACGCTTCATGTCCGTTGTGAATTTATTCATTTCGCTCATTTCGCTTGATTCAAAGCAGACATGAATGTAACGCCGAAAATAATTGTCAGTTTCCCAACAACTTCTAACATACCGATTTAGGCGCGTAATCTCGTTGGATTGGCGTCAGAATATGCATCCGTACCTGCCACGGAATAAATTTAAAAATGAAGTGCACAACATTCCAGAATGATTAGGCTTACTTATTTAACGATTCATCAAGCACTAATACCAGTTTTACAGAATTAAGAGAAACGTTGATTGATAACTTTGTATTTAGTAATCAACCGTTAAAATGAAATGTTCCTCTAATTTCTGCAACATACTCAACCTAACCAATCATGATGGTCGATATTAACTACTTTTCTTCTTGAGATGCATCTCCCTTCCAGATTTTGGCGATCATTGCTGTTCTGTAGAGGATATCTTGAACCATGATGCAAGGTTCAACCATGATATTCGTCTTCTGACGACGCCTGTTCTCCCTTCAACTTCTCCCTGAAAAATACTTTGAAGCAGCTGATATCTTTCTCCGATTCTCGTATTTCCAAGATATTGAAGTTATTGCATGGGACTCAGCCATGATGATCCTACTAGGGAAATCCATTTTGAATTTTAATGCAGTGGTTGCCCAATACCTTTTGCGTCCTTACGCCGTTGACTTCCGTAGTTCATCTGCCTTCGACGACAATTCCATGTCCTGAGTACAAGAGACTGCCCTATCCTCCTCACAAATGAACTACTTATACCGGTGGTTACAATTACCTGATATGTACACTTAGCGGCAAAAAGAATGGGCCGACTCTTAAGGTTGACGCTCATTGGCACGAACCGACCGGAACGGAACGAACCGGAAATATTCTGCGAGAGACGTATGCATGTATTTTAAACGGCAAACGCTCACTTGTCCGAACGGAAGCAACCGGCTGCCGGTCCTGACGGGCAGGGTTCTCGCGACACGACCCTAGCGGAATTTCCGATGACGATCGTCAGCATTCGTATGTCTTCGCTGGTCTTCGGAGAAAAGTGTGTTGGCTGTTCTCAGTACTTTCCCAATCAACATGTGCTGGTGCGTTGTCCAGACAGATTATTCTTAAAATGGGTGATGAAAAGTTAATTTTAACAGTGCTAATCGCGCTTCTGTGCTGATTGGCCTTCGAAATGTGATGTTTCCCTTCTTTATTTCAGGTGCTAATAACAGATGAAGTTTTAAACATTTTTCTTCGCTCATACGAAAGTACTAAAAAAACCATTACTCGATCTTTACACAAATGTGGGCAAATATGGTTAAATTAATCAAAACACTTTTTTATATTGTTATGACTAGAGCCCGGATTGTATGTAATTACATATTCCGTTCCTACATATGTAACAATAAGGAAAGCTAAAAATCCGCGAATCGTATTAAATTTAAACTTAAATATACAGAATAAAGAATATAATTACAAACAAACAAGACAAATAGAAATAAAATAATACAATCAATATAAAAAAGGAGATACAGTAGTATTAACAAAATTTGAGACCGAATGAGCAGCGCTCGTGTTCGGTCGCAGTTCAGATATAATATTAATAGGCCTATAAGAGAATATAAAATAAAATAAAATAGGAAATAAAATAAAAATTACAGTTACAGAAATTATATAATACAATATTATTATAAGAGAAATATAGAAAAAAAAATATAAATAAAGAAGTAAAATAAAATAGGAACTAAAATTTAAATTACAGCGGCAATGGAATTATATAATATAATATTAACACTAGAGAAGAATAATATCGCACGTGAAAAGTAGGACTATATATATATATATATATATATATATATATATATATCAAAATTATAGAATACAAATATAATATAGGTTGATTAATTCATACACATAGGCTATAAATTTATTTAATCAAATTGAAGATATTAACACGTTTCTAATTTTCTTGTTATATGTTAGTGGGTTACATGTTAGACGTTCTGGGTGTAATTTAGTTAAAGCATTGTACAACCGAGGGCCAAAATTAATGCTATGCTTTAGACCAGCAGATGTGAGACATTTAGTTTCTATCAATGTTGAATTAATATTTCGTCTTGTGTCATAATTATGTGTCTGTAATACAAACTTATTACGATTTTATGACAAAATTTTAACAGCGTATACTTATAAATTTGTTCAATATTAAATACATTAAATTCAGAATAAATTAATTTAGTTGGATAATCGAAACGTTTCTTCAAACAAATTTTAATTATTCGTTTTTGTAGTAAATTTAACGAACTAAGATTAATGTTTGTACTTCCACCCCAAACAATTATACCATATTGAATGGTAGACTGAATAATAACCAAATAAACATTTCGTAGAACTCTAATGGGTAAGTAGCATCGAAGATTAGCGAAAGGGATCATTATTCCGAAGTTTTAAATGTTTTTACATATTTTGGTGCATAACAAATATTTTGGCATATATTATATATTTTTAAATATTTTGAAGGATATTGTATATTTTGAAAGAATATATACATTTTTTCACTAATTTTCTCTCTACATAATGCTTAAGTTATTTTTTTAAATTGTTTATAAAGCTTAGCCCTTCGTCTCTAGTGCATAAATATAATTTGATGATTGAAAATAATAACGTATTCTGTCAAAAAATGGACATCTCTTTGCAATGCTAATAGTTTGTAGGCTATATCCCTTGAGAAGTAACGGTAAAGTAGGTACAAATACCAATGCGAATGGTAGTAGTGAAGGAAAGAATGAAAATTACCCTGTGGGTATGACTGTTTCGCACAAACACCCCCAATCAGTTGCTCTAAAGAAAACAATAGTTTTTTTCTGTTTTTTTTTTAAGAAACTTATTTTGACATCAGGTAATACAAGTAGCAAGCTTACTGCCATTCGCATCCAAGTTAAAAGACTGGATTTCAATTGACGATTCCTTTACTAAAATGGTAAAATCGTGCAGTCCTAAGTGTGTGACAAACGCATTGGGTGCTCCATGAAGTCACAATTAGAATAGCATTTAAAAATTGGACTTCATGTGAGAAATAAAAAACGTGCTCCGTCGAAAAGAAAAAGTTCTTCTTACACAAGTGGTGCTGAAACATTCGTCTTCTACAAGTGAATTTAATAAAAATTTGTGCATGGCAATGGTTGCTGCAAACATATACAGTGGTATAAACTTGGAGTTCCAAAGTTCCAAGCATTCCTACGCAAATACTGCAACTTCAATATTTCGCATGAATCAACACTCCGGAAAAAATATTTGAACTCCTGCTACACTGACACAATGGAAACGATTAGAGATGGACTTGATGATTCCTACGTATGGGTTGCCGTTGACGAGACGATCAATAACCGCAGAAAATATGTAAAAATATTTAATTATTAATTGCGCCTCCAAACAATGAGTTCAATCTCATGTGCATCTGTAATGTTTTATTAGTGTGCAAAAATACATCTAATAAAGCTTAGATTTTAAATTACCAAAGTTTTTTCATTTAATACATATTTATCTACATACTTCGTCATTTTTAGCTCCATATTTATGTAGTCTACATAGTTCTCATTTTCACATTACATAAAATCCGGGCTCTAGTTATGGACCCATATTTTCTTTTTTCTTTTCTTTTTTCCTTCCTCATCAGCTAAAGACTCAGTAAAATAAAATAATCTTCGGAACTACTATCCCACTCCATGTTTAAACCAGACTGCCTGTCGACTGTACCGGAATATTCCGAGCAGTGAGCGGAGCTTCCGCGGAAGACGGACGGCTGTAGATTTCCGTTCCGGTCGGTTCGTGCCAGTGAGCGTCAACCTTTTGTCGATAGAAATGCTAAGTTCTATCGCGCGGTTCACTCGTGTAAACATAACCCACTGCAAGGCATTGCTGTGGTGCAGACGTCTCCAAAAGCATACTCGCGAGTAAGCCCCTGAACGGAACCGAAGCCAGTACGTAATGAGCGCGCTCCGCCTCACCCATCCCCACCTGTACTGTACTCAATGTTTATGCGCAAACGAAGAGTAGTGGCGGACTGCCATTATCACTGTGTTGGTCGGAGTGTTTCACCGTTTCACAATGTCTTCTAATCATGGACGTAGTACATTCAAGGATGAATGAGAAAAGAAATACATATATTTTTTTATGTTAGTGGGGAGAATATGAAATGCTTAATTTGTTCGAAAATTTTTAAGGGTTGTTGAAATTCCACATGCGACGACATTACTCGACTCTTCACAAACAATATCATACAATTACAGGAATGTTGGACATGTGAAAATAATTTATTTGGGGCTATCTGTATAATTGTTGGTTATACATAATAATCAGTGTATTACAGTACGTTTACACTCAGTTCCGCATGACTAACATATAGTTTTTCGTTTAATTTTAGGTGAAGTGCGTAGGCCTACAAATATTTTGATAAATATAAAATAAGAAAATACAAACACAAATCACACACGTGTCCTCAGTCTTAAACAATAAAACCTTCTTGCTAGCTACGTTCCAGATTGGAATATTGGAAAATCAATGAAGCCCTTTACAGAAGCATCATTTGTAAAATCGTGCATACAGGACGTTACTAAAATACTATGTCCAGAACAAAGTCAAAGTTTAAGAAAATTAAATTGTTTCCAGTTACAGTTCAGAGAAGGAATTTCAAGATTGTAAATGTAATTGAATCTGAAGTCGAAACCACAATTAACCAGTTTGTAGCTTACTCACTTGCATTGGACAAAGCACAGATAGAAATGACAAAGCTCACCTATCCATTTATCTGAGGAGTTAATGAGCATTTTACTGTGTCTGAATGTCTTCTAGATGTAATTACGAAATATAACTGGAGAAGATCTTTTCCAGGCACTGAAAGGCACCATAGAACAGAAGAGGTTGAATTTGCAATGGCTTGTGTGAATAGCAACAGACGGGGCTCAGCTTCATAGTATGTCAAAATAATATACAAACGTATGATATTTCTTATTATTTTGATATTATTTGTAAACATAAGCACACCGTTGCCGCGATCCCCCACTGATCGCTACCATCTGTTGAGGTACGAGTCTCTCCCTCTTCTCTATGATTACAGCACACTGAGTTCGGCGGGCAGCATCGAGAGCACGAAAGACGATACGCTTTTTGGAAACCTCTGCTGTGGTGTCTCTTCATTGAAAGTCATCCGTTTATAATGTAGTAAACCTTACGACCAGTGTGGCCCAGTGGTAAGAAGTCTGACATCCGTACCAGAGGTTGTGAGTTTGCCTCCCAGTGCGGTAAAATTATTATTTTTTTATTTTAACTTTTACTAAATTTATTAGTTTATATGTGAAATAGCATTTGTTAACAAGCTTCGTTATGCCTGCCTTGTAAAAATATTATTGCCCATCTCCTGTGGGCTATTAACTTAATAGGTGAGACCTGGCCTGTATAAACAAAAATATTTGTTTCACATCCTAAAAATCCGGACGCATATCAAACATAAATAAATAATTTAATTAACAAAAACAAACAAATTGTTAATATATTAACAAAAAAAGGCTTGTGGTGGGGACTAGTATCTCGTCCACAAACCACCTGCGTCAACAATTGCCCTCATTCTGCGTGGCATGTATTCCACAAGATTATGGAACAGGTTTAAATTCTTGGCCATCTCCTCCCACGCATCTAGAACTCTGTCCCACAATTCCTCAGGTGTCCTAACGGGTGGTTGTTCTGCCCAATTAGAGCGCAGGATCCTTTTGACTGCAGCCCACAAATTTTGAATCGGATTCGTATCTGGTCAATTTGGAGGCCAGAGGACTAGGTCGACATCACGCCTCCTCGTAAACCATCTATTAATCCGGTTGGCGGTGTGTAACGGATGGTTATCCTGCTGGAAGAAAAGTGTTCCTTCTGGATATCGTTTTCGGGCGGAAGGGATCGTTACATTTGCCAAAACATGTTCGTAGGCTTCTGCCGTAAACCGCCCGTGGATGCGTTCCAGAAGTCCTGCCCCATCGTATGACATCCACTCCCAACACGCGACCCCCACGCAACTCGATTTCTTAATTCGTCTCACGAAGCGTTCATCGTATCGGTGGCCATTCATACAATAAACTAGGGCAGTACTATCGTTGCTATTGGAGACAATTACCTCGTCGGAGAAAATGACATTTCTCCAATCGAAGTCTGTCGCAGAGTAGCATACGCAGAATGCTACTGGAAACAATTACCTGGTCGGGGAAAATGACATTTCTCCAATCGAAGTCCTGTCGGAGAGTAGCATACGCAGAATAACGTAAGCGAACCAGGGCAATGAGTTATTGTTTCTGTGCCAACTTCAAGCGTAATGCCTAGACAGAACGTTGTATTAACAGATAGCAGTATTGCTTGAAAGAGAGAGGGAGGTTCATTATTTATTAGAGTTTTGGCATATTCTAAGAGATATTGCCGCATAATTACAGCTTTGAGAGACACATATGATGGCAAATTTGTAGTAAAAAAAAAAGATGATTAGGGGAGATTCGATTGTTAATATCGGTTCGGCATAATACGTGGTTTTCCTGTTCATATTCGCTCCGGTTGATTTTGTATTTATCAATTTTATTATTATTTGACTCTTCAAGGGCCTTGATGTATCTAGAATCAACCCGCCATTCGATTTTATTACATATTTTAGACTCTTAAACAAAATACTGCAAATTTAAATGGTTTAATTATGTGTTACCTGGTGAACTATGGCTTTGACGAGATGAGCATGCGCAATGTTATGTCTCTGGAACTTAGAAATTGTCGGCCGGGCCATTCTTTTTGCCGCTAATTGTACAACGCGACTGGAGTGTCGAGATATATGAAGCGCAGAGTTACACGACATTCAACCTGTATGCTTTTTTCACGTCTTATAAGACTATAACGATCTACGTAAATAATCAACATTCTCCCAACACTTAGTTCATCCAAGTTCGCGCCTTGAAACGTTCTACTTTAGGCACTTCAAGAAATAGAACTAAACTCTGCATGAAATATGTCTGAGTTGCAATTCAAGAAATTCCTGGCGATTTTTAAGTAATAAAACCCATTCATTTTTTTTTTTTTGTCGAGACGTATTCTGAAAGGCTACTCTTCACACAATCTATTTATGTCTTAGATCCGTTAACTCGGTTACGTTCAAGCATTCTCATCGCTCAGTACTGAAATTACAGTAAAGGCCAGATCACACGGAAGTATTGCTGGAAAAAGGTATAAATTCATTTCGGAATATATAGGATGTTTCCGGGCTGGTGTTACAAACTTTCAGGGATGATGGGGAAGGGCACATGTATCAATTTGAGATAAGGAACCCTGGTCCGGAAATGACAGAGTCGGAAGTTATAAGCAAAAATAGTTGTGTGGAAATGAAATTGTAATTTCGCACCACGTGCCATCCTTCCCTTAACCTTTGGAACTGTCGTGGAAAGATGGTATGAGCCGGACGTCTCCTACGTGAGTACTTGTCCCGATAAAATCTGTGAGCTTGTCTACTTTTCCAATTGGCTCATTCGTATTCGAAAATCAGGTCTGCACATTCCGCTCTCGTGTACTCCATTTCACTATGACTGATAGACTGGACACTGCAACTTGGACACACACACAGCTGTCTACAGACGTGCATATGAGGACCGACTACGTCCGTTACACATTACGCTATCTGCATTGCTTTACTGTAGTTTCTTGTCCCCACCTCTCATACAGCGCACTAAATGGAATACTTTAAGTACACAACGTCAGATGAATACAGTATGTGTAAGATGTACAGATAAATACAAATAAATAAAGTGTACATAGGAATAAAATTAGTTCATTTCCACTTAACTATTTTTGCTTGTAAATCTCGACTCGCTCATTTCCGGACCAGAGTTCCTTATCTCAAATTGATACATGTGCCCTTCCCCATCATCCCTGAAATTTTTTAACATTAGCCTGGGAACATCCTGTGTGTATATGCTTTCACATGTTAACTAGGTTACCTTCTTGACGATTTTTAGCCTAAGGGCTATCATCAGAACTGGGTGGTCTTCGCGCCTCCCTATTGCGTTTCCTGTGGGAATGTATTTGTACAGTGTAATGTGAAGTCAAAACGTGTGTGTTCTGAAATTGTGTTGTGTTGAGGATTTGATGCTGGTGTGTTTTTGTTTGCCTTGTATTTCGTATTGTTCTAGTGTTTAGTTTCTGGTTCTGCGGGTGGAGCTGTAGAATTTCCATGTCTGTTTATGTTGCTGTAGATGTGGTTGGCGTTTATGATGTGTTCTGTGTACGCGGAAGTGTTTTATGATTTGGTTATGGCTGTAATGTGTTCTTTGTAACGTGATTGAAATGATCTGCTTGTCTGTCATATGTAGAAGTTGTTGCAGGTATTGCATCGGAGTTTGTATATACCTGTGTGATTGTATTTGTGTGTCGAGATTTTTTTTACAGTGTTTTGTGTTGTGTGGAATGTTATGATTTAATTTCTTGAATAAATTTGCAATCTTATGTTTTTGTTTTCGTATGTTAGTGTGATATTTTTTGTTCTTGTGTGTGTGTGTGTGTGTGTGTGTGTGTGTGTGTGTGTGTGTGTGTGTGTGTGTGTGTGTGTGTTCTGTTCTTCGTAATTATGTTTCGTCTTTCTCATGTTGTCTATTATGTTAGGGTTGTATCAGTCTTCTTGCGCTAAGTATTGGATTCTGTTTAACTCTTCTTTGTAGTCTTGTTGGCTCATTGGTATGTTGAGTAGTCTGTGTACTATTGCTCAGAATGCAGCTTGTGTTGTGTTGGGTGATTAGATGTGGGTTTTCTGTAGATTTTGAATGTGTGTTGAATTCTGTTATTGTAATGTCTATGAAATTTATGGATTTGCTACTTTCAGTTTCTAATGCGTTTCTGTATCTACTCTATAAAAGAATACCTTACTTACTGTAAATTCTATCTTTACTTTTGCACGTCGGAAAAGATAAAATTACTCAGACTGTCCGTCCAAGTGGTTATGTCGCAGGATCGTAGAAAGGGAAGTCACGAGAATTATTTAACGGGGTCCTTGTATTTAAGTTTTTTAAACAGTTTTATAATATTACGTAGACGTCCAATTCCCAACAGAAAATTGTTTTCAGAAAAGAGCTGAGACAGCAAACCCATTAGTCTTCACACAGGGGCAAGCAGAAACAAATAGGGTAAACATGTGACGTAAGCAAACGGACGCAGAGTATCTGTGCGAAAATATGATTCAATATTGAAAGCTTTCTTCACTGCAAAACGCAACCATATTTCTGGAACGTACTATACTCGCTAACTCAATGCCGTTTACTGTGACAGTAAGGCTACTTTGACAGCATATGCGGCCTTCGTTCTGTGTGGAGGACGGTTGGAACTTCATTATTAGAAGGGGTGGGAGTGAAGTACATTAAAAACTCAGGTACAATAAAAATTTAAGTAAAAATACAATGTCCCGTATTTTAGGCAACCGAAGATTAAACTTTTTTTAAATACAAGTTATTCTTCATTTAAAGAATGTTATGAAGTAGGTACTTAACCATCAGTTAAAAATTCTAAATCACCTGTATTATTCAAAATATACAATGCTTATGTTGTGCTTAGCCTAAATTGCTTTTGCTAATTTTTCTCGTCCTTTGTATTAAAATAATCTTCGCTTTCGGAAACTATTCTCACCCATCTTGTGTAAGAAATCATGTTAAAATAAGTCTATTCTTATGATGAAAATCTTCGATGCACGATTAATTTACTAAATAATGACATTCACTTAAATGCAGTTTAATGAGAGCGTAAAGACCAATTTGTATTGAACTGCATTGTCCATTTAAGCGTCAATTAGAAACATTTTATTAAAGTTAAATAAGCTTGGTGAAATCGACCCTTACTCTTCAGATTTTGGGATTCTGGGAAATTTAAAGACTTTCTTTATCTCAAAACACAAAAATGCAAATAAGATTAACAAAGCATGAACCGATTTATTTTATTAAAGATGACGATGTTTACATGTCGCAGGAAAATTTAGGACAGTTTTTCTGCAGTTCACAATGCATTGCCAAACTGAAAAAAACTCATTTCCTCGTGTTCCAATCTT
The DNA here is from genome assembly GCF_040183065.1 of Periplaneta americana. NCBI lineage: Eukaryota > Metazoa > Arthropoda > Insecta > Blattodea > Blattidae > Periplaneta > Periplaneta americana. The sequence goes on from NC_091126.1 coordinate 77,064,673, forward strand.
TGTTCCACAAGAGTTGTTCCACATTCTTGTATCAACGCACATGGAGATACGAACTGCCAACCTTCTGATGTGCCATCACCTGGCTGTCGAGGAACCAGGAACTTCGTATCTTTCCTGAAATATTACCATCATATTAGTGATGTTACATTCCTTAAAATTACAACAGTTTTTGACCACAGTTAAAAATAGACAAAGTTTTCCCAGTTTTCTCTAAAATTTAATGCTATATATCAACTTTCAGGATATAATATAAAGAGTATATAATAAAAAGAAAATTACGTAGTTGCACTAGCCATTATGAATTATTTTCGCAACTATCGCCTGGCTTAACAGCCCAATCTGAAGAGCATTTTGTCAAACTTTTTAGTAATCTGCGAAATCTGATTAAATCACACTTCTTAACTGATGCAATAAACAAGAGGGGGGGTTTAGTATGCACTTTCTTAACTTTGTGCAATATTTCGACTCTTACATTAAATGCTTTACATAGTCAATCTTCTCTGCGTAAACGGAACCTACGAGCGACACGCCCGAGAACGTAGTTTGCAGCGTTGCGGTTTCTATAATCTATTTACGCAAAGGGCTGATTAAAAATTTTAACAAAAGTATTAAAAGTTTGGAAGCGAAGTGAAAAGTTACACGATTCCCTGCATAACAGGAGTAAAGGAATCTTTCAGTTAACACAAATGAGTGCAACTAGCGATGTTAGGAAAATACACGTCACTTAAAACGTTCAATTATAACAAGCCTATTTAATGTATTTACATCCCACAAACTACTGTACACTTTACCAAATTGTTTCCTCAAAACTATCAAATTAAAGAAAAGAGGATAGAGAACCAATCGAGTCTCATACCAGAACAACGTTGCGAATGAATACCTATTAGAGCTCCTATATTGGTGTAGAGAATGGCTTTCACAGGAAAGCGATTTCCTGGTAGCTATTACGTTGAGTGTAGGGGTTACACTTCGGACAGGAGCTCCACAAAGAATTTTGAAACCAAACGTCAATATACAGCACACAAAGTGAATAATACTGCAACTTATTAAAAATAAGAGAAAAACAAATCAAACAATTCCGGCTTTTGAATATTCAAGCCATAAACATCCAGAAGTAATCAAGTCACTGGTATGTGACCAAGGTGTAGTCAAAATTAGCACTTGGGACAGCAAAAATCAACTTCAAAACTCGAGACTTCTCTTCATGCATAGTAACTACAGATCATTAAAAAGTAGTTCGAGCAATGCCAGTATCCATTTTCGTGCACTAAACGTAAAGTCAATGGTGCAAAATGAAGTTAAAAAATACAGTTAACGAAATTTTTAGAGACAAAAAAATAAATAAATTGCTAGAAGATTTATAAAATTCCACCAAAAATCCGAGTGAAGCAATAGCACATCTACAATGGCGTGTAAATAAACTTTGTCCAGAATTTCAACTGCAGTTACCAATTCATTTTGTTCAATATAAAAACCACATTTTTTTTTTATTTCCTTGATAAAATTACAATTTCCCAGAAGTAGGTCACTAAATCTAAATTTCATTCCATAAAAAAGAAGGATTTCGTATGACCGAACATCTGCAATATCATTTCAATGAAATTAATTTAAATTTTACTCTTACAATTTCAACCTGTGAACCACAATTATCAATTTTTCAACATGACCTGAAATTCGAAAAATTTCTTGTAGAAAATTTAGTCTTATTTATCAGACCGTAACTAAGTTAATATAACAGAGTGTATCAAAGGCCAAGGTCAATCGTTAAGATAATCGAGTACTTTATTTGCTGCAAAAAACGTTAATATCATTTTGCCGAATTTTTCCCAGTTTTCGACTTGCAGAATGATAACGTTCCTTTGATTGTTCTCTGTGGACCCACTGGAGTTCTATTTAGCCGAGTATGCACTGTTGTGATTAGTATTTTTACAGCGTAATTCAGCTTAAACTTGTGATTAGGGATGGTCCAGTTTCTTGGCCAGCACGTCCTCCAGACCAGACGTCACTGGATTTTTAAATATGGACTTTATGAAGGAACGTTTCTATAGTTGAGCTAGTAAGTGAAGCTCTAGTCAAGGTCCACGTAGCTGCAGGGGAGATACCACAGCAGGATTGTGGAACTTGCAATGCGAGATTTTACCTGTGTACAGTTGTCAAAAGAAAAAGTGGCCGCTCTCCTGAAACAAAGTTCCCTTCGGGTATCTTCGCTACAATTCGGAGACAGGCGATGTTACATGTTGTTGGACCACGTTGCCTGATATCTACAGTTATAATTGTATTCTGTGTGTTATTCGATAGCGTAATGGTAGCGTTCCGGCCTCTTATTCGTGAGGTCCTGCGTTCGACTACAACCACGTGCTTTTCATGTTCTTTTTTGTTCTGTTTTTGAGAGAGACACAAACTATAAATAATGGCTCCTTTCTCTTATACGATTATTTTAGTAATTAACATCAGGTTCATTAATATTTTATGACATGACTATCATTAGGATATTGTTGCTGCAAATGGAAAGAAAAAAGATTTTATTCTCAATAAAAATATCTTTCGTGGCATAAAGAAAACAAATTTACTAGCGTCGGCCGTAAAACATTCAAACAATTAAGCATTCAAAAAAACAAAACAAAAAGCCACAATTCAATATTTAGTCTATCTTCCTCTTACCTCGATCATCTTGCAGTCGAGTGGGCATGGAATCGACTAGTCTTTGCAAAGAGCGACTGTTCTTAGACACGATATTCCAGGCATTCTGAACATACATAAGTGTTCTTCCCATGGACAGGTCTTTCATTGCAAACCCAGCAACCTCCAATCTTTCCTATTTTCTGCCTTCCTCTTAGTCTCCGCATATCCTAATGTCGTCTATTATTCTTTTCAACCAGAGACCCAACCAATTCCTTTTTTTCTCTTTCTAATCAGTTTCAGCAACATTCTTTCTTCACTCACTTTTTCAAACAATTTTATTTCTTATTCTGTCTGTCCACTTCACACGCATCGTTCTTCTCCACATCCACATTTCAAATGCTTCAATTCGTTTCTCTTCATTTCGTCGTAATGTCCATGTTCCTTCCCCATACAATGCCACACTCCACACAAAGCACTTCACTAGTCTCTTCCTTAGTTCTTTTTCCAGAGGTCCTCAGAAGATCCTTCTATTAAAATCTTCCTTTGTTCATGTTTGCAGTTTTTCTTGGGAAGAATAGGCCTAAATGCGGTAACATCCCGTTGCTTTCCGCACACCACTATCTCTTTCCCATCTTATTAGATTACAGGGGGCCCAAGCGTGGAGATGGGGAGAGTGGATTTGACTAATTGGGCCCTCCGGACTTCACCGAAAGTCACGGCAAGGGTTAAATCTTAGTTCTATCAGGATGTTTGACCCGATCAGAGACCGGGAAATCCCAATTAGCCTTTGCCCCCCGCATCCTGGACTAGCTTCTACGAATCATCAGAAAATCTTATAGTGTGATTGGGCCAATTTTTCCGAAAATTGTTTCCACACTTTTGCCCTCGTAACTCAGCGGACGAACGTCGGAATGTAGATGTCAACGTCTCAGGTTCAATTCCTCGTTACTCCTTTTCATTTTATTGTGGTTCAAGATAGTATAATGTAATAATACAAAAAGAAAAACTAATAACAGTATTACGCAATTGGATTTTTCCAAACCTAATATTAAATTTATGTTATTTATATCGCTAAAGAATGATTACAACATAAATAACATGAATATTATTTATATAGTATCACTAAAGAACGATAACAGAATATGAATGATAAATATCGGTTTGTTTAATTAATATACGATATTGTATAATACGTAGTTAGTTTATTTAGATAATTAAATATTTTACAAAGGAAAATGGTTATTTGTGTTATAATAATTACTTACATAAAATACAGATTATTTATATTGCGAAAGAAAAATAACAATATAAATAACTTTAATATTATTTTATAATGCTAATCAAGGAAAACAGAATATAAATGATATCTTTAATATTATTTATATCGCTAAAGAACGATAACAGAATATAAAAAACGTGAATATTATTCATATCGGAATTTCACAGATTTATTACAGATGTATTTAAGAAATTGTAGAAGAATAGTAATTAGTAACAGTGTCCTATTTATTCTTCTTGGAGCCAAATTTGTAACTTTTAAAAGTGGTGTTACTATTTTGAAGTGTGTGTGTTGTAACGGATGCTTGATTTGTTACGTATGTGAGTCAGTTATGGGATGCTTGGTGTCGTCGCAATGTCGTAATTATAGTTTGATTGTGTTTGTGTGACTATTGTATATTAATTTATGATGTATGGTACGGAAAGCTGCATATTTGTGTTATAGAAGTGTTACGCATGTGTGTTAATGTTTTTGTATGTTTCAAATTGATACCCGATATTTGTTTTGCAATCGCAATGCCTAATTTACGGATTGTTTATGTCTTGTTCACATCGCATAAGCTAATTTTCTTTTCCATTTCTCTTTATGCTTATCTTTTTTGTGTATAAAGCTATAGCCCTAACATACATATGTAAAATAGGGCTAACCGCCATTGGAGATACAATAATAATTACTATTCATATCGCTAAACGATAACAGAATACAAATGATGACTTGAATTTTATTCATATCTCTAAAGAACGATAACAAAACATAAATAACGTGATATCCATAAAGAACGATAACTGAATATAAATGATAATTTGAGTATCATTTAAATAGATAAATGAACGATTAAAAAATAAAATGAAATCTTGAAGGATCGAACCCACAATCTTTGAATCATTAAACAAGCACTTTACCGCTGGTCTACGAGGCGCAGATATGGAACAATTTCATAGTTCCGGAACTGCTTGTACAAACACATGCATCGTGTAACATCGCCGCAACCCGAAGTGGACTTTGAAAATATTCTCTGTTCACGAGTGCGGCCACTTTTTTTGACAACTGTACATTGGAGAGGGAGACTTTTGAACACCTGCCGCAATATACTTGTGATATACCGGAACAGGTTATACTTATTCAAGTACTTAGCATGATTAATTAGTGAAAAATACCAGTTTAACATTTTGCAACTCTGAAACTAGGAATTCGAAAAAATTATATGAAAATATTATGCACCAAATCAGGTCCTCTGTCACCTCAACGATTGACCTTAACCTTTGATACACCACATATTTCGCTATTTTTAGTTTGAATAGGCTTATAATGTCCTAGAAATATTTTTATTACTTCAAAATAAATTAGGCTAAGCATAAAATAAAATTTACAGTAATGCTAGACAATATAGCAATTCATTAAAAATGGGAATTCTCATAAACGCTTACTGACAACCTGTTCAGTTGGTGTTTAAACCAATTGGTGATTATGATGCATCTACACTATGATCCACAGCATCCCTCAACACAACGTATCATCAATCTCCACAAAGCACCTGAAACAATATCTAAACAAGGTATAAATTTGCAATAGAAGTTCGCTATGGATAGATCGATCCTGTTTCGCCAAGAAAATGTGCCTCAGAACACCAATTTAGAGAAAATTCTTTTTTGATTTATACATATTAAGAACCACTTGAAATATCTCACAAAAATAACATTTAACGAAATTCACGCAAAATTATTTACAATGAATTGGGACAGATTTTTCCAAGACAATTTATGGACGCATTCGCATCTATGTCTAAAGTGAAACGACAACTCCAAATTTTGTACCAATTTAGTCTTAAAATAAGTTATATTCAGTTACATCCTGAGCAGAAATACACATGAAAAGGTTAGTAATACCAAACATTGCCAATTCGGTAGATTTCAGTTTTATATAATTGTTTCACAAAAAATGCACAAACCTTTACGTATTATACACCGATCTTAGTAATTCCGGCACATTTCCTTGTTGCCACCCCTTCGACACGTTGAGTCACAGGATCATGAAGGGGAAGTTAATAATGGTCCGCCACTACTGTTCAGTAATTGTTTTATGAATTTGGAAGAAATTGGCTTTGGTGGCTCGCGTAGCATCTCCTCACACCTGGACATGTATCTGTGCACGCCTTTCTGACTACCTACAGGGACTTTCGAACTAAGACGTAAAAAAAAAGACGCGTAACAAGGCGCGAACACACGCATCTCTAGATCGGAAGATAGCTCCGCTCACCTTTTCGGCAGCCAATCAAGCCGTCGAGATCCACAGCCATCAACAAAATTATCTACAAAATCGTAAACATAATGTGCATCTCCATCAAGACATTACTTCAACATCTCAAATTGCATTTATGTATCAATTCTCAATTACTTCATTAACTTTCATTATAAAAATATATATTTATACGTTAATTCTTAATTGCACTACATATGTATTATAATTTAATTGCATTGGATTATATTTAAGTATCAATTCTCTATTGCTTCATTACTTCAATTGAAATACATTTATTAATTAAGTATCTCCATATTAACGTTAAGATTTCATTATTATTTACTCATTTAACGTTTAATAAAATTGTGCTCCATTATGTTTACGATTACAACTTCGGCTGTTTTTCTCTAGAATACAAGGGGACGAATCCATTGCATGCGTCAATTATGCTGTATGGATACCTTCTGTGACTTCATGAAATTCATATTCAAATCTCAATATCCTCGACATTCTGAATAATTCATGTGAATATTATCCAGGCTATTTCTGGCTGAAGAGAAGAGAATTTTGTGTTCAGAAGGTACCCAGCTACTGTAAGTGAACTAGATAGGTCAGAGTTTTATGCCACACCCAGCACTCGAAACCGAATGAAGTGTTTCAGCACTTAAACTCTACCCTGATGCATGCCGATAGATTCAGTGAAGAGGTCTTATTTATAGTTTAATAATTCAATTATTAATCGTGGTTAAGTGCGTTATTTCATTCCAGAATTATCTGTGCATCTTATCATATTCCTCATTTTACAATGTTCTACCCAATTACACTTCCACTGTGTATTACTAATATAGGCGTTTGATTTTAAAAGACATTTAAATTGATAATTCACAAAATTTGGAAGAATTATTACAGACCTTTTCACTATACTGCTTTATGTCCGCCTCTGGCTGAACCACATGGTTGCCAAGTCTCATACAGCCTGTCGATGCACTGCGCTACCAATGCAACCCAGCACATTGGCACGTCTTACAATTAACACCCTGAAACAGAGGGTGCCTAACAACCTGACCAACAACGACGCGCGAAAAGAGGAAAACCACAACACAAACAAAACAATGCAGCACTACGTCCTTAATTATGCAGTGACATCTCTAATCAGGCCAGTCAACTTGACGCTTAAGAACTAAAAACCCTACAGCGCAACTACAACCATCTTGCAGGGATGGTTTGCGAATTTTTCTGAATGGTTCAGCCAGTGACCCTTACTGATCAAAAAGCAGCAGAAAGTGACAAAATGTGCAATCCTACTATTCGTGGAGATCTCGCAGGGGACACTTTCAATTGAGCCGCAGTTTAAACTGGTGGTGATTGAAGTCCACTTGAGGTCTTCGTGCCGGAACCTGGAAATAAATCCATAGACATTTACCCATACGATTATCAATGTCGTAAACCGCTTCCTAATGGGGGAGATAACTAATTTAATAGTTCATATTACCGGACTTCTAAACATACAGCTACAATAAGTTCCGTGTCAGTGAATATTTTTTTGAAGATATTTGCGATTTATCCATGCAATTTTTTTACTATATTGAATCCTAGACCTAGATCCTTAAAATTTATTTTAAAAATTATTAAAATACCCTCATCCAAACTATTGAAAATTAAAAAAATTTTATTAGGCACTTCGTTATTAGTGAACACCAAGCTATTAGTTGTGATTTGTAATATTTTAATTTTATTACGTGTTGAATCCTCCCCTGAGCACGAAATCACTTAGGGGAATGCTATAATTTTTGCATATTAATAAAATGGTTTAAAATTGAAACTAAAAAATAAATTTATAGTACATCAATCAAACTTCTATTATATCCTGAAAGCAAGAATTTTTATAACTGCAATTAAATTTGAAATTTTCTGTACATCTGAAGTTTTACGTTCTTGTATGACTCAAACATGTCAAATTTATGATTTTTTCCTTTTGTTCACACATATAGCGAATTGAATATAAAACAGCTTTACTGCATTCCTGAAATGTTTTCAGAACTTTAAACGTTATTTTTTCCATTTACACCAACTATCATTTTTTAAAATGTGCAGTGTTCGAAATTATAGGACGGAGCTTACTTGGGGAATCCGTTTTCGTGTTCAGAGTTCAGGATCTGTAGTACACATCGCTTGAAGTCGTCAGGGTGTCAGTTTCAGGATGTGTGGTGCATATTCTGAAAGAGATACGGTCAAAGAACGGTAAATGAGATATTGGTAAATTTGTGCAAAACGTTTGTCAATATGGCCAACAGAATCAACAAGAGGTTAGGTTTCGTTTTTTGGAGATTTTTGCTTTGCCTTGCATTATGCGTTCTTTGGTAGGCATACCAAAAACCTGTACAACGCAAACCTAACCTGTCACTGATCTAAAATGTTCGCCATATTGACCAACGTTTTCTACCGTTATGTTGACAAATTTATATAATGAATTCATGAGTGTCAAGCGATAACTTACCTCAGTCATCCTGTGTTCTTCAATCAACAGGTCAGATATTAACTTCAGGGGCATGCAGAATATATTTGCCGTCAGAATAGCCAATATAAATTTAGAGTAATATTCGAGACCGCGTACATTATACTAACATTTCAATCTACAGTAAATTTTCTTCCAAACGAGTTCGAGTTGATAATGCAACGGAATTAAGTAATTTATCAACTTCACCTTTCACCTCATTTTATATAAAAATGAGATTAACAATAAGTTTCCTTTTTTTTAGCTTTCAACACTTCAGAAAAGTTTCAACAACTGTAATACTAACAAACTGGTTCTCATAGTGAGTAATTAAACACTTTTAAAGTGAAGAGATTTTATTAGTTTTTTTTTCGCAATTATCGTTGGCCCTATTACGTAGGTCTACATTTTGTGTGCCAACTATGTTAGAGTCAATTAGACGAAAATTTAAGTATTAATTATTTCTTGAAACCTGATCCTATCAATTAATATTAAAATTAGTAAGAAGCTTATCAAGTGCCAATCTAGGATGTACATACTGCTAAGGAAATTTGACAATTCCTCAAGCCAACCTCTAACAAGCGAAATGTTCCCGTATAAACCAACCCACGATTTCGTAATTCATGAAACCACCATTACTACAGCAAAATTTTGAATTTATTTTACTACAGAGTTCCACATATACCTGTATTCTTTATGATATGAAAGCCAAAATTCGAGAAATTAACAATGAATAGAACAATTTTAAATTAATCACATTCAATGTCTGATACTTCATGTTTTCAAAATGTGCACCAGCGATTGTTAAGTGGGTTAAATGCATTGTATAATTTGAGAGCAGAACAACCATCCACCTTTGACCATGGAACTACAGACTAGGAGGAAACAAAGTACTACAACTACTGTATATTAATGTTACAACCAAAGCTACAACAAACAAAACACCAAAGACAATAAGAGATCATTAGTCCCTCTAACAAAGTTTACTTTGATGAAGTATAAACACCGAATGTGATTCAGAGTTTAGCCTCTGAGCAATTACAGTGTACAGAAAATTTTCAGATCGAACGGAATTTTATGGGCACTCAAATGTAGTCGGTAGAAAATTTTGAAAATAAACGCTAGAAATCTAAAGAATATAAAATTCCTACTACGCGAGTTTCATTGCTACGTAGGAGAATAACTGAAGTTCCAGTCGCAGCTCTGATTATATATTCATCTAATGAAAACTTGATAGAACACGTGAAATTAACTTCGCAATTTCGCGTTTTAGAAAGTTAAACTAACGGCGTAATATTAAAATTTAGTTAATATTTCAAAAGACTAAGATATTTGAGACTAGTGTTTAAATTTACAGCGGTTCTGGAAAGTCCATATACCGGTATACATTTTCTTGTCAAGTTCATATATATATATATATATATATATATATATATATATATATATATATTCTTGTTACATGAGAATTAACTTTCAACTTCACTTATCAAGAAGAATTCTAGAAAACCATTTTTAAAATCATATCTACAAGTACTTTCTAGTGCATGTATTGTCAAATAAACGAACTTGAAGTACTAAAAATCTAAAAGGACTAGAGATACTAACGTTCTTAATTATTAAACCGTGTGAATATCAATACATCCAAAGTAGAAAATAAAATCTAAAGAACGTATGTTTACCAAATGTATCCCACCACGCTAAAATTTTGCATCTTCTGTAGCCATCACACAAATTAATATTTTACTTTTAAAAATCAAAACCAATTTATGAACTTAAAAAAAGGCACAAACATCTGAACAGCAAATATATCCCGCTCCAAAGTCTGTAGATCACCGACTAGCTGGTTCTTCATGTCTGCTCAACTGAACACCACGAATTCAAAACCTAGAGTAAACTATCAGTGCCGAAGGCAGTGTCCACCTGGATAACTTTCCGATCTCGATGTTCAATTTGTATAATTTCACGTGATTTCCAACCAATCCTCTCGCTCGATGTATTCATATAAAATAATGTTACTTATCTTATTTAATGTTTAATCATGAATTAAACTTATTAATTATTTCAAATTACAAATAATAAATATTTGATATACAGATTTATGTTAATCTTCATAAATTAACCAAATTTAGAACCACCTTCCTCGACAGTAACGCCCTCAGATATTACTGCGTGTTAAGGGCGTACTACACATTTTTCTAAATATGAGTTCTTGACGTATTGCTGCTATTCATGAATTCTTAAACGTTTGCAGTTATTTTTATTGTATTTAATAAGTTTCTAGAAACATTTCACTAGTTGTTAATTTCTTGTACCTTTCTTTATTAAATCAATATGAAGAAAATACAATAATGCCTCTAATTATGAATTATGTCACAGACAAATATCAACACCATAAGAACCACAGTCTTCATAATCTCTTTTTAAAAACAGCAACATTTAATTTATCACTATTATGATGATGATGATGATTATTATTATTATTATTATTATTATTATTATTATTATTATTATCACGTTTAACAATGTCGTAGGACATCTTCCTACGCCCATTTTCAGGATTCTATAGCGTTTGCCCTTTCTCTTATATTCTCTCATATGCCATCTTCCAATCCTATTCCTCTTATTGTTCTAATTAATCCTTGTGTCCGTGTTAATTTTGGTCTTCCCCTCTTCCTTTTTCCCATTGGAATTAATTTATACATTTTCTTCGGCAATCTATTTTCTGTCATCCCCTTCACATGACCAACCACCGTAATTGTTTTGTTTTAATAATTATAGTCTACAAGTGATTCATGCACTTCCATTTTTCTCTTATAATAATATTCCTAATTCTGTCCTTCCTTGATACTCTTGCAGATCTCCGCCAGAAATCCATCTCTGTAGAATGTAGTTTTTCGACTGTCCTTGAGTATAAAATAATGTAGGCCTATTTACTTTATATAGCCTATGTAAAGACACGCGGAGAAAATTATTCATATTTGGAAACCATGTTTTAAAATTTGGCGTCTACCCAAATGCGCTTTATAATCCAAAAGCATTTTTCATAATCTATTCGTGATTGAAGCCTACATAATTAAGAAAATGTCCTAAATTATTGTGATGCGACGATTTATAATAATAATAATAATAATAATAATAATAATAATAATAATAATAATAATAATAATAATAATCAGTGGCGGCTCGTGGGTATTGACTTCAGGGGGGCTGCAGACAAAAATAAACCATGCAACTTATCTTATTTAAAGATTAGTTCCATGCGCCTTGTCTTGTAGGTTGCAAACTTTTGAATCATCTTTTATTAAAATCCGATATGTCGTTTAACATAGTCTTTACAATGGAAAACATAGCTAATGCTGTCAGTCTCTCTTCTCTCATCGTATTTCTGAGATAGGATTTCACTCTTTTCAAACACGGAAAGCAACGTTCTGGTTCGGAAGTTGTCATTGGTATGGTGATAGCTATGCGTAGTAGTTCCACAACTTCTGAAAATGAGACCTGCAAGTTCTCAGATCGAATAAACTGCAAGAGCTTGACTGCGTCACTGATATTTCTGAATTCTTGTCCCTGATACAACACAGTAAGTTCAGTTTTTAGTTTGTCTTTATCGAACATTGGAAAAAGCTTCACACATACATTTAGGTCATTTTCAGGAAATGAGCTTTAGTAGCACTCAAATTTTTCTTGACACAGAAGAGAAGATAATATCAGATGATATGTGAACTGGAATCGGGTGTTACCTAGTGTGAAAATGAGGTCACAAACTTCCTTGGCTACCGCAACACTTGTCTGAATCCCTTCGACCTTACGATGCTTCTTAGGGTTTTCATTTTCACAGATCTCGCTGCTCAACTGTGCACTGTTCCGTATTGTATGTATGGCATTAACAAAGCTTGATATGCAGAGTCGACCTCGGTAGCATAGTCGGTTGCGGGTTCGATCCCGGTCCAGGTCGATGGCATTTAAATATGTTTAAATGAGACAGGCTCATGTCAGTAGATTTATTGGTATTTAAAAGAATCCTGCGGGACAAAATTCCGGCACACCGGCGACGCTGATATAACCCCTGCAGTTGCGTTGCAGTGTCCTGAAATTAAACCATAATTTATTTTTTATATGCAGGTTCAGAAATGATCGGGACGAAATTGAAATACAAACTGCTGAGCCATTTATACCCGAACCCACGCTTTCAGAAGTCGAAATTGCGATAGAAAATCTGAAAAAGTACAAGTCTCCAGGTTTCGATCAAATTCCAGCAGAATTAATACAAGAGGGCGGAAGCGCATTATATAGCGAAATTTATAAACTTGTACTTGCTATTTGGGAAAAGGAAATTGTACCAGAACAATGGAAGGAGTCCATAATTGTACCTATTTTTAAAAAGGGGGACAAAACCAACTGTGGTAACTTTCGAGGAATATCACTTTTGTTGACGTCGTACAAAATTTTGTCCAATATTCTTTTGAGAAGATTAACTCCGTACGTAGATGAAATTATTGGGGATCATCAGTGCGGTTTTCGGCGTAATAGATCGACTATTGATCAGATTTTTTGTATTCGACAGATAATGGAGAAAAAATGGGAGTATAAGGGTACAGTACATCAGTTATTCATAGATTTCAAAAAGACATATGACTCGGTTAAGAGGGAAGTATTATATGATATTCTTATTGAATTTGGTATTCCCAAGAAACTAGTTCGATTAATTAAAATGTGTCTCAGTGAAACATACAGCAGAGTCCGTATAGGTCAGTTTCTATCTGATGCTTTTCCAATTCACTGCGGGCTAAAGCAGGGAGATGCACTATCACCTTTACTTTTTAACTTCGCTTTAGAATATGCCATTAGGAAAGTTCAGGATAACAGGCAGGGTTTGGAATTGAACGGGTTACATCAGCTTCTTGTCTATGCGGATGACGTGAATATATTAGGAGAAAATACACAAACGATTAGGGAAAACACGGAAATTTTATTTGAAGCAAGTAGAGCGATCGGTTTGGAAGTAAATCCCGAAAAGACAAAGTATATGATTATGTCTCGTGACCAGAATATTGTACGAAATGGAAATATAAAAATTGGAGATTTATCCTTCGAAGAGGTGGAAAAATTCAAATATCTTGGAGCAACAGTAACAAATATAAATGACACTCGGGAGGAAATTAAACGCAGAATAAATATGGGAAATGCCTGTTATTATTCGGTTGAGAAGCTCTTATCATCCAGTCTGCTGTCCAAAAATCTGAAAGTTAGAATTTATGAAACAGTTATATTACCGGTTCTTCTGTATGGTTGTGAAACTTGGACTCTCACTCTGAGAGAGGAACATAGGTTCAGGGTGTTTGAGAATAAGGTGCTTAGGAAAATATTTGGGGCTAAGCGGGATGAAGTTACAGGAGAATGGAGAAAGTTACACAACACAGAACTGCACGCATTGTATTCTTCACCTGACATAATTAGGAACATTAAATCCAAAAGTTTGAGATGGGCAGGGCATGTAGCACGTATGGGCGAATCCAGAAATGCATATAGAGTGTTAGTTGGGAGACCGGAGGGAAAAAGACCTTTAGGGAGGCCGAGTCGTAGATGGGAGGATAATATTAAAATGGATTTGAGGGAGGTGGGGTATGATGATAGAGACTGGATTAATCTTGCTCAGGATAGGGACCGCTGGCGGGCTTATGTGAGGGCGGCAATGAACCTTCGGGTTCCTTAAAAGCCATTTGTACGTAAGTAAGTAAGATTTGAACCTTAGAAATATCTAGCTGCCGATGGTGTAGTTGGTTGTATAATACATCTACATGATACATCAATAAATGAAAAAAAAAAAAAAAACTGAGCCAGAAATTGAATACAGGATCTTTAAGAGTATACACCAGGGCGCTTGCCTCATTTATTGTGATGTTGTTAGATGTTCCAGATTCCATTATGGTTTGAAAACATTCTAGCAATGGCTCTTTCTTCTAATGAAGAACATTTACTGTTCTTATTTTAAAACTGCATCTTGTTGCCCCAGCTGATGGAATTGTCTTTGAAACACATTAATCTAATACAGACTGTGTGGGGATCGAGAGAAGAAAGCAGGGATACTGGATAAATTAGCAAAAAATATGCGCGCTTTGTAGGCTATTTTGTTTAGCGGCTCTTTCCATTATGAGATTCAACTGATGGGCACTTAATTTCACATTTCTCCTGAATTTTTAAGGTACTGAACTGAATGGACTGTAAATATTGTACAGAATTAAACATTGTTGCACTTGTTAAACTCACAACATTAAGGAAAATGTATTTAAAACTGCGCGCTACTCACAAACTGTTGCAAATTTTTCAGAGCCTGGAAACTCTAGATTCATGGCAAGGGGCAGCAGGGGGAGGGGTAAAACTTACGCGCAAAGCATCCAAGACGAGACTGGCAGCTCCAGGGGGGGAAGTGGCTTCACCAATCCGTACGTGTCTCTCGTTTCGCTCTGGCAGCACCAGGGGAGGAAGTGACTTCACTAACGATTGCGTGCATGTCAATGAGAGCGAAATTAAAAAAAAAAAAATTCGAGCGGCTAAATAGAGACTGTATAACAGATGTATTTCACAACATAAAACGAGACAAGAGCCACAATTGTCTGGGGGTGCTGCAGCTCCGCAGCCCCCCTTCGAAAGCCGCCCCTGATAATAATAATTAGACTTCGTCAAATTGCCACGAGAATCACAAGGTTTACTGCGCAAGCGGTATAGACTGTATGAAAAGGGGGCGTGCAAAGGATAGAGTATGCCTCTGATGTAAACACTGAGCAGTATACTTCGGTTACAATAAAACCTGTATCCTGCATTCAATAAATATAATGAATGATCATTGAAGTAGGAAATGTCTAAACATGTAAATACACAATTATTTTGTAGTGAGATATATTACCTCTTAAAATTTAATGTTAAGATACTCACATCATCCTTGAATATGTGCATTGCAGTGAAGAGTTACGTACACTCTTAGACAAAAAAAATGACCGGACTCCAGATTCTATGTACGATTCGGAAGACTTCGAGTGCATTCGTCAGTGCATGATACACACGCAGAAGAATTTCTTCTGTCGTAAATGATTCCAACACTCGACTGTCACCACTATATGATGATTATATAACATGCTTCTTACAGACTCATCGTCTCTCTTGCATAGCGTAGTCGGTAGCATTGTGGTCTTGTATTCGAGAGGTTTCGAGTTCGAATCTCAGTCTATACTTTGTTTTTTCTTTCTCATTTTTCTACTTCTTGTACATTGATAATAACCAGCATTGTGAAATATTAACATAAAGTTAATATTTACAAAGGACAAGTTAGATACATAATAGCAATCCTTTCCCTTGTATCTTGTATTTAAAGAGACTAAACGAAATCTTCTCGGATAGAAATAAAGAAAAATAAACCTTAAGTAAAAGAAATCCTTCTCGGATAGAAATAAACAAACATCATCCTTTTCTTTGTATTAAACAAAATAAAGAAATACATCTCGGAGACCAATAAACAAAAATCAAAATAGACAAAAAATTCAATACCGGATATGTAATCCCTCCGCATATATAACCGCCTGCTTCCTACGGGGTACACGACCTTGAATCGCCTACACAAGAAGCTAGACTGTTACCATGGAGCTATTACAAAGCAGATATGTAACGGCACTATTTACGAGTGTAGCCAATATCTGGAACGCATTGGTTTTGTCTTTAACATTATTCATCTCGTTTTTGCAATACTATTAACATTATGATGATGATGATGATGATGATTATTATTATTATTATTATTGTGTTTTAATACTATGAATATTATTATTGTTATTATTCTGGTTGTATTATTATTATTATTATTATTATTATTATTATTATTATTATTATTATTAGAGACGATGAGTCTGTAAGAAGCATGTTATATAAACATCATATAGTGGTGACAGTGGAGTGTTGGAATCATTTACGACAGAAGAAATTCTTCTGCGTGTGTATCATGCACTGACGAATGCACCCAAAGTCTTCCGAATCGGACATAGAATCTGGAGTCCGGTCATTTTTTTTTGTCTAAGAGTGTACACTCCAGCAAAATAATATGTTGGTGATTTTGATTTATGTTATTTTTAAATAAATTACAAAGAATGCTGGAATATTTTATATAGGCTACAAAATGTACACTGTATACAACATGAGGTGAAGAACATACCTGATACACAATGTATGGCATAAAATATGCATATTACAGCCGATCTCTATTAACACTAGTTTATTTTCATTTCCCTTTTCTTAGTTTATGTTTACACCGTTGCAATGAACCACAACAGTCATTCTAAGTGTGTCAAATGTCGGTTTTCTCCTCTTTTCTGTAAAACAATTTTTGTACTGCGAAAAACTCCGCTCAACATCACAGGACGTGATTGGAGCAAAACAAAAATATGGTATATTATTGCTATTTATGTGAGATATTTTAGATGCACTTTTATCAAAACGCATGTCTCTTATTCCACATAAATGTAAATAGGCACTCTTTTGTGAAATAATTGTATTTAGTTTCCGTTTTACTGGTTCGGTAAGTGATGTTTTGGTGCCTTGTTGTTATTTTTGACCAGTTCATCGAGCAGAGTCGTGAGACTCATCTACAGATATCCATATTTTGTTGTCCGCCACGACTTGCCTTATTTCGTGCAATGTATTTTCATAGCATATTTTAAAATAGTTATTCCTGAAAGTAACATCAGACGGGAGTTTTCTAGAAGTACATTTCTCCATGAAAGCTTGAAGTAGGGACTGTTTACTTTATTGAAAGGGATATTAGCAGCTATCGTCGTTTCAAAGAAATCAAGAAAAAAATTTACGATTTTTTTTTAAACTGGTGCAGAAACTAATGGTAACTCCTCTTTGAATGTTGTGAAAGAAGTTTAAGATTTTACGGATGTGTTTTTGCTGTTACAATGATTCCTTATGAGTGGACGTTTATCCCCTCGTATCTCAGCATCACATGTGATGATGTGCCCATTTAACTGAGTGATGCGGAACTCTAATCAGCAGGCCTGTCCAACAAGCGCAAGGGTAGCTCTGCCGCTACGGCTCTGCCACCAGCCAAACTAATGCTCTGGACGTAGTTAACCTGAACCAGCGGTATTCTACACGTTCGGGTATCGAGTTTCTAAGGCTGATTATGAGGAGAGTCACTTCCGTGGTGGAGATCGTCTATATCTCTGATTATTTATAACAAGTTTTTCTAAAATAAATTAAAATTTAAGTCTCATTCACAACAAAAGTTAAGACAAAGTTAGGAGGATAAACTAAACCAGACCTGCAGAACTGTAGCTCCTCAGAGCGACTGCTTTCGTTCCCCTTCTATCCCACCCACCTTTTCTATCAGTGTGGTCATAGCGTTCTATTGCGCTCGGCTATATCAACATTCATTCTCGCGGCGGCAAGTACACAATACGTTATCAAGAATTACAAATGAACAGATAATAAAATCCTTAGGAACATACCTTTGGAAAGTAAGAGAAAAATGAATGAGGGAAATAAATAAGTTAAAATGCATGTAAAATAAATTTTAAAATGTATGTGTGCATATAATGTAAGAAGGTCTACCTACGTATATAACGTCCTATTAGGCTACTAGTAAAATCGATTATCTCCACTTTTTATGTAAAATAAGTTAAATACAGTCCCCGACTTGTCTTTCCGTGCTCTGTATTCTACTAAAATGGAGTAAGTCCGAAATGTTGTAGGCAACAAACCAATTACTTTATTTGAAGAATTTATTATGATTTTTCGTGCATTAATAAAGTTTCAATTCCTGTTTTTACAAAACTTGCATTACTGGACTTAACTGGTTTTACTAGTAATAGAACGATATATAAATTTAATGTTAATAAGTGAATGATAGCTATATGACCGTAACGCACTGCATTGTAACGCACTGCAGCCAAATAAATAAATAAATAAATAAATAAATAAATAAATAAATAAATAAATAAATAAATGAATAAATGAATGAATGAATGAATGAATGAATGAATGAATGAATGAATGAATGAATGAATGAATGAATGAATGAATGAATAAATAATTAAATAAATAAATAAATAAATAAATAAATAAATAAATAAATAAATAAATGAATGAATGAATAAATAAATGAATAAATGAATAAATAAATAAAAAAGAAATAAATAAATAATTAAATAAATAAATAAAAATAATAAATAAATGAGTTAAGTAAGTAAGTAAATAAGTAAATACATAAATAAACAAGCACACTGCAGTTTGAAAATAACTGGAACATGGCAAAATCTAAACCCGTGAAGAAATACTACTTCAAAAGGAAATGGGAATATGATTATTTTGTTGTTGAAGAAGGCGAAAGAATTTTTTGTTTACTGTATCTCATCCAATTTATTTCTACTTGTCATTTCAATATTAAATCACATTTCAACAAAGCCCATATTAAGAATTATGAAATAGACGAACTTTCGGGTAAGTTCATTATTACGAACTGTATATTGATTATTTATTTATATAGGCTACTGTTAAATTAAGGACATCACTCGTTGTATTCATTTTATATTGAAATGAACAGTGACTTTCAAGGTTCATTACTTCAGTACTACAAATGTATGTTTCCGTAGGTGATGATAGGTGGAAAGTTGTCGAAAATCTGAAGCAGGCAAGGTGCAAAGAAACCTCAAAGAAACTACAGACAGGAAATCTAACATAATTGTAGATTTTGGAACGAGATAAGGCATTATAAATACAGGGACATCATTTTATTTTTACTTCACTTTTTATTGTATCTGAGTTTTTGAATGTACTTCACTCCCACCCCTTCTACTACTGAAATTCAACCGTCCTCCACACAGATCCAAGACCGCATATGCAATCATAGTAGCCTTACGGTCATAGTAAACAGTACGTTCCAAAAATATGTTCGCGTTTTCCAGTGAGAAAGAGCTTTCAATATTGCATCATTTTCCATTTGCCTACGTCGCATCCCGGTTTCCCCCACCTGCTTCTATTCGCCTCTCTGTAAATGCTAGTGGCTGGGCTGTCTTAGCTCTTTTCTGGGAACATTAATTTCTGTTAAGAATTGGACGTCTACGTACGTAATATTATATCTATAAAATTGTTTAAAATAACTTAAATAAAAGGGCCTCGTTAAGTAATTAACTGTCACATGATTTCCTCCCTTTCTACGACGCTGCGACGTAACCACTTGGACAGACAGTAGATAGCATGTCTGAGTAATTTTATCTTTTCGGATCGGGCATAAGTGAAGATTGAATTTACAGTACGTAAGGTCTCTTTTATAGAGTAGGTACAGAATTATTTCAACATGAGTTACTGATACGAAGTACGAACCTGGTAATTGGAATTACGTACAATAGTCTATAGTGCGATAATAACTTATACACATTAGAACTGAAGCCTGCATCGAAATGAACGACCACCATTTTCAAAAATGTGCTTAAATATCCATATTATGATTATTTTTCAATTTAACTTCATTCTCTAAAGTGTACGCTAATGTTCTGTAGACAGTAGGCCTATAATATACACTGCATAATGAATACCGTACTTCCGCATGGAAAGCTCAGTTCGTGATTAAAAAGACTCATTGTTAATACTGTACTGTATTTTGATTAAACAAAAACCTAATGAAAACTATCAAACTTTAAATCGCGATATTTCCTAGTTTACGTAAATGGATGAACTACTTTTCTTCCCTCCTATACCTAGTAAAGTGATTTCTTTGTATATTACGCCAGTAGCATCGAACTCCAGTCGTGGAAGGAGGTAGCAAGCGGTGTTTCCGGTTCTTAATCGTTGATCCAAAGGTATAGCCAGGTTAATATTAGAAATGTTAGTAAAAGTAAAATGATGTCCCTGTACAATGACTTTATTACAATCCGTCTTGAAAATTACAGTGCCGCCACCGATGGACCTTCCAATGTAAACAACTCTACGCAGAAGTCGATCATCCCCAATAGAAGTGGCGTAAGGCTGACGTCATATTTCCCCTACTTATGGGTTCTGCAGACCTGGACTAAACAAAAAAATAATTAAGGAATATTGTTGTCGTTCACAATAAAGTCTTAACGTAGATAATAAACAATGAAAAAGTATAACAGAAGACTAGCGGAATGGGTATGTGCGGGAACAGTTCAATTAAATTTGGGATATATGATATAGGCCTCTTCTTTTAAATAAATGCATATCATAGTTACGTTCATTCAGTTTACAATTCTATTGTAATTGTTTTCCAGATATTTTCCTTCAGTTGTACTTCTTTATATGAATTGTGCTCTTTTTTGTCGTAGGACATCTATGCTGTTGAATTAAAATCATCAACTTTTGTCAAATGACGTCATTTTCTCAGACGCAGATTCTTCATCCGTGATCGGCTGTAGGCGTCTGTCTATAATTAATTACACTAAAAATTATATATAGAAGCCTGGAGTTTACACGATCGTAAGTTGTCTACTCTTTTCCTGTAATTTTACGAGTAATTTATTTATTGTGAATGTCTTAATTAATAACATTTTCTGTGTAAGGTTTGAAGCTAACATTTCCATTTTGAATGACTTTCAACACTTGAAAATTGACAGAAACTGGTTTGTTAGACGAGAACGTGTAATAACTGTTCATCTTTTAAAACAATTATTCGCAGACATAGACACCATTCATCCTAAAAAATTCGCGAGGGGGAAAGTTTCAGTGGTTACAATTCCTTACCCTTTTATGTAACGGAATTCAACTCAGCAGAACACACATTCAGTTCTAACATTATTTAGAACAACAAAATACTTGTTTTCCAAGCTGTACAGTACTACAGTAGAGCGTCTCGTTTAGACACAGTGAAAACGTAAATAAAGTGCAGGTAACGTGTGGGGGGGAGGACGAGCCGTACGATAAACACGAGGGGTGCACAAAGTTTTAGTTACAACATTTATGGTGGAGCACTAATTGAAATTATATTTTCCAAAACACACAAAAAAGCAAAAGAACACAAATTTCATATCGTTATCATATACACATTTTAACAAACAAGCAACTGTAATGTTGAAATAATTCAGGTAAAATGCCTAAATAAATTGAACTTTGAGAAGGGATAATTACGTTTAGGAAATAGTGTTGCCACTTTAGACCAATAGACTGTAGTTCTGTTAATTCGGCCAGAGAAGATGGTAATTTTAAGGTAGTCATACAGAGAATGAAATTCATGACCGTAAAAAAATGCAGCTTGAAAGCAACATCGTATAAGTAGCAAATTTTGATTTGTTATATTGAATTATTTCAACGTTACAATTGCTTGTTTGTTAAAATGTGTATATGATAACGTTATGCAATTTGTGTTCTTTTGTTTTGTGTGCTTTCAGAAAATATAATTTAAATTAATCCTCCGCCATAAATGTTGTAACTAACACCTTGTGTGTCCCTCTAGTTTATCGTATGCTCGTCCTCCCCCACACATTATACTCTATTTTTTTTTTTCATGGAGTGCACTTTCATAGAAAGGACTTTGCCGACAGACCTTCTACTGCCCCCTACTAATTGGTTCTCATAAATAAATGTCTTCCTTACTGTGACGGAAATCTTGTCTTCTCCTGTCAGTAACCAATCACAACCCTTGTCCAGAAGAATTGACAGGCTCCCGTCAAATCCACGTGGAGGCAGAGTTGCTGCATCTTTTCCGAATTCCAAGAATCTCGTCAGTCTCATTTCGAGGGTCACCAGGATTGTGGCAACTGTGCAATGTTGGGACGAGGGGACAGGATGGAATTGTCAGAGGTGTTTGTGTAGGAAGTCATAAATCTGTAAGTGGGTGTTCAAAGGAGCCACCGAACTGCACTCCTTGAAATAAAATAGAGTATACCTGCACTTTGTTTAAGTTTGCACTGTGCCTAAAAGAGACGCTCTACTGTACATAGTGTTGGGTGTCTCAGGTTCGAACCTTATACACACAATGCGGCTACAAAACTTGTGCATAGAGGAGAGGGGTGGTGGTGTTCAGGGCACCTATCCGCCTGTCCGAGTCACAGCGTCGATATAAAATCGAGCAGATGATACAGTGTTGTTAGGAAAGCGATTTAAAATGGCACTCGAGTTTTATACACAATTTTGGATATTATTAACAGCAGCCTACCTGAGTTTTTTTATTGCAACGCTCTTTCATTGTACTGATGTGTATGTGTAAAATTATAACGTGTGTAAATGTAAGTTTTCAATGATTATATGTATGTATTTTTATTTCTGTGAACTATAAATAATAAATATCAAAATATCATGGTATAGATCTGTACTCGTCACAGTTTATGACAATTATTTTGTATCTATCTTGTATAAAAATAAAGAAAATAAAATGCAATATAATGTAAATTCTGAAAGTAGCAATAAAGTTATATATATATATATATATATATATATATATATATATATATATATATATATATATATATACACACACACACACAGAATGTTTCAAAAATACGGGGCATAATTTCAGGTATGTATTTCCCACATGTAGACAATCAAAATAGTTCATTACAACATGTGTCCGGAAATGCTTCATTTCCGAGTTATGGCCTTCACAACATTGAAATTCACCGGAACGTTTTTCTTTCCGCAGGTCGTTGTCATTACAGAAGATGTTCAAAATGTCCACCTCCTGCTTGAATACAGACCTCACATCGATGTCTCATTGACCTGCGAACATGATCCTAAACTCCAGGAGTATTGCGTATGTCCTCAGAACATGCCACAATTCGATTCCGAAGGGATTCCAAATCAGGCACCGGAGACGAATAAACCAATGATTTCAAATGACCCCACAAGTAGAAATCGAGAGGGTTCAGATCAGGTGAGCGTGGAGGCCAAGCAATTGGGCCACCTCTACCTATCCATCGATCAGGAAACCTTCGATCCAAGTACCGGCGAGCCGTACGGCTGAAGTGTGCAGGAGCGCCATCATGCAAGCAGTGAATGTGTTGACGATTGATCAGTGGTGTGTCTTCTAAAACATGAGGTATGGTGTTTTCCAGGAAGTTTGTGTACGCCTGTCTCGTAAGTCTGTTTACAAGTACATGGGGTCCAACTAATCGATCACCAATGATACCGGCCCACATGTTGAGGGAGAACCGCACCTGGTGATGAGATGGAACAGTTGCACGTGGGTTTTCATACGCCCATACATGCTGATTGTGGAAATTTGTTATGCCATCTCGTGTGAACTGTGCTTCATCTGTAAATAATACTAAGGCAGGAAAGTTCGGATTTACACCACACTGCTGCAAGAACCACTGACAGAACCTAACTCGTGCAGAGTAATCTGCTGGTGACAGGGCCTGTACACGTTGCAAATGATAAGGATACAATTGATACTCTTTCAACAGTCTCCAGACAGTCGTATGAGGAACATTGACTTGCAACGCCACCATTCGTGTGCTGATAGAAGGAGTCATGTTCACAGCCTCCAGAATCTCCTCCTGTACTCCTGGAGTTGTAGATCTTGGTCGTCCCCTTCCCAAACCAGGAGAGTTAAATTTTCCATACTCGCACAGACGGTAATGGAGACGTACAAATGTCTTCCGATCTGGACATTGTCGCTGTGGGTACCTCTCCTGGTACAAACGACGAGCCAGCGCAGCATTGCCGTCCGCCTTGCCGTACATGAAGTGTATCTCTGCCAGCTCTTGATTTGAATACATGTCGCACAGTCTAACGCCTACACAACACTGAATGTAACCTTCGCCTCGGAATGAACTGTCAGAATGCCCTATCAATGTCTCCTTTGACGGCAACGACCTGCGGAAAGAAAAACGTTCTGGTGAATTTCAATGTTGTGAAGGCCATAACTCGGAAATGAAGCATTTCCGGACACATGTTGTAATGAACTATTTTGACTGTCTACATGTGGGAAATACATACCTGAAATTATGCCCCGTATTTTTAAACACCCTGTATATATATTTTTTTTTCATGAAATTTTCCTTCGCTTCTTTCTTTCTTTCATTATTACTTCGATTTATCTCATACTAACACCGACATATTGCCATACGGTGAATGGGATATAATTGTAGGGATGAAAATGATATTATAGTAGTCCTAAACCACACAGACAAGATTTTACAAGAGAGCCTATTGAAGCTTTGGGGCCGTATTCATAGACATTCTTAGCGCGGGCTTCCGGTGGATGATCAGCGAAGTAACGTTTTTCGTATTCATGAACCAGTGTTAGCGATATGATATGATATGAATCCTGTACAAGTAACCAGTCGATAGTAGGGGCTAGTTTAGCACGCTCGTAGCGCTTGCTAGCGAAATGTCTATGAATAGCACCCTTGGAGTCCAATGCTATTAGATGCGGTATCATAATTTCTGCGGCGTATACTTACGTTTTTGTTGAGTATTTTTTAATAATATTTTACTAGCAGCTTCCTCATATACGTAGAACTGAACTCGCACATAAAATAATTTTTGTTGAAAGTGTGGCTTTGGACTATCTCGTTCTCACCCCTTCAATGTTTTACGACATTGCAGACAAGCTCACATTCGGGCCTCCCTGGTTAACCTGGCACAGGTCAAAAGCTGGGAACACAGCACAGCGTATGAGAAGGGACACACAGTTGGAACATCAATCTCTTCTGTTCGTTAAGTCAGGGATCAAACCACTAGTTTGAACGCGAAGACGCTTGCCGCTACTACTATCTATTTATCTATCACTAACTTTGGATAATAACAACACAAATGTACCGTATGTCTTTGTTACCCCAAATAATATTCACCCATAATTTGGAAATAAAGACGCAAATGTGTTTTCTGCTATTGTTGTCTTCACTTTGGCCAGCTGGCCTGAAGTGATGAAGACAGAATGGTATTTTGTGTCGTAATTGCTAAAATAGCAAACAGTTGATGTGAACAAATAAGCATGCAAATGTTCCAGGTGCCGTTTCAGCTCAGATTAATTTATTTTCTATTAGTAAAAAATGGCTTTTGTGTCGATGTATCACCGGAACTTTATTAGCAATTGTAATTTAATGTCTATATTCCATTTTACAAATTTGAAATATTTCAAAATTGAAGTTTTTAAAAATGAAATTTATAAAATTATTCATGATATATACTATTAACAAATGTGTGTATTTTTTTGACCTTTTATATCTGTCGACTATATGTCATGTTTTTATTGAATATCACTGGCTTCTGTTTGATTGTCTATATTAAATATGTCTTTTTTGTCTCTTTTTCTGTCTCTACTTTTTTTTTTGGTCTTGTGTGTTATTTATTGGTTTGAATTAAGTTACTTAATGTATTTAGTTAAACTGTCCTTGTAAATTTTATGTTATATTATTGGCTAAGACCACACCGTTCACGAGCCTAGCTCTTACGGTAGTGGCTAGAAACATTTTTGTTTTATAATTTTAATTTGTACTCACTAGCTAACTAGCTAGTAAAATAAAAAAAAAAGAAATATTGATAATAATACTTTATCTCCAGAACTGAATTTAGAATAAATAATAACTTCTCACAAAGAAAGAGAGACGTCTTCCTGCAAATCAGGTGATAATTCAAATCCAGACTACAATACAACACAATAATATAATCTAATTAATTAACATGAAAACGGAACTAATTTGGAAACTACAATTACTAATTACAAAAAAAAAAAATAATGAAATCTGTAAGTATGTGTGATGCATAAAGTTATGACCATGCTCTTGTTTTGCAGATACAACTTACCGTTACAATCGATTTAGTTCATCACCTATGGAACGGCGTGCATCAATGCTAGTGCGATTGGCACTAGAGAAAGACAGCGCTGATGTTTCTTCAGAAAGCTGTTTTTCTGTCGAACCGAGAGTTCTTCGTCAAGTAAAACCAAATGTGTGTACAAAAAAGTTATATATATATATAGTTACGTACTAATATTTTTCTTGTAATATACAGACTAGTTATAACATATTCCACAGATATAATATTCCTTCATACTCAACCAGTTCATGTAGATGATCATGATTAAGAAATCTTTGAGGAGGAGTATTTAAAAAGAAATAGAAATAAACCTGGAACAATTATTATTATAATCAGAATTTTTCAACAACAAAACTCTAGCCAGGCATCCCATGACTGCTATGACGGCGAATAAAATTATTTCAATGTTATTTGCTTAAATGTTTTAGAATATATTCTAATTTCTAAAATATTTGGTTCTAAAATATTCGCCGAGACAGCTGTCCGAAAGCAACATAGTGTTATCTCTGCGCCAGAAACAGATAACAGGATCAATGTTATGTAGGTAACTATATTCTTTTGACAATGTTGTGATTTTTTATAATAATTATCTCAAATAAATAACTTTTTCTAGTTGAGACAATAGATGAAAAAGCCTTTAAAATATATATAGTTGATCTATAAAAAAACTGATACTCAGAACTTTAAACTAAATACCAAGTTAACATGTGGATGTTGCGAACAAAATGGGACATTTCCACCGGGGGGGGGGGGAATTACGGTTTCGGTATGTTTAGAGAGACATCATTCTGAATACGTTACCGGTACCGTTTTAATTCCAACTCAGTCACTTCAATGAGAAACAGTATGGTAAAATCAGTTTCATCAATCAAAACCGGGTAATTCCATATCATACTAATGTCAATATTTCCATTGTCTTTTTTGTATCAAAAACAGACATTTACAACACTCTGTATGTGTTGCAATTACCAATCCATTCAAAAGCAGTCATTTCCACTTCTATGTGTAACAGTGATAATAGCCGCCCTGAGTGGCGCAGTTGGTATAGCGCTGTCCTTCTCTGCCCGAGGTTGCTGGTTCGATCCCGGCTCAGGTCGATGGCATTTAAGTGTGCTAAAATGCGACAGGCTCATGTCACGAGATTTAGTGGCATGTAAATGAAGTTCTGCGGAATAAAATTCCTGTCACACCGGCGACGCTGATATAACCTCGGCAGTTACGAGCGTCGTTAAAAAAACATAATTTAAATTTTTAAGAGTGATGATATCTTATTGCTAATTAAAATTATTAAAAAATATAATATATTCATTTTCCCATAACACAGTAGAATGAAAATGAAGGCTATCTTGGGAGATAAATTATTCAATTATTTTTTTCATGCAATTTGTATTCACATAGTTGAGCTAAATATGTTTTTCGTTAAAATTATTGCAAAAGTGTTACGGTAAGGTGATTATGTAGTAAGTCCCAGCCAGGCCATCATCGTCCCAAAATAGATGTCCCGGGCACATATTCTCCCGTTAGAGTGTAAAGGAACTCACAATATGCAAGTGATCAGATTTTTTTTTTCAAAATTTAATTAAAATATATGTATATATTTGGTAATGTAGGTCTATGTGCTCTGGACTCCTATTGCTGGAAGATTTCTGGCCGATGCTTTCTACATACTTACCTTGTAATATTATAGGCCTATTCGTTACTCCATGATACAGTCGATCTAACGCAGTTGATGTAAGTGACGTGTACCAGTATGTTTTACTGTTATAAATTTCAAACAGCTTTTTTCGACAAAAATTAAGTGAACATTTCCTCCACATTTCCAAATAGAACCGGACATTTCCAAAATATTTTTGTCCATAAAATGCACAGAAAATAACTGAAATCTTGATTATTGACATCATTAGAACGGACGTAACATGCACGACACATAAAATTATCGTTCACTTTGGGGTAAAGTGAAGGCTCGATACAGTTTTTTGTACTTTCCGAAAAGAAAAACACTATTTTTGAAATGACCGGTTTTGTTCACAATCTCCTCACGTTATCGTGTGTTTCTGCTTGCTAGAAAAATTTTATTTATAGGTAGTGTTAATCTATAGCTATTAAGGGAGATTTAACTTTAAAATATCTCAAACATTTTACAAAATTCAGGACTTGAATGAAGACTTTTCCGGAACAGATATTGATGAATTTAAGCCTTCATGATCGAATAGTAGTTCATTTCATCGTGTGAGAGTGAAAAGACAAAAAAAAATTCACTAGGTAAAAAGGTAAAAAGACAAAAAGGAAACCATAAGAACGGATGAAAACTAAAAGAAAGATGGCAAGAAACTCGATAGAGGTTTCAGGTATCAAAATGTTACAGATTACATACAGCTACAAAGTCTCTTACAAGGGTGTATTAATCACTACGAAAACAGGAATCGGTCGTGCTAACAAACAAAAAAGAATATAAGCCTAAACCAGGCTTATCGCAAAAATGTTCATCCAGGGGAGGAAAACAGATGTCCTACTGAAATTGATAAACATTAACATAACATCAAAGTATTACGACAATTTATACAATTTACTGTTTTGAATTCCTTTTTCATAAAATAAAAATTCCGTTTACAATAAATTAAGTTGTTTTAATTGAAAGTCGTCCTTCAATGTCTGTCGTAACTGAAATAAATAAAGAAATCGTAAGGTAACAATGACACAATTGAGGTGTATGCACATGCGCAGTGTGTTGTAAGTGAAACTTGCACGAAAAGGAAAATCGAGACTTTATTTGGCATCTGTACAAGACATCTTTAATTTAGTAATTTTTCTTTCATCTTTGATCCCGTTAAACATTAATTTAGGAAAATAATAATTATTAATATATGTGTAAATATTATGGCTCTGTGTGGAACATACATTTTAGAGCCGATAGCAGCAAGACCCACTCACACTGGTATTTACATTTGCTTCAAGGCGGATTCTTCCAGGGAGTTTCTCGTGAGCAGTAGTCAGTAGAATACAGTCATTATTGTGTGCAAACAAGCTTCGCTTTGGTTATGACTATACTTTCAATATAATTGTGCTTTTACAGTGGCTAGGGATCAAGACGATCTGAATTTTACAACTGTTTTTTTATAGCATGTTGTACTGATTAAGCACGGTGTACACCACGATCCAGACCACAATGACAACGATGGTTATGACTAGGAAGACTGTCTTAAGAGGATGCCAGGGACTCTCCAGAGGCCTGGGGTTGATGTACTTCTGGTACTCCTGCAGAGTCTTCTGGTATTGTTGATGGAGACGGAGGCACATTTCAGAGCAGCCCAGGGCTTCGCTTCCGTTGGCGGTCTCCGATACGTCCGTCTCCACAGTATTCTCGGTCTCCAACACGTCGATCTTCACAGTTTTTGCGGTCTTCGACACGTCCGTCTCCACAGTATTCTCGGTCTCCAACATGTCCGTCTCCACAGTACTCCCGGTCGCCAGAACATCCATCTCTATAGCACTCTCACTATCTCGCTCGAAGCCAGGGTTATCCATCTGCAACCAATTGGATCTTCTTTTATGACAAGTTCTATTTTAATAGAACGAATTATTAAGAAAACACATACACAACATACAGTAAATTAATCCCTTCCCACATTTTATTTCTATCGAGAAAAAAAATAATTGTTCAATATACAGTCATATAATTTATTAATTTCTCCCATGTCTAGAATATGTACTATAATATTATATATGTGGATGAATAATCAATAAATCGTTCTTACAGTAAATTGCTAGTTCTAACACAGTATTTTCCATGGTTGCATACGTTTACTTTAGAACTGTCTCTTGGACGAATAGTAAGATATGTCCAAAATAACAGAAGTTAGTACTTGAAGACATGCTATTTCAGTCTGTTATTTCCATTATGTCATTTCTTCATTTTTTCATTCTAATTTAACGTAGCAAGTGTCTAAATTTTAATTGGAGCCGTCACAAATATTTTTCAATATTCTTAAGTAACCAAACTTGCAGAAGTTATAAACAAGTATATATTAACTACATATGAGCAAGATTGAATATAAATCGTATTGTAAATTGCAAAAATTATTCCTTAATAATCATATTCCTGGTTTGGAAATAATTCCTTGCATACACACTAGGGTGGCCCTTAGTTATATGTGATTTTCTGTAGTTATTTGTTTTTCATCTCCCACCCCAGAATATTTTCCAAACCGCGGAAAAATTACTCCGTGTAAAATTTCATCTCAATCATATAATTTTAAAACGATCCCCAAAGGCTATAAAGTTTCAGATATTTTAATTTTCTGTGCAATTTTATGTAACTATTTTTCATTACTATTATTATTATTATTATTATTATTATTATTATTATTATTGTTATTATTACTACTACTACTACTACTACTACTACTACTACTACTACTACTACTATTGTTGCTATTATTATTATTATTATTATTATTATTATTATTATTATTATTATTAGAGGAGGAATGTTGAATCTCCTAAGGAATGTTTGCTGAAAATTAGTGTTGTGGGATTTAATCGATTAATCTAATCGATTAATCGATCAATTTCTGTTATACGATTAATCGATGAAAAATATTTAATCGAATAATCAAGTCGATTAAAATTAATCGGTTGTAGTTGATAATTTTATTTTATTTTATTGGGTTATTTTACGACGCTGTATCAACTTCTCAGGTTATTTAGCGTCTGAATGATATGAAGGTGAAATGAGTCCGGGGTCCAACACCGAAAGTTACCCAGCATTTGCTCGAATTGGGTTGAGGGAAAACCCCGGAAAAAAGCTCAACCAGGTAACTTGCCCTGACCGGGATTCGAACCCGGGCCACCTAGTTTCGCGGCCAGACGCGCTGACCGTTACTCCACAGGTGTGGACTGTAGTTGATATTAAAATTATTATTTCGTTAATACAAACTCATAGTAAAAATTCCGACAATATTTCTCTCTCGGAAATTGCTTACTTAAAAGTACAAGAGTACTGTTATTTTCTAACTGTAAACCAGATAATGTAGGGAAAATCTTTGCACAAACATTTGCGGACAATATGAGGACAGTGACCTAGTCTATCTCTATTGAAAGTTGAAACACAATGCGAAACCCTTATTAAGTTTTATGGTTTTTCAAGAAAACTTCCACCTTGTTGTCAGCTCATCTTCCTGGCTTATGAAATACATACATTTCTGGGATTCGTCCCCATCATCCCTTTTAAAATAGCCATGTCTACACTATGTCCAAGTGAGAGCGTAACTACCTTCTTCTCTTTTTATAACCTGGTAATTCGATTACAATAGGGGCCAGTCTTTTGTTTCAACCGCTTTAGTCTTGCAGTTTCTGTACTGAGGTTGTATATGAAGGTTCTGTGTTTAGTTTGATAAAGAAAAAAATCAGTTTTCTGTGGTTTGTTATATGAGAATTTGAGAGGTAAACTAGGTGAAACGTTTGAATTTAAATTGAACTATCGTGGAGAAGTGCTTGAGAGAAAAACAAATTTTCGTGTTTAGTGATGCAGGAAAAATTGTTACTAAACGTAGAGTGACACTTAAATCAGAGCATGTGAATGCATTCACACGTTTAAAATCATGGATGAACCAGTATTAACTAGGCGAGTCTTCATACTTTTTGTTATTTGTTTGTCTCAAAAATTCTCAGAGAAATTGACACAACAAATTATAAGCCTCATAATAAATATGTTAGTAAGTAATTAAAATAGTTGTTTTGTAATATATCGATACAATATATACAGATATACAACATTAATTATTTAATAGTTATGCTTATCACCGAACACAAGTTAAATTTATCAATAATTTTATATTACAGTATATTAAAACATTTTTAAACTCGATCAAAACTCGATTAATCTATAGATTAATCAATTAAATTCAAACAGTTATTCGATTAAATATTTTGATTGATCAACAGCACTACTGAAAATATGTTACACTTATTTCGTCAGTTTGCCATCACATACAAGCATAGAAGAAAAAGTGCAGGCCCTGTTTCGATATAAATTCAAGTAACACTGGTCGAATAAATGGTGCTTGTAAGAATATTGAGAAAATGTTTGATCGTGATTTACTTTACTTTCCATGCCGACATCACATGTTTGAATTAGACTTACGAAGTTGTTTTAATGCAGTAATGGGTCCAACATCCGGCCTAGATATGAACTTGTTTAACTTAACTCCAAAACATTTCTCTTTAACCTATTAGTTAAAAAAATCTCAGTTGAAGTTTCAACTTAAGCGTAAGAATAAAGAAAGTAACATATTATAAAGCCCTTGACATTATGGGGGGTGTTTTCCACATGTTATTGCGGACCTGGTGAATATTATTTAAAAATCGAATACTATTCATTTCTCATAAGATAAATACGCTGTCATTATTGAAATATTGGGCTTGGGATTTGAGCTTTAGATTTACGCTTGGAAAATCTTAATTAGATATTTATTGTCGATTACGAGACAATGGTAGCACTGCTCCTTGATTTTGATTAGAGATGTAGGAACTCCTGTAAGTGTATTGCAGGGGCTGACAGATTTAAGTCTACTTCCCAATTAGAAAAACCACGCTAAGAATTTTACCGCCCATTGAAATGCACCGCCTTCTAACGGTTTCGAACCCGCGGAACCCGGATTCAACGCCTATGACAGTAACTGTTCTACCATTTAAACTCTAGGGATATAGGTGGAGATGTCAGATTTTCGTAATCATAATAAATGTGGAATGTGCCCAAAATGCAGTCAGAATAAATAATTTTATGTTTAAAAGCCTATTAAGTATAGTCTAGTCTTGTACTTACTTACAAATGGCTTTTAAGAAACCCGAAGGTTCATTGCCGCCCTCACATATGCCCGCCAGCGGTCCCTATCTCTATCATCATAACCCACCTCCCTCAAATCCATTTTAATAATATCCTCCCATCTACGTCTCGGCCTCCCTAAAGATCTTTTTCCCTCCGGTCTCCCAACTAACACTCTATATGCATTTCTGGATTCGCCCATACCTTCTACATGCCCTGCCCATCTCAAACGTCTGGATTTAATAGTCTAGTCTTGCAGTTTTTAAATCCACGACAAAATGCGAAAGTAAGTATAAAATACAAATCGTACATGGTTTTGCGAAATAAGAGCAAAATTACACATCATGAGGCATTCTTGTCTTTCTGTAAAAAAAATCAAATACTTCTTTTTTTCTGTAAACAAACTTTTCAGTCCAACAGCGGCTCGTCGGATCAGTATACGTACCATAAACTGTAATAAAAAAAGTGTTGACTACTAAAGCAAGAAATTCATATTCTATTCCCGTAGACTCAGACAATTTTATGTGATTATGATTATTTTTATAAGCATTTACTAACCAGTACTAGAGACAATTCAGATGTTGATTGCCTACATATGTTATTGGCGGTACAAATAAGATGGCAACTCTTAGTCTATGCAGCTAATCTGTCCACCTGATCACATACCAATAGCGTTAGTGCTGAATGATTTTCAGTAAGTTAAATGCAATTGTCACAGATAGGCGAAACAGACTAAAAGGAGAGAAACGTTGAAATTTGTTCCATTTTAAATTTTGAACGAGTGCCTTTAAATGAATACTGGTTTTATTTTAAATGCATAACCTATAGGTCTCTCCGTGCCAGGAGGTACGCCTACATATTTTTGGAATGTTTCTTAATATTCACCATTTCACTGTAATTTCAGATATTCCTTTAGTTATTTATTATTTTAAAAAAAATGTCTGGAAAATACAGGAAATACCCCATTTAACACATTGATGGCATTGAATTTTTACCGAAAAGTGTTACATAGAAAATGCTCCATCTTGAATGCTGCAAAATGCTAAAGTTTTAACATTAATTATATAAAATACTATATCTGTTTTTAAAGTGGCAAATTTATTATTTTAATTTGCCAAAATCTACCATCAATAGATGAAAGCTAATCACTCGATTTTTAATCTGAAATTGAATTAATTTAGAATAAATTCTTCAATACAGTTGTACGATACGTTTATTCACATGCAGTCGCATAGTAATAGTAGTAGTAGTAGTAATAATAATAATAATAATAATAATAATAATAATAATAA
Organism: Periplaneta americana; assembly: GCF_040183065.1. Taxonomy (NCBI): domain Eukaryota; kingdom Metazoa; phylum Arthropoda; class Insecta; order Blattodea; family Blattidae; genus Periplaneta; species Periplaneta americana. The sequence continues at coordinate 77,099,181 of NC_091126.1, forward strand.
TGATGATGATGATGATGATGATGATGATGAGTAATTTAGTATTTGTTAGTTCAGTATATCTACCAAACATGAACAACATAGAACACGTAAGAATCTTTAAGAATAAATTTAGAAGCCATTCTGCAAGCCAGTATTTTAAATGTAAGCCTATTTTTATACTTTTAATGTTTCGAATTTGTACTTTGGGTAAAATAGAAGTAATAATTATATTTGAAAGTCTCTCGTGGAAAAGATAAAATGCCATACCATTCTCAATTACTGTGCGAGATAATTAAGTTTATCGAAGTGAATATTTCAGTTACACAATATTATTGGCCTTAAAAATTTGTTACTTTCACAGCAAAAAATTTCAAACACTTCATAACTTCAAACTACACAATGTTTAATAGTAATGAAACACTTATTAACTTATACCAGTACTGCGGCCAAGGAATTAATGGGTTATTGTAATATATCGTGCTACAAGACTACAAATAAAAATTTTGAAATATCATTTTGTACGATAAATTATCGTACAAATTTCTTATCTGATACACGTTTATGAGGTAAACAGAACAAAATAATTTACACTCGATTATGCAAGCAAATTAACATACAAAACTAATATAGCAGTAGTATTTTATAACAATGGCCATGGAGACATGAATCACGAGTCACAGAATTTGAGATTCTTCGGTCACTTTTAATTAAAAATTGTCGCTAACAAAAATCTAATGTTCAGAATATTTCCACACATATAAGCAATTATTAGTTCTTGTTTGTTCTAGGCCTAGGTTATACACACGAATTTGCTATATTCTCTGAATCAGTAATTTCCTTGGCCCTCAAGAAGAAAAGTGTGAAGTTCTTAATTGTTATAATATATGTCTGTTCTCTGTGTTGGCGACAAACGATAGCGTAGTGGTTAAAGTGATGCGCTACAAAGCCGAAGGTGTCATGGAATTTACAATTTGACACAGCCTAATACAACCGACTGCATTATGGCCTTGGGGTCGACACATCCAAAAAGAGAAATCAGTAATAACGGGCTTTCCTGCGTGAGGGAGGGTAGAAGGTGCAAACACGTGGAACAGACATGGTATCTCTACTCCTACTAACGTTGATTATCCGCAAAAGTGGGACCCTAATAGCAATAATATCATTTCCCCTTTTTACTATTTGCTCTAAATTTGAAAAGTTGCACAAAATGAAAATTGCAATAACCTCAATGAATAAAGAGAAACAACACCGTTTCTCTAGACAGGCCTATTCAATACTATAGCTTGCAGTTGAGAAAGGGTTGTGGTAATTCTCCAGAAAAACTACACCCAAGAATGAAAAAAATATACATATATATTTTCTTTAACTGACTTCTGTGAGATATATAATTTAGTGGTAAACACATGGTTTAGTCACAGTCTAGTACATATAGTCACGAAGCTTGATGTGATTTTTTTTTTGCATTTCTCGCGATGCAATAATTCAGGCTCTTAGCAACTGATAGTACTAGGAGCAATAGACTGTGCGATAGTGGCGATCCTAGTGGCTAGCAAATTAAGTTCAACTGTAATTGGATGCATATTCCCTACGTATTGAGCTTCGTGACTGTATGTACACTGACGTTCAAAGGTAGAGCTGAGACGAGATGTTGTGGCACCAACATGCGCGAAGTTTTAAATTGCCGACCAGCAGGGTAGAGGAGTGGGGGTTGTTTGGGTTACGGTTCTCAAGCTCAGAGCGGCAGGCATATCCGTTTCATCTCTTTCCAAAAACATTCGTCTTATCTTAGTAGCACTACTTTCCTACTCAAGAGTCCGAAGGTACCTAATGGAATGACGCCCGCTATTCCATCTTTATATTCTTATTCTCTGTCCGAATCAGACGACTGATCTGTGCTGGAATCAGATGTCCCTAAGTCTATGGAAATGCTCTCCAAAATACGTCCATCACGTGCTCAATTTCAATGTAATTGTTCTCTACTTTCTTCACATAATCATACACTGATATCCATTTTTGGAAGAAGCGATTGCAGAGTCGGCCTCTGCTTATGCGTAGCGTAGAAAATATAGATGAGTCTTCTTATGACTTCCTCATCAAAACTGTCTACAGCTGCAACAATCTTCTTCTTCGGCTGTGATTTTTCCGGACTGGAGAAAGAATCTGCTGTTCCTGCCTCAATATTCTTTCCTGATTCTTGCCAAAGTTTGCTTTGAAATACCATTGGCAGCCAGTACTCTTGCACACACGCTTTTCAATGGAATTGGCATTTCATTTACAACCTCTTCTGACATGAATTTCCATACATTGCATGCTATTTCATGTCCTTGACTATGAACTACTCTATGATTTCACACCTTAGACAATGCCATAATGAGTGCGCTCAGAAGGACAATGTTTTCAGTATTAGCAATAGCGGTAGTAGCAGAACGATCTGAACACTCGGAATGCTACTAACCAACTAACCCAACACCCCTCCAGTTGAGTGTGAGGGCGAGTCCAAGCAAACGAGCTAAAATACGTCCCTCGCGCCGGTGCCATGACTACTCGTCCGGGCTCTATCCGACCTACGATTTTATGATCTTGTAAGTGAACTTTCCAACCTCGGGATAAGTCAGAACCAAAGATATAAAAAAATTGACAAACTTTGTACCAGTTCTGCTAGTTCTCAATAGGTGGCACCATTAATGGGGCAGTTAACAAGTCAGAGAAAATGATTATGTAGATTAAGCATTAATTATTATCACAATTGACATATCAACGGTTTCCAGCTAAACCCAGTGTTGTTTTACAATCAGTTGAGTGGGATGAAAAATTGAATTCCATAATGCGGAAGTATTTATCTACAATTGGGAAGAGTAACTATTATCTTCGCCATCTATTCATAGAAACAATAACAAAAGAATCCACGTTTACACCAACAAATTATTATCGATCACTATTGATTAGTCGGATCAGATATCTTTGAACGTCAGTGTACTAGACTGTGGTTTAGTTTGCATCCACAAATATTTAAAAAATGAAAATGTTTAACACTTACCTGTATAGCTATTCTAATGCCCTGTTGTTGTAACCCCCATCTGTTACTAATTGAACACATAACATATGAAAGGTCCAGGACGAATTATTGGCAAATGATCCGTTTCCCCAATATTGCGCCCTCGACCTCTAGAACGTTATATGGATAAAAAGTATCGAGTTGGGCTGGCAAGGGGGCTTCAACAGTACATTAATAATACAATGTAAAGCGCCCAATGGGCACGATATTAAAGACTAGTAGGTAAAGCGTTCTGGGTGAACCCCACACTAGTCCATTATTCTCCGTTTACAGCTAGACAGAACTGAACCAGAGATACTGTTCTCTTGTTGCACTCCAAAGCATGGTACGTATCACACTGATTGTTACACTCATGGCTGGGCTGATGGAAGAACTTCGGTGGTGAAATCCATGAATCACAAATCTTGTTACAATGTGTCTGAGCTCGTACTCTGCTCGCATCCATTCTCTATTTAGCATGGCATCCGTGTTGTAGAAACTGTCGCTAATAGACTCTCTCTTCCTTCTCAGCTCCCGTAGTAGTTCTTCGCATGCTGGTGTGGATGGCAAGAGCAATTGTAGTCTGAGGTTTTCTATCAGGAAAGTTTCTCTTGCCAGTACATACACGTACCGAGATAAAGCGAATTTTGATACCCATAGCACCCTCTTCAAGAACCTAGGCTTCAAACTTTCGAGCTCCCGTAGCTGTTTGCAGGATAAGTACTCCCATATGACCTCTAGTCCATATGTTAGAGCGGGTACAACTTTGACCCGGAAAAGTTTCATTGCTGACTCTACTGACATTTTTTGTAGTTCCCTGATGTCGTTTATATTTCTGAGCGCGACTGCTAGACTCTCCTGTAGATGGATCGTGAATGCTGTCCCGGTGACTTGCATAGTGATTCCTAGATATCTGAATTGCCGCTTCGGCGTTAGCATTTGTCCGCCACAGACGATGTAGTCATCCTTGCTCAGCCGTCCTCTTCTGAATACCATTAATTCTGTTTTTAGGACGTTCAACACCAGTTCGTTCTCCTCTGCCCATTGTTTGATGAGATTTGTTCCTTTCTGCAGGTCTGTTAAGCTATCCGCCGCTAGTGCCATATCATCTGCATATATGTACACTGAGAGGTTCTGCACTTCTTCCTTTAACTTGTTGGCGATATCATGCGTCAGTATATTGAAGAGTATCTGACTCAGAGGGTCCTCTTGGAGCACTCCAATTGTTTGGCTGATCCACTCCGATTGGGTGATTCCATCGTGTATCTGAACTTGGTTATCCGCTAGGATGTTCGACAGTAGCCTCGTCACGTCAGATTTTCCGATGAGGTTTTCCAGTTTCACCATGAGTTTCCTTCTGTTGACCGTGTCAAAAGCTTTCGTGTAGTCAATGAATTGAACGTACTTTCTCCCACCGGCAGTTAGCTTTTCTTGTATCTTCTTTAGGAGACGTTCAGCGGCCATCAGGGTTGATCTGCCCTTCTGGAACTCGAACTGATCTTACGGTAGCAGATGCTCCGCCTGAGAATCCATTCTCTGGGTTAGTAGCTTGGTAAGTAGTTTGCAAGCCGCCGATTCTAGGGCAATCCCTCTATATGACTCCGGCCTGCTCACAGCAACTTTACCCTTGTACAGCAGTTTGATAATTGACTTGCGCCACATGCTGGGTATGGTGCCCATCTCTAAGCACTTGTTAATAAGCTTTGTCCATATATGTTCGAGAAACGACAGCGAAATTATTAAGTGTTCGTTGTATAGTCCGTCTATGCCAGGGGCCCTGTTTTTCATGCCTTACTTCCTTGTTGGTGAAGGGCGTAGTGTGCTGTACCCCAGTTTTTTCCTTCAGCTCCGGTCTGGTCTCTTTGGACATTGGAACCTCTCTCATATGTTTTTCCCATATTTCCATCGGGATATCGGCTGGAAAACGAGGCTGTCTTGGTCTAAGGGCTTTATATGGGTCCTTCTCTATTTCAACAGATTGTGCATCTGGCGTGCAGTTTCTCCTCCTCCCTGTCCGTCATATGAATCACCATGGACGTGATCGTTGTCGTCTGCTTTTTTGTTCCGCTCTGCACCATCCGATGACAGGAGGTGCTGGACATTACAAGCAGCTTCGCGCGTTGGGTCGACAGATGTCGCCACCTGTCCCTTCGGTCTGTTGTCTTCTCCGCCCTGCTTGTCTCTTATCCTGCTCGCTATAACCTCGCAGTGTAACTCCGTCTTTTCAATAATTTTATCATCTGCTACAATTTTCATTGTTTCAAAACAGTATCTGATCTCGCTTACCGCCTGCAGTATGGCGTCCTTCATGTCTCTCTTCAGATATCCGCCTCTTTCCGGACATTTGTCAAACTTTCGAGAGCACGCTCGAGTCGCTCAACAACAATTTCCGCCATCTTTTTTCGATTTTCACATTACACTAGAATGTCCAAATATGAATAAAATGATTTTTATGTTGAAAAGTATTTGTGATTGCAAACTAAAACCAAGCAATAAGCACTACTTACATTTCACAGAAGTCAGTGAAGCAAAAGAAAATGCATTTCTTTAGTGTACCTTTTCTAGAGATTTACCTCGATTTTTCCTCTCTACTTATACTTGACACCAGGTTGAGCACAAATTGCTGTATATTACAACGTCATGGTTCTGGAGATCACACTATACAGTCAGGGGTATAATAGGCCAATTTTTACATTAAATTTACAATTTAAAGAAACCCTTGGGCATTAAAAGAAATAATCTACGCCCTAACTAGGCTATATGGCTGTATTTTGCGAATTTCCAATACTACTTACTGCAAATAAGGAAAAATGTCACGCAAGAAATAAAATTGAGGGTAGCATATTTTCTGTATCGTCAGTACCGGTACGGTTTCCACTACATTTCGGGCTTTTTAGAGTAAAAAATAACCGTCTTTTACATTACCTTGAAGCTATATAGTAACAGAAATTAGTCCACTTTGATATGAAAATTAGCTATAAGCCTGAATCACTACAGATGTGAAGCATTCTATCTCTTTGATACAGCTATGCACCTACATAATAGTGAACAGTTTCAGCTAATTTAAGACGATAGGAAAGCACTTCATAGGCCTACATAGGTAGACTATATATAGGCTATGTACATACACTACATACATACATGCATGCATGCATGCATACGTGCATAAATCAATGCATACCCACACACATACACACATACATACACTCACACATACAAAGAATTCGCTCCTTTGTGCTAGAAATCGAAAAAAGTATTTTTGACACTAAAATTCAGCTGAACACAGTACAAACTCATTATGTACAATATTTCCCATATTTGGCTAAACTCCAGAACATGGATTGCACCCTTCCCCTCTACCCCCACCGCACCTACCATGCAACTAGCTACTTTCCTTGCAGACTCCTCCCTCTCTCGCGTTCTCACGCTTCATCTCGCTCCGTCCGAGACACGCGCCACCTCGAAACACCATGGCGGCCACTGACGATCTCCGTAAACATCGCGCCGATGATCCGACGTGTAACACATGATGAAAAAAGCGGGGTATCGGGGCTACAAGCCCCGATTATGATCCGACGTGTAGCACATGATGAAAAAAGCGGGGTATCGGGGCTGCAAGCCCCGATGATGATCCGACGTGTAGCACATGATGAAAAAAGCGGGGTATCGGGGCTGCAAGCCCCGATGATGATCCGACGTGTAGCACATGATGAAAAAAGCGGGGTATCGGGGCTGCAAGCCCCGATGATGATCCGACGTGTAGCACATGACGAAAAAAGCGGGGTGTCGGGGCTGCAAGCCCTGACGAGGGGTGTCGGACACTGAAAAGTGCCTTTTGGAAAACATGATGCGCATTTGACAACCCATCACCAGTATCTGTGCGCGAAGTTAATTTCATGTCGCCACCACATTTAGGGCAAGTGTACGTACTTGCTAATAACCCTTTCTGCTGCAAAAACCGTATCAAATTACTGATATCGCTCCTAAAGTTATGCACGGCGAAAATATCGACGAACGATTCCATGTTCCTGGTAGAGTAACACAGTCGCACATCCAACCCTTTCGCACGTCGGCACAAAACTGTCGCCACGCCAAGATGTCCAGCGCATAGACAAATAACAGCGTCACCTGTTAATTTCGCCACCCCTTCTTTCTCTGATTGGCTTTTCGTGGCTTAAGTCCCGTTAACTCAACGCTCCTTTACTCACTCACCCGCCCGCCCGCCCGCCATCTAGTCGCATGAATTTACATTAATTTATGCACTTAAAATACAACTTAAAATCGCTTCATTATAACATATATATCCCTCAACATTATTACAAGCGAAAAAATATTGCTTTCATGATGATTTATCTTAAATACCATCACGTCTACACATTAATTTATTCTTGATGATTGACGCTTGCAACCCGCATGTTTGCAATTTTTTCTTCTTCGTGAAAATATATACGAGTTCCGAATTTTTTCTACCAAGAACACGTGTTCTCCAGAGAGACTACTGAGGATTCCGGCTGCTGAGGGCTGAGGGCTGAGGACTAGAGGATTCGACAATGAAGATGAACACATGAAGAAGAATAACAACATATACAACAAGGACATTGAAGAACAGAATACCACCCCATGAAGAAATGAAGAGAGAGAGAAAGGAAAAGAGGAGAGAGAGAGAGAAGACAGGAGGGAAAGGAAGAGGGAAATTACCCTCCAGCAGGTAATTTTTTCCATTCACAGCTTATGTTGGCATGCCCCCCACCCTTCATTACCCATAATTCCCACCGGCCCCTAGTGACTTGGGGAGGGGATGGAAGGTGCAATCCATGTTCTAAAATTTTCCCCAGTATTTGTAGTATTGAAAAGCGTTATCTGTGCAAGATACGCGGCAGAGTTGCAACAAAGAAAGCCACAATTAATCATGGCGTCTTAAAAATTACTTACATTGAAAAGGTCAACAGCTGCTGATATTTCTGGACAGCGGTGTGCAGAATGTTGCGTACAGGTACAGAATGTTGAATTCACCTGAAAATATTTCAAATATGAATTAAACTTTGCACTTATTTTACCCATACGCAGACGTAGAACTTCTTGCTATGGCGTCATTCGCGATCCGTCACGTTTACGGATCTAAAAATCACAAGTGTCAAGTTATGTATCTTTTGTACTATTCTAAATGATTTAGAATAATGCAAAAGAAACATAACACTTGTGAACAATAAAATTACTGTTCACAATGCAATAAAATTATTGTCCAAGATATTAAGTGAGCTAGTATTCCCCGAAACACAGCGAATAAGTTATACTCACACGGATCAAGTGAAAGAAAACGGTAGACCACCTATCGCGACACCAGACTTGAACAAAATGGCTGATTTCACCGCTGCACAGCGAGGCTACAACGTAGCTACTTTAATCTGATTGGCTGAAATAAAATATAGCGATCTGCCTTAGAGCGATTGATTCAAATGAAATGACGTGTGGCAGAGCCATCTTCAGTTACAAGCCGGAGTATGGGTAGATTTGGCAACGCAGAGTGGAGGCGGGCGGAGGCGAAATAAAGGCATGACGTTTGACGTTTTAGTGTTTTGATTTCGTTGTCACATGTACGTTTTCGACGTTAATTGATACAAAAGTAACAAGGGAAGGATTTCGGCTCGAACAGAAATTTCGTATCCAAAATTTGTATACAGGCCCATCTTTACATCTCTGTAAAGCTCCCAAATGCATTCGTTTGTGTAATGTGTGGTTTGTCTGTTAGAGCACTGTACAAGTTGAGGGGTGGGGAGAGTACTGCACAAGTTAAGGGGATGGGACACCTTACCCGTAATCCTAGCCTAGCCTAGAAGCTAGTGCGAGTGGTAAAATATCTAAAGCCCATTTAAGAACATTATTCTCCAACATTGTCTGAAAATATTGCAGCTAATCAAAAGTATGTACTGTTGTGTTAGTCACTTAATGCGCACAAGGACGCAACCTTAGTACATGAATCTTTCCAAGGCTAGAACATGGAAGGTATGATCATTCCACCTAAAAAACCTAAATATATCCAGCCTCTGAATATCTATTTCCTTAGACAATACAAAATACAGACTCGGAGGATAACACATTACATAAGGACTCTTGCTGAGAATCCAGAACTTAACTTTGGAAATCGAGTGTTTATAATGAAAATGCACTCTGTTATTCATAACCAGTTGTCTGCTCCAGTATATCGCCCCATGCTTCAGTATTCCTGACAGTCAGTTGGTTACGTGAATCCTGAACAAGTCTCGGACTTGAAAAATGTAATTCAGGTGGTATTTGATTTTTCAGCACTGGAATGTGATTCAGAAGATTGTTCAGGTGTTGCTTCTGTGTTTTGTGATTATTGCTCTGCTGCATGCTGTTTCATGCATTTTATAGAGAATCCTCACGTACATTTTTAAAGAAGTGTATTGACCAATACCAACCAAACGGAGAGTTACACAAATGAATGCTTTTAAGGTCTTCATCACCATTGTGAGGTAAGCGTCTGTACAAATTTTTAACCAAAAATTCCTGTTCGAGCCGAAACCCTTCCCTTGTAAGTGCATATGATCAAGATTCAGTGTATTGATGTACGTAATTTATTACGGAATCCGAAATGGTATTTTATTTGAGTTTCAGAATACCGCGTAACTACTTGCATACAGCCAATTATAACTTAAAAAAATTAAAAGCATACGTGTTTTTATTGATGATACATGGGAAAATAAATAAACACTTAAAGAAATGTTACTTGTACCAAAAATAAATAAAACAACGATGTACTTTCGAAATACCCTATTCCAATCAATTAACTATTATGTGGGTAGTAAATTGACAAAGTTTTGCCGCTTTATTTTGTTTCACCTCTGACGTGAAAGGTCTAGGATATCATATAGGCCTACATTTTAATTTCATGTGATTATCTGTCGTGCTTTTCTATAAATATTTCAGATGCCCAGGAAGGCAGTTTTAGTTTGAACCTCGCCAGTCACCATAACAATACTGTAATCCTAAATTATTTGTTACAAATTTTCTAAAACATAATTTTAAATAGGCCAAGGCCAAGTATAAAGATCTATGAAAAATGAAGAAACATACCTTCAACATAATACGTAACAAAACACATCATTATCTATTAAGTATGTGCCAATTAGCGTAAACTCGGTGAACTTTAAATCCTGTAAATATGAAGTGAAAAGAAACATGTTTATAACTAATTTATTACAAAAGAAATAATATTAATAAACAAACCTTCGAAACCAACAAAGTGAGTGTATGCATCTACAAATATAGACAGTTCTGACGTATAGCAGGCAATCCGAATCTTCAACAAAACTGCAACATTTATGGGATCAGAAAGCAGCTGTTTACAATGAACTTGAAAATCAACGGCGTAACTTTATTGATATAGCAGGCGTGACCCAACAATTTGGTTAGAATTCTGATACACCACAAACCACAAGTAAGACTATAAAAATGTAGTTTATACAATAATTAATATTTAGAAGAATTGTCAATCATTTTGTCATTAATAATAACCGTAAAAATTACCAAAGACTGCAGCCATATTTTCATTTATTGTCTTGCTTTTATCGCCAACAGGCACTTAGTTCATAATGCATCAACAATTAACTTTGGTACGAACATAATTCCATCGACACACACTTATATTGTAACATTAATTTACATTGAAAATCGGCATTAGCACAAACACGTGTTCTGGATAGTAGGCCTCCGGTTGACAGTTAATTACAGTGTTGCCGACGTATGGCTCCGGCTTGTAACTGAAGAAGGCTCTGCGTGTGGGCGTTAGAACTTCCTGCACGAATTCTGAGAAAGAGTAGGCTTTGGAATCTTTCATTTTCTACTGCAGAAGAATAATTGTCTTCAAATATTATTATTATTATTATTATTATTATTATTATTATTATTATTATTATTATTATTATTATTATTATTATTATTATCACTGAACTCGAATATCTATGTAAAAGCATATTCTATTCCTAGCCATTTAGATGGTCAGGAAATATAAATATAAATTAATCACCATATTAAGGGTATTAATTATGTTTCATTTTTTATTTAACATACCTGTACATATTTCGACAATTTTTACGTATCCCACACGATTTTACATGAAACTACATACGAGGGTCACATCATAAGTCATGGCAACTATACTATATCAGCCAATAAAACTGCAGGAATAGAAATTCTCTATATACGATTAAAGGTCACTGGAATGTGCTTCGAAATGCTAGTACCAAATTGGACCCGAGTACAGGAGGCAATGAGTAAGGGAAATTCGAAAATTCGTAAAGAGAAAGCATTATTTTATTATGCACAAAAGAAAACTAAGTAGGTCTACATTACTCACAGCTAACACCCTTCAAAATAAACCCCCAAGGCCTCCACACATCTTTGCTGACGGTGATGCAGGCGTTGAATATCATCGTCTGTGTGCGATTCGTCTATATCAGCGGTGGCGAAAATGTAATCGTGCGCCGAGCCACTGTGTAACCTGCAACGTGCATAGCACTTATGGAGGGAGGCGGACACCCGAAGGGGAAGTGAAGCAACTGTCTGACTTATTAACGGATTTTCATTTTCCTTACGTCAAGAACTTAAATATAATTTTACATAGTACAAGGCTACAAACTAATGTTTAGTACGTGTAACGAAGAAAGAAATGAACAATAAATGAACAATATCACAACCTAAAATTAACTGTCTTCAGAATGTCTCTGCGACAAAGTTTCAAAATCAGGAATTATGTCACTTACTGCCAGTGGTAGTTGATCACGAAAGTATTTGTCTGTCAGTCGTGATCTATATTTGGTTTTTACTATTTTAATTGTTGAAAATAATTTTTCACAAACGTAAGTTGTAGCGAACATGGCTTCAGCAGAGCAAGCGAAAGAACGAAGCTTCGGATATTTATTTTTTGGCAAAGATTTGAAAGTTCAACATTTTTCAAGACCTTATATCTAGCTTTCATTTGACATCACATAGTAAATGAGTGAGTTCAAATTGAATAGCTAACCGCATTATTCGTACATCTGCTGAAAAAGGGTCGTCGTATAGAGATGATGATGATGATGATGATGATGATGATGATGATGATAACATTAACACTTAACCTTTTATGTTTCATGAGTGACACGTAGTATAATTCCGTTTTATGTTATACAACCGTTTTCCTCGTAATACTTGTGAACAAATCATACATTTAATATTCTCATCATATTGACAGCAAAAAAATGCGTCCTCCCATCCTACTTGGAACTTTCGTACATGGTTTTGAGAGAGACATATGCCACTCGCAGGTCAGAGACAAATACAAATGGAACGGAGTTTGACTCCAGTGAGTGAGAGGGTGGGGGTTGGCGGAGGTTAGAAGCAAGCGAAATGCGCAGCTATCACTGCGGGCCACAATGTCTCGCGAGTCACGTTCTCGCCACGGCTGGTCTATATGTACTGTACCACCTCTCGTCGAAACGCTGTTAAGATATCCTCCCTGTCTGCAAACCGCTTCCGGCGCAGCGGCTTCCACCCAACGTGCAACGTGCAACGCACTATCACCCAATGGTTCTCGTAGCTCAGAATGACACCGACGAGCATTTCTGTCACGAAGAACTGCAATTTTCACCTATGAACGCTGTTAAACTTTACTTACATCCATCTTGGAGCACAACCTCTAGCATAACTAACTTTTGCGTGTGCTGTCATCTAGCCACCAATGTACACAGACGCAATCTGATGATGACATCCCGTACAGTGTACAACAGATTTTCAATCGTATATATTGAACTAACCACATTTTCGCTTATTAGAAAGGTATAACATTTTTGCCACGAATTATGAAATGATCCACGTATTTTGTGCTTTTCGAATGCTTTTGTATATTAATTAAACACTTTTGTATTACTATACACTGTTTCGGTGAATATAACAGCCAAAATGAATGTACCAATGAAATATGTAATACAGCAAAGAGACAAGAGTAAAATCCTTCCAGCTCTGGAAAGAAGCCTCACATGAACAATGCAGTTTGTATTTTTACGAGCTACAAAAAGAGTGATCGGTTCACGGCATCTATCTACATAGCAAATTGCAATCAGTATATTTTTTAGTATCACAGGGTGTTTGAGAAATGCTGTTAATAAAAAAGAAGCCGTTTACCGTTTATCCGAAACAAAGGGGCCGTTAAGAATAATTTTTTCGGATAATCCTTGGTTACTATTTTCGGTAGTCTACTAACAATTACTGTTTAACATCTACGGCAGTGATCGCCAAAAGCTGTGTCGCGACACATGCCCCTGCCTTCACTCAAGCGTAACCATGGCATCTTATCCCACCCTCTGTTTACAGCCTTCATTTCGACATAAGTAAAGACACTTATCAGCAGCGGACGAACACATGTAATGTTACAAGTGTGTAGGATAATATGTTTCGATGTCTTTTCGAAAACAGATAAGTAAAAACTTAATTTTAAGGAGCATGGTAGGAAAAGTATTTATTTTGTGCAGACAGTAAAAATATGAGATACTTAATTTGTTGTAAAATGTTAAATGGCGTATAAAAGAACAATGTACGTTGTTATTATTCTCCTTGTTTTGAAGACTACCACGCCCTTACCTGTAACTTGAATATTTCATTAATAAACGAACAACAAAATGTATCGACTTCTATGTCTTAATCGGGGTAAAATACTTCCACGTTTTTTCGACGTATGTAGTGTAATTTGAATATTTCATTAATAAATAAACAATAAAAAGTATTGGCTTCTATGTCTTAATCGGTGTAAAATATTTCGAAGTTTTTTCGACGTATGTATTGTAATTTGAATATTTCATTAATAAATAAACAATAAAAAGTGTCGGCTTCTATGTCTTAATCGGAGTAAAATATTTCGACGTTTTTTTTAAGTATGTAGTATAATTTACAACTTCGTGACCAGCCTGGGACGTTTTTCTAATTTCAAATATCTGCTGATGTAAAGTACATGTTCTTTTTATGGTAAATAATAAAATAAATTAATTTTATTAAAAATAAAAAAGTAATGAATAGGAGGATAAAAAATTAGCATGGAAAAAATGTGTATAGTTAATAAGTAGAAGAATATTATATTGTTTTTGTTTTTTGGTCACAGTAAGTCTCTGCACTGTTATTCACTGCATTACCTGAGAAGATACCAACTCCACCCTTCTCCCTACGATAGTGGTGTGCGGGTTGCATTTCTATTACGTCACAATTTCGTGGTGTTTGGCAACCGCTGATCTACGGCATAACAGAAGTGAATACACGCGGAATAAGTTATCACCTTTCATTCAGCTGTAAATGGTTCCACAATTATTCATGACGTAGATGGAACGAAAGGTACGTAGTAAGCAATACGCAAACAAACAATAGCTTCCACTTGACGGGACCAATGTGTCACAAGGAACACAAAACAAGTGAACTGAGGGTGTATAAAACAGATTTCTCTATTGCATTCCTTAAGGGAATGCTCCCTCATTTATAGAATTGTTATGGGTTGAGATCAAGACGGTAGCTGCTTTCTTGACGTTTGAGGAAAGTATTAAAAGCATTAAAAAAATACGAGTAGTTTTCCCTCCACTCTTAGAGCTTTACCACTTCTATGCTTGACTACAGCCCTCTTACTTGATTCATGCATTCATAATGTCACAACTGTGGGAAAACTTATGACACCTTTCCTTCCGATTGTAGTCATTTTAAAGGCGGTCGTTGAATGTATTCGTTTACGAGTTGAGGCTCATGAATACTGTAATCTTATGGTAAGTATAGCAGCTGAAATTAAAGTAGCTTACTTACTTACTTACTTACAAATTGCATTTAACGAACCTGCAGGTTTATTGCCGCCCTCACTTAACCCGCCATCGATCCCTATCCTTGCAAGGTTAATCCAGTCTCTGTCATCATATCCCACCTCCCTCAAATCCATTTTAATAGTATCCTCCCATCTACGTCTCGGCACCCTCAAAGGTCTTTTTCCCTCTGGCCACCCAATTATCACTCTATATGCATTTCTGAATTCGCCCATACATGCTACATGCCCTGCCCATCTCGAACGTCTGGATTTAATGTTCCCAATTATGCCAGGTGAAGAATACAATACGTGCAGTTCTGCGTTGTGTAACTTTATCCATTCTACTGTAACTTCATCTCTCTTAGTCCCAAATATTTTCCTGAGAACCTTATTCTGAAACACCCTTAATCTCTGTTCCTCTCAAAGTGAGAGTCCAAGAGTCACAACCATACAGAACAACCGGTAATATAACTGTTTTATAAATTCTAACTTTCAGATTTTTTTTTTTTGACAGCAGACTAGATGGCAAAAGCTTCTCAACCGAATAATAACACGCATTTCCCATATTTATTCTGTGTTTAATTTCCTCCCGAGTGTCATTTATATTTATTACTGCTGCTCCAAGATATTTGAATTGTTCCACCTCTTCGAAGGATGAATATCCAATTTTTATATTTCCATTTCGTACAATATTCTGGTCACGAGACATAATCATATACTTCGTCTTTTCGGGGTTTACTTCCAAACCTATCGCTTTACATGCTTCAAGCAAAATGTCTGTGTTTTCCTCCCTAATCGTTCATGGATTTTCTCCTAACATATTCACGTCATACGCATAGACAAGAAGCTTATGTAAGCCGTTCAATTCCATACCCTGTCTGTTATCCTGAACATTCCTAATGCCATATTCTAGAGCAGCCGTGGCGAAAAAGCCATGGTGCGCCGAGCCACTGTGTAAGCTGCAACGTGCATAGCACCTATGGAGAGAGGCGGACAACCGAAGGGGAAGTTAATGTTTAGGACGTGTAACGAAGACAGAAATGAACAAGAAAACATCGGACACATTATCACAACCTAAAATTAACTGTCTTCAGAATGTCTCTGCGACAAAGTTTCAAAATCAGGAATTATGTCACTTACTGCCAATCGTAGTTGATCACGAAGGTATTTGTCTTTCAGTCGTGATCTAAATTTGATTTTTACTATTTTCATTGTTGAAAATAATTTTTCACAAACGTAAGTTACAGCGAACATGGCTTCAACAGAGCAAGCGAAAGAACGAAGCTTCAAATATTTATTTTTTTTTTCCAAAGATTTGAAAAGTTCAATATCTGTCAAGTCCTTACATCTAGCTTTCATTTAACGTCACATTGTAAATCTGTGAGTTTAAATTGAAAATCTAACCGCATTATTCGTACATCTGCTGTAAAAGAATCGACGTACAGAGATGATAATAATAATAATAATAATAATAATAATAATAATAATAATAATAATAATAATAATAATAATAATAATAACAACCTTTTAATGTTTCATCAGTAACATGTAGTAACTTATAATGCCGTTTTATGTTATATAACCGTTTTCCTAGTAATATTTGTGAACAAATCATACATTTAATGTTTTCATCATATTGTAAGCAAAAGAATGCATCCTCCCATCCTACTTGAAACTTTCGTTTTTTATAGAGGTACATGATTTCGAGAGAGATATTGCGACGATACGCCACTC